>NC_092859.1:49901190-50123026 GCF_032062135.1 Pyxicephalus adspersus
GATACATTGACACAGAGTGATTTTTTAGTATTTTGTTCAGAATCTTTTTTTTCTAGGTTTTTCTCCTTTAAAATTGGGTGCGTCTTATAGGCCGGAGCGTCTTATAGTCCGAAAAATACGGTATATATATATATTTATATACATATATATATATGGTGATTTTTTCCAAAACAGTGCATATTTCAGACAACTAAATTTGGCAAGAAAGTATATTCTTTTGTATATTTTTTTTCATTTTGTTGTGCTTTAAGAGGTCTGGAAAACAGGCAATTTTTTATATAGTCTTACCTTTTTTTTCCAAACCCTAAAAACATCCTGCAGTGCAACATGGTACAAGGCAATGCAATGCATTACTATTACCACTGAGGCAGTACAGTGGCTCAGAGGTAAGTGCTCTGACCTTTGCAGCACTAGGTCCCTGCTTCGAATGTCGGCCAGGACATAATCTGCATGGAGTTTGCAGGTTCTCTCTGTGTTTGTGTGGGTTTCCTCTGGGTACTCCGGTTTCCTCCCAAAAATATGCAGTTAGCTTAATTGGTTAGCCCCCAAAATTAAACTTGGATTGTATTAAAGACATGTGGTGTGAAATATGTTATGTGACATAACTATGGACTTTGTACAGCTCTGCCTATTACGATGGCGCTATATAAATGCTGTGTAATAATTGCACAGGTTTTTAAGCAGTGTCCAGCCACAACTGAATTCCCTGATTTTTCACTAGTATGTTACAGTCAAAGGCTTACCTGAGCATGGTCTGGAACCATGTTCAGGTAACTCAAAAAGCTTTTCTTTTCAAATCACCCTTCTAATCTAGTTATTGTTAACAAGCTGCCACCACGCTTTAGAAAGAAGAAGGTGAAGCTTTTTTTAAGCTTGCTACTACCTTGTTTAAAGTGACTACTAGACTCCCATTAACCTCCTGAGCAGTTCATTTCTGTCTGGTTTTAAATGTTTAAAAGTGGTATATTGTTTTAAATTTATTTTACAGTATAATATAATAGTATGAGTATAATAAAGTTTGAAACACAAAATCATGTCAAAATAATAAAATAAATAAATTAAAAAAAAAAATGAGTAAAAGTATGAATCCAGACTAAAAAAAAATCACAAAATCTATTTGCAGTTCACAAAAAGCCTTGTCAGTACTTTTTGTACAAGCCTGTAACATTCACCCCATAGTAAAAATGTAAAAGCAAATGTTTATCAGAAGTCTTTGATTTCCAAAATTATTCATGGACATTGTTCACCAACACAAAAAAACAAATTAAACTTGGTTGTCCCTCACAAGGCATCTGTGCTTGCAATATCCAAAGTAACACAAATTCAGCCAAGTTTGAGAAGATTTGAGTCTGGGTTTCATGTCAAAAATTTATAGCACAAACCTGAAAACAAACGCTCTGTCTTTCTCCAAACATTTTGATATACCTGTAATTTCCCCAGAGCTAAAGGTCTAGCTGATCTAAATTACTGTCCCAGTGGGAAGAAAACATAATTTTTTTGTATTAACCATATTAATGCTTTCACTAAAGCTATCAATTAGGCACTTTATGAAACAAGCATAGAACTCATGCCAGCTATTTACATTTTTTGGTATTGAAAACTTTTTTTTAGGAAACATGTGTGCAGTGTCTCAACCCTACACCTTCAGTACATCTGGGCCAGTTTTGGAGTCAACCAACATAAAGTAACTAATTTATATAAAACTGGAACCCTTTTGTTGCAACCAAATTGAGATGAGTGTTTTTTTCCCACCTGCACCGGAAAGGACAGCTGTATTATGGTCTGGATGCTTTGACCAAGTCCTTAGTTTTAATAGGAATCATTTTTATTTCTCTCCCATTTTAACCATTCTGAGCTATGTGAGCAACAGTAAGTTGTAGTGGTTTATCTTGTACCACATTTTTGTATTGGTATATGTATTATTTTAGTACTTTGCAATATTGGCACAAGGAAACACAATTAATAAATAACATTTTACCATGTCACAAACTGTTTTGGCAAATAACAAATTTGGCAAATTAACAAGGTTGATTATAAAAGCCCTGTTCACAAATGTATACACTGCAACTGAATTTAAGTATAGATAATTTCAGTATCTTTCTAATTACTACAACAGATCACTAATATTTCAGAGTGAGTCAACCTCTCTCTGACATCTTTATATATATATATATATATATATATATATATATATATATTTATATATATAAACAAAAGTGTTCTAGGAGCAGCATCCTTGTTTCCCTTTAGCTGTGTCTTCTCTCTCACCATTCCCTGCACTGAGACTTTGCGCTTTAAGTCCAGGGGGAAACTGCATGCTGGGAGACGCAACCAGTCTCCTAAAGCTAAGCTGGGGGCCCAACTCTATTTCATTGCCTAGACAAACGGGGTTGTTTTTGGACATGAGTCTAGCAAAAGTACTTCCACCATTGGAACAATTCAAGAGAATTTGACAAATCCATTGAGCTTCTTTTCCATTTTGCATAGAGTTTTGGGAATTATGACATAAATATTTCAGGAAACATTTTATTTTGTACAATATCACTCTGTTCTTCAACAGGAAAGTCCATGCAAGAGGGATGGATTGTGTTTAGACAGGAAAATGTGTCTCCTTTGTCTGCCTTTGGCGATTTATATCTCCAGACCTCCAATACGGTAAATCCTTCCTACTTTTTTGGCAGAAGCTTGTATCCAGCCACAAATGCTTTACAGTTTGACAGGAGTATTTGCCTCTTTAATTGGTTATAGATTTGACAACCTGAAGATAAATCCTGCATTGGCATTATTATCTGGAACGTTTAGCTATTAGGTTACTCCTACTTCTACTCCAGAAAATGTTTTGTAAGAATGTTCAATGAAGTTTCTGTTAGTAAATGCTGAGGTGGTAGTATATCAAAGAGGCATGAAAAGTTCGTCAACTGGAGTGGAGGTTCACCATAATTTGCACTGAGCAAAACATCAAGTCCCAGCTCTATTGGCACTTTACACGCCAAGAGTAGAAAGCCATTTAAATTTAGACAAAAGAGAACAGTCCCTTTTCAGTTGTGAATCTAGCTTTCCCCCTAATCAAAGTTTGACAAGTTTGTTGCAAGAACTTGAGATTCTCTCCCCATGGCAATAAGTGCCTTTCTAGCATTTCAGTCTGATTTATGCATACCCACTAGAGAAACTTTTGCCATTACTTCTTTTCAGGTCGAGTCAGAAAGATTTTTGAATGCCATCACTGGCATTTTTTTCATAACGTTTCAAACAACACAATAATTAGGAAGTGCACCCCAACTTTACACCTGCTGCTTCTTAGAAGGCATGTATACTTATTCTATAG
This sequence comes from Pyxicephalus adspersus, assembly GCF_032062135.1. NCBI lineage: Eukaryota > Metazoa > Chordata > Amphibia > Anura > Pyxicephalidae > Pyxicephalus > Pyxicephalus adspersus. The sequence goes on from NC_092859.1 coordinate 49,904,516, forward strand.
AGAAATTCACAGAATTCAGATTAAAAATAATTGAACCTCCTTACCTAATTTTTTTTATGTTTAATAGGAGTAGGTTTGGAATATTTGTGCGGATATGCAAGAGATTTTGTTCGAGTAAATACTACACTTCCTAAAAATGAAATAGGTTTAACTGGATAATATGTATTTTGCTACAGTTCTGTCCATCATTTGTTTCTTCTTTTTTTTCCTTTTTTTAGTGATAGCATGCATGTGCAGTGTTTGCAGTCATTTGTAGGCTACATATTATATAAATCCAAGATCAGGAAATCATTGAACAACCCTTATGACAGGATCACCATATACTATTTACATGAATAAAATGAATTACCAATAAAATGTAACACTTAAAATTACATTACCATATAAATCTTTTATTAGATTTTAATAATTGGGTTTAGAGATATTTCTAGGGGAAAAAGTTTTCTATATATTTCCAAATATGACCTAATAAATTAATTAAGGATATTTTAACATTTTCTAGACATTCATGACATTTAAAAAACCATGGTGGTATGTAAAATGAAACGTAAAACTATCAGCATGTTTCATGGGTAAACAGGTCTTTTGTCAGATGTAAAGAAAGGTGAGACTGTATTCTTTACCGTTTGCTGCAACCCATTGAAAATGTTTGGTTTGACTATGAATAATATTAGTCATCAGTTGTACTCTCTTAAACAAATGATATTGTTAATATTGATCTTTTCAACAGAACTTGCTGTTGACAGCCAAAGATTTGTCCATGTATCAGTTCTGTGCCAAAAATATGTTGGTGGCCAGAACTCTAACTCTTTAATATGTTTCCTTACGGAATTAAATTTCTCATATGGTCTCTAATCTTTCATGTTTTTCCTTCTATCTCTAAAAACAACGACAGTAATTTGTTGAAAGAACTGTAATGCCATTCATATTTAATAACAGTGAAATTATGCACAACATATGGCGACTGTTAAGCAGATTAAAGACATCAATGGAGGCCTGCTTTTTTTTCTCTTTTATAAACTCTTAATATAAAAACTGTCACATTTCAGTCAGTGAGGTCATCATTGACAAAAGGTTTAGATGAAAAAGAAGAACCAGACTGCATAACCTTTGTTTTAATATGGCAATAGCTGGAGGGGTCTATCGCCATGGAGAAATGATTGTGACCAAAGATTCTGAGTTACTCCTCTAGTGTTTAAAAGGACATTGCAAACATAATTGTGTAATACTATGCCTCCACGGTCATACATAATAAAGTTATAATGTAGACATAACAAAGTGCAAAATATGTTACTTACTGCTTTCTTACAGACATATATATTGCCTGCAGTGTAGGTAATTACTTTTGTCCCAGAGAGGCTGGGCACCCTTGTTCAAAAATACAGGCGTGTCAAATTAATGATTTTCAGAACCCCGTGCCACTATCCTCCACTTCATTGTGGCAGTTTGAAGCCGAAATTCTGGCACATACAAAAATTATTTTGTGTTCTTATTTGTGTTTTTAGGACTTGATTTAACAGTGCAAAAGAAGATTGATTGCTATAAACAAAAATAAATTTTATGTTTTGCCTACTTTTTATAATAAGGCTTTAAATATAATTATGGTTTAGAATTAAAATGATCCTAAAATGATTTCTTAGAACATAATGTACAACATATTTAACTTTTTAAAGTACACATTCATCCTGAGAAACAACATACCTTCTTTAAGTCATGTCCTTATTGGTGGTGCAAGTAACAATGGCACACAAAAATGTAGTTCAAATCGATGACAACTAAAGTACAACATATCATATTAAGTCATCAGAAAGTATTCAAGGAGGTGTTTTAGTCATTCAGTCTGTCCTTAAGATGCACTTGGATTTTCCAACATAACAATAATCACATTTCTACGGCAGCTGATAAATCTTGTTGAGAAAAGAGTACATTGTGAGCTCTATTTATAAAATAGGGAATCAAACATTCCCTGGTAATATCAGCTTCGTTGTTTTATATATAGAGCCCACAATGTACTCTTTTCTCAACAAAAGAGGGAAAAATGATCTACATAAGCCCGTCATTAAGCCTGGAATTAAATAATGCTTTAAGTGTGATCACTTATTACACCAGCCATTTGCGGGCCTAGAGTTTAAGTGAAGCACAATGACAACTGTGACAATTATTACCCGAGGCATGCATTGAAGGCTGCTGTTTTGGAAAACAGTTCAATTTGTGGGTTTAGTAACACTTTAATTATTGTGCAACTTGTATAGGACATTGAAAGTTAATCCGGTATGCAACTATAATGATATTCCCATTATGGTAACAAACAAAAAAGTAAAGGTACATTATTATAATAAATACATGTTCATGTACAGTACATATATACACATTTACAGTTAATATTAGTATTAAATTATATTTTCTTTTTGGATAATCTTATCTTAGACAATTCAAATACAGGCAATCTCCAGAGTATCCTAAATCCTTCTCACTTTTACACAACTCGCATGTCTAGAACTGCCACCAAGAGCACAATGAGTTAACATGGTATAATGACATTGTCTTTTCTAGAAAATGCATCTCAGGACAACATGCATTAACTCTGTAATAGACATGTAGTAATAGTAAATGCAATAGTTAATAACTGCAGATAATGAGTGTGTATGACAACTGAGAGATATTTATCCAACCAAGGCAGGTGATGCATATTGCAGCAGTAGAGTTTACCAGATGACTGCTTATGGTAAAGTTATTTGTCTGATTCCATAACCCTCAAATAAGTGCCCTTGACTATTGGGGTCACCAAGAGTTTTTTGCATGAGCCACTGCTACCACAAGCTGCCTATAGGAAGCTGATTATGGCATATTGGCTGGGTCCATTGTAATTCTCTTTGGCCATTAAGCAGCTAGTGATGATGTAACTCCTGCATGCGTGCAGAAGTACCATTATCTCCAGCTTCCAGGTCGGTTCTTGGTATTGCTGTGTAGTATGTAGCCAAAAAACACTTTGCATATCCTTATTTTAACTTTTTGTATATACAGTATGAGTTTACTTCCACTTTGAACTCCATGCATAGTGGAGTATACTAACCCCCGGCCATCTTTAGCCTACTTCACTAATATGCTATCAATTCCAGTTTCCAGCTTTGTGTAGGACCTCTTATTATTTATGTTTTTATTATTTTTCCCCAATTAAATTAAATAGCATTGAATCAACAGAATGTCCCCAGTCCATGGAATCAGCCAAATTCGTCTCTGTGTCTGGTAACTCAACAGAGAACAAGCAGGGAGAAAATAAATATAAGAAGAATGTAAATAAAGATTCTGCATTGATTTATTTGTCAAATCTAGGTATATACGGTTTATCTGGTTTCTGTATTAGGCAGTATAAGTTTGTTGAGCAGAATCATTTTAGAATCTGCTTAGATGATTTTTTAATTAGTATACTGGTATGTAAAACCTTAGAATTGAAAGAAATTGTACTTTCTTTTTCTTATGACTGTTCTCATTGTAAGGTTCTTAAATCTTTTCTTTTCATCACAAAGAGCAGCTAGGTATCATAGTCACCTAACCTAAGAAGTGAGGGATGTTGAAAAGTTTTAAGGCATTTGTATCGCTTAAATGCAGCAGAGCGTAATGAAGAGAACTGCGATAGAGGTAAAAATTATAGTGCATCTTAACTTCTAAAAACATCATAAGTGCAGTTAACAGCAGTAGCATTCTGGGAAGATCAATGGGTATCTTAGAACTTACCAAACAAGTATAACACAATTCTTTGAATAGTATATTTTACTAGATCAGAAGAGCGTATTCTAGTTAAAAGATCTTAAAGGTGTTGTGCCATGTATACAGACAAATAAATGAAAATGCTTTACATTAAGTTTTTGGTGGTGCTCTTCATTGAAAATCCTTTCATTTCAAAATTTGTTTAACTTTTACATTTATTTTCATGTTGGTAAAAAAAATCCAGGGAAAAATCTCACAAAAGCTCATTTGAAAAAAGTGGCTGAGTCATATAAGGTGATAAATTCCTGTTATATGTTTGGCTTTAAAAGAATGTTTGCATTGGTTGAGTTCTGTTTGTATTTAGGTTCACCCTGAATAAATTAGACTTTTTTATGCACTGCAGGCCTAGAGCATGGATTGTTAAGTCTTGCTCACATGAAGTAGGCATTTTTCCAAATTACTTTTAGTCATCATGATTTGACACAAGATACATTCAACTAGAAAATATTAACACCCCAGACATTTAAGCGAGTTTAAACTGAGAGAAATATTTTTTAAATACCCAAACTAGCACACGGCTTTGTTTTGTTGAATCCTATATCTAATTTTAACAATAAGCAATATTTTCAGTCAATAGAAATATAAACCACTTCATAGCCTAATGGAAAGTTCTACAGAGACCTCAAACTTCATTGCTGGACAATTTTTTTTAATGATTCCAAACCTTTTTATTATTGGAAAGGTATATTGTCTTTCCCCCTGCTAACTTACAGCATATGGTCCTTCAAATACTCTTTGACATGCTAAAAATATCTTTTGATCAGTCTTTAGGAAAAAAAGGAACTGTACATGACTTGGGCATAGTCAAAAGAGAGGGACAATTAGGAACAGTAATAATAACTTAAAAATAACTTTACATGACACTATGATGCATGATAGAAAAAAACATAATTTATATTATATTATATTATATATTATTTACATATCAACAATAGAAACAAATATACAATTCACACAGATCAAACTTCATTAAAATTGGACCCTTGACAGTGCCTCTCAGTAACCATAATCAACCACATACTTTATCAAAAGCTTTCTTGTTGTCTCCTGAGGCCATCTTTAGGGAGGGCATTACTTCCTCTGCCACAAGAAATCACTGAAGTCACTATCTATTGCTTGGTAAAAGCAGAAAGAAAATAATACTACTATATATGATTAGTTGCAGCAAAGGTGCACGTGAGTGAAGCATCAACTCATTCTCCAAAACTAATCAGACCCCATGAAATGTGATTAAGTAAATTACATATATATATACTGTTTTTAAATGACTACCTCTTTGCTCTAATAAAGTTTGCAAAACTACACTAGAAAATACATGTTTCCCTTTTTTCCAATGTTCTCCTTTTCTTCATAATACTTGACCTTGGTAAAAAATTTGAGAGAGACAGGGGTAGAGTTTTATAAGGTAACCTATAAAAGTGCAAGGTTTTGAAGTTCAAATCAGCCACATCATTCTGGAGTTTAAGATATGAGACTATAGACAAGACGTTGGTGGTTAAAAACCCTCAAACCTATATATTCCTACTTACCTGTAAGGAGTCTACTTCTGTAACTTTGGTACGCAAATTTTTTTACACGCTAGGTATGAAGCTTTGTGACGGTGTATCGACACTGCACTTGTAACAGGGTGACTTTTTAATACTAAGTATATAGTTTCTGCCAAGTCCATCCTGTGACCACCAGTGTCTTTAACTTTGACCTCCTTAACCACCTGAGCGTTACACTGATTTCTAGATTTCTGTTCCAAAAGCGTCACAGGTGTTCATGAAATTTTTTTTTTTAAATTGTAGACCTGTAACTTACAGAAATATGTCCGAATAGGGTTCTACTAGATATCATGAATATAAAAAATGTTTGAAACACACAATCATGTAAAAAAAAAAAAAAAACTTTTAATAAAAACACAGAACCGACGCTGGATTAGCACAGCGGGACCAGGTAAGTGGGGATTTTAGTGTAGGCGAAAAAATACGGGGTTATCCAAAAGAGCAAAAATATTTAGTGCGAGAAATTACGGGCTTAGCGGTTAGGGGGTTAATAGAGTTGGTAACAGAGCACTACTTCCCTTTTCCCTACTCGGATCATCAAACACTTCACTTCACTCTGTAGAATTGATTGGAGATCTCTCAAAGAAATTTTGACAGTGTGAACAATATCTTCTGATGATGCTTTATTTCACAGAAAAAGAAACTGTACTTTCATTGTACATGAACACTTGTTGCTGTTGCTGTTATTGCTTATGCAATAAGACCTTTACATTATTTTTTTTTATTATGTCTTTAAAAAATGTGTCCACTCAGTATTTATGTGGTTTTTTATTTTTATTTTAGGGAATTAGTCAAATCCTTAGCAGCTTTTTAATGCCATCTGTGTAATATTTATTATCACCTTCTGTCCTATAGACACACAAGGAAGAAAAAAGAAATGATCTGCAAGTTACACTCCTATAAGCTACTTTCTAAGTTCTTAGAACAACAAATAATGTTTCTATTTTTTTATCAAATTGTTAATAATGACCCTTAAATTATATTAAGGTAAGTGCAAAACTGCAGTGGTATAAGGCACTGGTCCAGCATCAGTGCTCACCAGGTTCCAATCCCCCAATCTAACTCCACACTCTTCACCTACAGAAAACAAAGAATAGGTTTGGGGAGAAATGGAGGACTGGCAGGAGCACACAAAAGCACACAGGGTACATTATTGGTCCAGGTCCAGGTTCTGTAACCAGGTGATCCACAGATATGCAGTACAGGAGAGTCCAGAATGTCTAGAACACAGCCAAGTGTCATACACAGGTTATACTCATACAAGGTATCTAGGGGTCACAAGCAAAGGTCGGTCCAGACAACAAACAGTTACAGGTTTAAAAAACAGTCAGCACCACTCCACACCACTAGCAGGTTAGATAGGCTGAACGTTACAATATGGTGCGAATGGTGCCTGGGTGTTCAGAAGCTGTAAAGGACCATAGACCAATAGCAGGGTAAGATCGAAGCCAGGAACTAATGAATTCATTGGCTGCACATACACTATAACCCTCTCCAGCTGCACGCAGGGGGCCCGTTTTTTTAATCTCTTCAAGGCTGGAGAGGATACACTTTCATCAGTGAAGCTGGGTGATCCAGCAAACCTGGAATACTTTTCATTCTATTTGCAAGCAAATGTTTTGAATCATGGACCAGATCTATTCCAGGTTTGCTGGATCACCCAGCTTCACTGATAAAAGTGAAGTGTATCCTTTTTTTTTTAAGCCCATTAGATACATGACTTAACATTACGCCGTTTACCTGATCTTTCTGCCAGATGGCAGCAATACAGGCAGTACCTTCTTTCACTTTGTATATTTTTTAATCCTGTTTGTACTTTATAAACTATAAAGCACTGTGTAAAATACAGTGTACCATAAAACAAACAAACAATAACACAAATATATAACTCAGCTACATATAAAATCGGTTGAGCCAACAAAGAATTTCAAATGCCATTGTGTACACTACTGGCTCACATAACATTCCATTATTCTCTAGCTGGTTCCACATGAACTGCAAAACTCATAAGGACAGGGATTATGGGGATAATATTGTACACACTAATAGGACATGCTTAATCACAAACAAATAATCATTTCTTTGTAGGGTTTCAGGAAATGAGAGGAAATAATAATGGCTAAAAAAATGGTTCTAAGGAAATTTGTCTTTTGAAGACGAGAAATGATTATGTTCTCAGACTGACTTTAGGAAAATGATTAGCCCATTGTGTTTTCAATGGCTTTTAAAGCTTAAAGCACTAAAATACCCAAACTTGAACTTTAAGTAATAACATTTACCGACCATGTTGCAAAGTTATATTTCCTTTCATTTTGCACAGATTGCTACGTCCATATCGGTGTGAAAATCAATGGTCAATTTAATGCTACAACAAAATAAATCTTAAACAGACTATGTTTGCTAAGTTAAATAAGCCAGTGCATTGCTTGTGTGCACTCAAATGTGAATTTAATAAAGAACCCTTACAATGCTCTTATGATTAGAAGAACGAAAAGCCACTCTGACACTAGAATTAAAGTACCCATAAAAAGAGATAGTAAACACTTACCTGTCTTCAAGCCTGTCCAGGGAATGTGTGCTCTAACAAAGCAAAATTGTCCTCCTAAACATCCACAAAAATACTCAATGGTTTCTCCCATGACCGAAGTGACAAAACGATTAGTGAAAGGACCCAATGAGTGCAAGAAGGGTCCAGGAATCTGACACTACTACCGGTACTACACAGTGTTAATATAGCGCCAACATATTATGCAGTGCTGTACAATTCCATAGTCATGTCACTAACTGTCCCTCAAAGGGGCTTACAATCTAATGTCCCTACCATAGTCATATATCTTTATTACAAGCTAAGGTCAACTTTTAACAGAAAGCCAATTAACCTAACTGCATATTATCAATTATTCATGAAATAAAGATGCACATACAATGTGTTTTTAGATTGAGAGAAATAATGTAGACTTCCCCACATGCAGTTATGCCAACTTTGATTTTAGCAGCTGTGTAGGTGCTCCAGGAGAATTTAGCAAAATGAAGATATCTACAAATTGTACATTAATAAATTATGTGATTATATAAAAACGTTTTATATATGGTACCTAAAAAATCCTAAAACTTAAATTGATTTTGATTATCCAACTTGGATTTCACTGGAGAGATGAAAATCCTCATTGGCATGTGTCCATATTTTGCAATTAAATCAAAGACTGTTAGTGATCAAAAGTTCAGGAATTTCTGTGAAAAAAAGAAAGCTGTCATTAATAAAGGCAAATGTTAATCTAAAAAGCATATTTCATATCGTTTTCATTTTTGTCTATAATTCTATTGTTGTACTAATTTTGGCCCAAGCCATGTGTGGAAGATTTCAAAATTTGGAAAATTGTACTAAATCATTGTACAGTATGAAAATGTTTATACTTAAAAAAACTAAAGCATATTTGTTGTTCTAAGTAAATTCTTTATATCTATATGGTTATTTTTGACTACTAGGTCCGGTATTCGTAATTCCAAATTTCATAAATCAATTCTGTAGCCTTTTTTATTGGGCGTCACCCCAAAAAAACACACAGAATCCAATGTTTGTATTCAGCTCCAAGCAACAGAAAAAGACAAAAGGACAGAGATGAGAAAGTGTGTATCATATTTCAAAGATTTCTTCAAATTTCCTCAGCTTGAGTGTTGTATAATCTGGTCTTCTAACAAAAGCACTAATAGCATTTACTAAATTTGTCTATTCAATGTTTACATGAAAATGATGGATAAATACAGTGAAAAGCAGCAGCTGGACAATAAATTTTATTTACTTTGAATAACTATAATATACACACACAGCTTACTACAAGGTGTGGGAGGTCTTGTTTAAGATGTCTAAATATGGTAAATCATACAATTTCAAATAAAAGCTTGCATTCAAATATTTTTAAATTCATTGTTTTGTGCCAAAAAATAGGATTTTCAGACAGAGACATTTTCCATTCACAAATGTATTTTACAAACATTTTAATTCTGTAAGATGGCTACCAGACAAAGCAAACTTATTTGGGAAAATAACAGCTGAACTAAATCGAAACCTGGCATTTTAACTAATGTTTTATGAAGGAGTGCTATAAAGTACAGTTATGTTTGGTAGGTATTAAGGATAAGCGAGCAGGTTTTTAAAACTCGATCTTGCTGCGTCTTTGGCCGTTCTTGCTTACCAAAATTTAAAAAAAAAAAAAAGATAGTAGGCTGTGCTGATCAATGAATGCAGTGCCGGCTGCATTCATTGATCAGCTCAGTGTGCGATCCCCGGCACTGAAGGTTAAATGTGGACAAGTCTCCCCATTCAAAACCTCTAGTGCTCTCTGATTGGCTGAGGAAAGTGCCCCGGGATCACAAACAGGAGGATTCCCAGGGCTGCATGAACGATTGCAGCCCTGAGAATCCACTGCAATCCCGGGGCACTAGAGGTTAATTAACCTCTAGTGCCCGGGGATCACAAACAGGAGGATTCCCAGGGCTGCAAGAATGAATGGAGCCCTAGGAATCCACTGCGATCCTGGGGCACTAGAGGGTAATTAACCTCTAGTGTCGGGGATCGTAATGATTTCCTCGATCTTCCGATGGTTTCGCAAAATCGGTTCCCCCCGAAATTTCGCGGACCCATCAGAAGTTTGAGGAAATTTTCGCGAGAGGCATTCTTGCTCATCCTTAGTGGGTTTTAAAAGCACTTAAGCCTTTTATAAAACACATACAAAACCATAAATAGATTTAAGTACGTATCATATACTGTATGTGTATAATCAAATGAAAAAGTACACTCTCTTTCAATTAAAAGGTTTTAGGTATCAGGGCATAACCTGAAAAAATAAAATTCCACCATGTCATACTTTAATAGTATGAAGCCAAAATGGAGAAGCCATGTGTAAAATCTAGGAAGTCATGACTCATTGAAGAGTTTAAGATCCGGACAAATGCACCTTGATTATTTTCTTTTACAGCCATTATGTTGAAGATTTGCTGCTGTGCATAGGATGAATGTCCTTTGACTCACTATGATCTAGGCTTTATCTGTTGCACAGATGGCTTCATATTTGACTTTAGAGTACTTTTGTACATAGAAGACTTTATTGTCAACTTAACCATGGTATATAGTCAACTGAATGGCAAGGCTTTCTACTGGCAAACCTTTCAAACAATCCTTAGGGCATCTTAGGGTAAAACTGTGGCTCAGTGGCTAGTACTCTGGCCTTTGCAGTGCTAGGTCCTAGGTTCAAATCTTGGCCAGGACACTATCTACATGTTCTCCCTGTGTTTGCATGGGTTTACTCCGGGTACTTTGGTTTCCTCCCACATTCAAAAAACACGCAGTTAGGTTAATTGGCTTCCCCCCAAAATTGACCTTGGACTGTGGTAACGACATATTACTATGGTTTCCTTAGATTGTGAGCCCTTTTGAGGGACAGTTAGTGACTATGGACTTTATAAAGCGCTGCGTAATATGCTGGCATTTTATAAATACTGTGTAATAATATTAATCCATAGTTGTTTGATCTTTTTCAAATTGTCATCTAATCCTAGTGCTGAGAAAACAGGCAAATTTTATAGCACAATCAAAAACAACTGTTTATGTATACCTGGAACTAATTGTTTTCACTTGGTTAACAGTTATTTTACTTGTTTAACAGTGGTAACAAGAGAAAACAGGCACATTTGTACACAAATAGAACTGGCTTTATTCAAAAATGTATATGTATGTATATGTATATTATGTATAAACTTGTGACCACTGGAATTGGTATATAGCAAATAAGTAGTGAAACAATCTGTCTGTCCATTGTTGGAAGAAATTACTTTTGTCCTACAAAACGTAGATGTCCACCTAAACCAGTAGCCAAATATATAGTTTTTTGGTATGCAAATTATTTCTTTAAATAAAGCCACGTCACAGGACAGGTAAATCTAGTATTTTTTTTCAGAAGTGATCTTCTGTCTTTCATTGATCTGCATTCTGCACCTGAACTTGAATAGGCTGATTTGCACATCATGAGTGACCTAGTATTATTATTACATAAAATCAGTAATACCAAGCTATGCCTTATCTAAGGTCACAAGTAGGTTACATTTAGATTGGAAGCAGGTTCTTTGGATGCCACTGAATGCTTGTAAACAACAAGTGACACTGGAATGCGGAATAGTAACTAGAGAGCAGACAGTAGTGCTCTTTATTCTCTTTTGTATGAATGTCAGAACTAGAACAATTATATTATGGAATCGTGTAAAAGAACCAAAACTGAAAAATGTCCAAGAATCTTTAGAAACACTTGACACTTTGACTACAATATAAATAATTACAAAGAACATAATTATTGATCCAATATAATACGGAACTGGGCACCAATAATAAATCAAACAGGGCCACTGAATGGAAAGAGCTGAATAGAAAGTCTTAAGAGAGTGTATTTATTGTAACTGGGCAAATTGACAACCATTTTCACATTCAGAATGTTTTGTCCTTGTTTTCTTGGTGGTAATATATTTTTTTCTTGAGGAATTGCTGGCTTTACATTATAATTTAAACAAGAAAAATGTATCTTTTTCACCTAAGCTTTTTCTAGACTTTACATGGACTTTTCCTCAAGCGTTAAAATGCACTGTGTAAAAGCATTTGCTTTCATTCCATTGTGCCTGTATACACGGGAGTATTTTTGAGCACTGTGAACACGTGAAAACACCTATACAAATTAAAAAAAAATTCTCAAAACACCCCCACTTCTTCATCCACTGTGTGGTCAATTGTGCTGTATGCTTTGTCATGTTGGAAAGTGACAACTTTCTGCCAATTAAAAGTAGGTTTCCTCAAAAATGTGATATTATTCTGCCCATTATGTCCCATTTATTTTTTCATCAATCCGAACAAATGCCCCAGTTTTTGCTGCAAAGAAACACCCCCACAACAGAATGCTGCCATCTATATGCTTTATTGTATGGTATGGTTTTCTTGGAATGGGCCCAAATAGTTCAATATTTATCTCATCTGATCGTAATATATTTTTTCACTGGACCTTAGAATTTTCATGGTGCATTTTGACAAAGTTCAGGCACAATTTAATTTGGCCATTCTTGAGGAGTGGCTTTTTCCCTGTAATGCTCTCATAAAAGCCACATTTGTGGAGCACTTGTGATATTGTTTTCACATGCACACAATGACCATGTTTTGATATACATTCCTGTAAGTGCTTCAAAGTGGCCATACATCCCTTGGTAGCCTCTCTGACCAGTTTATTACTTTGTTGTCTGTTTGGAAGCCTGATCTGGAAAGGGCTATAGTAGTACCACATACTTTCCACTTCATAATAATAGACTCTACTGTGCTGCTAGAGCAGCAGTCACCAGCCGGTGGTCTGTAGTCCACTGATGATCTGCTAGAAAATTTTGGTGGTCCATGGCTCTTGTCGCTGCACCCCCAGTGAGGTCAGAAGAAGGACCCCGCTAGGGGGGCGCACGAACCACAGCTGTAGACCATGTCAGGGCAGTGAGCGGGTTGTGTCTCTGAAGAGACCCGGTTCTCCTTTAAGTCACACACAGCTCCTCATGCATGCACGAGCCAGATTCCATGGATTTAGTAGTCCATGAGGTCCGAAGGGTTGGTGACCACTGTTCTATAGTTAAAGCCATTTGCATTTTTTTGCAACTATCTGGCTTGCTCCTGTCCACAACTTAAGATATTTTGACAGTGCTTTGCCACCCATATTTGATTGTTTGCTTTCAGTAGCACTGAATACTTCAGGGATAGCTAAGTTATGCTCACCCAATCAAAATTATTACAAGTGATCACAGATTGGAGCCATTTTGTAGCTTGGTGTGTATTGGAGAAGGTGATTAGTTACATCTGATAAGATTTACAGGTCAGAGGGGGATTATCTTGATTATATTGTTTTTTTTAATTTGCTATTTGCATTGAGTAAATACGATTCGAAAAAAAAAAATTTATGTGTGTGTCTTCTTTACAGGCTATAAACAAAATGGTAAAATTTTGAAATGAGTGATTTTTTTCTATACCCATTGCATCAGTTTAAACACCTGTGCATTGCTAAATAATACCTTACTGTAGCAATCATCATGCTTATATCTTATAGATAATTCTTCTACAATAACCCTAAAAAAAACAGCAACATTCACATTCTACTTCACAACATTCAATATCATTACTGACTGATTGATTAGTAAATAGATTGTGACCTAATATGTACATGTTGCTACAGAAAAAAAAAGACTTTTGCTGAATGAAATGCTATGTGAGCTTTTTATAAATATACCCCTATAAATTAAATTCTATATAATATATAGTGTTATTAAAACATTAAAATAAAGTAATAAAAAATCTAAAATTTAAACTAAATAATTTAGTAGCACATAATAATTGAAACAGAGAAAAAAAAAAACAAATCACATAAATGAAAGAGGTGAAACAACAGGAATTTTAAACCTATATTAATTTTAGAATAGAAGCTGTACAAAATATGTATTAGAGTCAGCGCTCTGGCACTGTTCCCTGGATACTGTCAATTATAATTCATGATTGTGTCAATAACATATTTTGTGTAACGATTACACTGTTGTTGGACACTGTTGGAAAAAGTTGTGTAATATATAATTAGATGGTCAGGAAAGAGGATTCTCTTATGGCGTCTAGAACAGATTCGGACGAGAAGCATGAAAGGCTGTTCCAGTTTTTTAGCAATAAAATGGCCCTAAATAATTTTTTTTATCCAAAGTGGAACATCGAAAATTTGATCTTCCTCCTGGGTACTACCTTAACAACTGCCACATCCCTTAAATTATCCAATTCAGATAAACATACAAAAGAAAATTGTGACTTTTAAGGCAGTAACAACAATTGGCATCATGATCATCGTATATTCAAAATATATCAGTTTATTTAAAATCATATCAAAACATATCAAACATTAAAACAATTACATTTATTTACTTCATCTCTAAAAATTACATAAAATTTTCACCAAAAGCGGTGTACAGTTTCAGATAAATAGAAATATTTGTTTGTTCTAGGAGTCTCGACGTGTTTCGTGGCATAATCATCTGCTTTCTCAGTAGGTCTAGAAGGCTTAAATATTCATCACCATTAGACATAATTACATTATTCACAATATGTCTTTTTTATTGTGTAAAAACCAAAAGAGGAACATCATTTTAGCATATACATATACATCCTACACATATAACAAATCTACACATCCTACACTTTCAAAACCAAGAGGTTCACAAATTACCTCAAACTGTAAAGAGTTTGAGGTTATAAAAGGGTTCAAGATTTTTTAGGCCAAGCTGTCTCTGCTGCATTACCTTCTTCCGATAATGGATCCTGCTGTCATCTCTTCTAGTTAAATGAGGTGACCATCCACTTGATCTAAAAGAAAATGTGATTCATCAGACTAGGCCGCCTTCATGCATTCCTCAATGATCCAGCTCTGAATATGTACCCATTGTAGACAGTTTCAACAATGGACCCTGAATGGTTTGGCTGTGTTTTCTGTCACTGTTCTTATGTGGTAAGCATTAGGTGTTTCAGAAATTTGCACTATAAAAGTTCATTCATGGAACTGATCCAGTCAGATAAGCCCCCACCTGCAATATTGTTCCGTTATCACATTGCTAGTTCACCAGTCATCCTTTCATTGACAGCTTTTGGTACTAACCACTGCATAATAATATTATTAATTAAAAAAAAACTGTTATTTGGTAGTAGTTGGAAATGACACTCTCCCACTATACTTCACTTTTCGGTGTATTTTTAGCGTACCATTGTGAAATAACTGTAAAACATGAAAGGCCCTTTTTCCCATCCCACCAATATTATAATCCCAATAAAGGGACTGGTCAACCCTGGTTTTGTATGCACACAATCATAATTTAGCTAATGTATTTTAGATGTAAAGGTAGGCAAATAAGAAAAGACATAGAGACAAAAAGGAAAATTAACCAAAGTCAAGAGGAAGAAAACAAAAACCATGCCATGACCCATATTTTACAGCCAGGCAGCCTTCCTAATTGGAGTACTTCTTACTTGTAGAGAGGGAAATAATCAGTTGAACATTACTGTCCTTATAGCTTACTATAAGGTAAAAATAATCTCTTGAACCCTAGATGCTCAAAAAGCAGGATCTCCATTGGGAAAAGTGAGCTGTAATCACAATGGTTCAATCCCTAATGCTCCAGCGTATTCATATGCTTCCTTTCACTTTTATTATAATTAAAAACCTTGTTGACTAGTTTTTGGCATATGTGTGTTTGGTAAGAAAGTATCAATGCAACAGCAAATTAAACATTGTATTCCTAATCTCCTCCTATCCCACGTTGTACACTAGCCCAGCCCCCTCTGGCAACACTACCCTTTTTCTTAACCCCTTAAAAGCTCTGGGCTGGGCCCAGCCCCCGGTCATGTAGTCACTGCGCCTAATTCTTACGGCTACGTGCCTCTCTTCTCTGTTCTAGGGATTGTGGTCAGTCAAGAAATGCTGTATTATCTGATCTGTAAACTAAGAGACACCTTGGGAAGCTCCTCCAAGTCATTTGTTATTTGCTAGCAAATGGTTTGAGTCCTGGTCGAGATCCATTCCAGGTTTGCTGGATCACCCAGCTTCACCACTTAGAGTGTATCCTCTCCAGCCTTGGAGAGCTTTAAAAAATCAGGCCCAATGATTGGTAACCTAATAAAGAATTTAATGTTCCAAACTGATGCCCTTTTATTCAGGCAATTATAAGTTAGTTTATGGCACAAAATTTAGAAGTAAGTGTTAAAAGGGGATAAGTGAAATACCCATTGCAGCGTGACAAAACTGGCATAATTATGATATAAAAGTGACTTTCTGCTTAAAGCAATACAAAAGAACTGTATGTACAGGATAGGCCAAGTAGTTGATAGCAAATTTTGGCAAAACTAATGAATAAATGAGAAACAATGACTCAGAAAGCATAGTGTTTACTCAATGTGGTTTAATACAACATTTTTAGACAGACGATTGCAAATTAATATAAATACTTCCTACAATACTTTTTGCTAGAAACTTTTAAAGTCCCCTGCTACTTGGAATGGATAAAACTGCAGAAGAAAATATAAAATATAAAGTGGCACATCATGGAAATAGAATTACCAATCTTTTTAAAGTTTTTTTTAATGCAGTATATATTCGGTCTTTTTTTGTCTTTATTTCTAAGGTTTATTTACCTCTGTCTGGGAAGGGGTAAGCAATACTCTGAATCTTTGTACAAATTCCCCAGAGTGAAGGAGCAGATATCCAAAGACCCACTTATTAAATTCAATTAAATTCTTGCCCACAGACCATGCAACACTGAGGTCATGATGCGGGAATAAGGTCCTCTTCTCCAATTATGTTCCTTGCCACTGTTGTGGGCAAGTGGTGATCTTGTTTTTGCCAAAAGAGAAGGGAGCTACATTCTTTTTGCCTACTTCCTTCTTTCCCAATCCAGATTTCAGACGACTTTTTACGGAATTATGTGGGGTAAAAAAAATGTTCACTGCCCCCATTTCCTATCCACAAAGTTCCCAAACCAAATAAATGTCTGGTTTTAAAAAATATGGGGACCTTACAAATTTTTACCTACAAAAATCTATAAAAATGTATAATTTTTTAAAATCTTTAAAAAAATAAATAAAGAAACAGTACAGGTTATCACTCTTACTCTAGCCCAAGTAATTTTTTTGGCCATTTCAAACTGCAGCATTCTATGTTCCAAATGCAGGCTAATTTACGCTCCGAACCATTTCTATTCAAATGAATAGGAATGGTTGGGAACCACTTTTTGGATGTGGCTGTAATGGATTCTTTTTTTCTTTATACCCAGTTCAGTTCTCAAAAGATTCAAAAAATCTAATTTTGATGCTACTCCTGCTGCCTGGGGTTAGTCATCAGGACAGGGATGTTAGGCTACAGATATAAAGGGCTATCGTTACTGCTCTCACAAAAACTCCTCTTTCTCCTCCTCTTTCTCCTTCTTCTTCATATTGAACTTGTTAGTCCTCCAATGTAGAATATTTAACTAAGAAAAATAAATATTTTCCCTGCCATCCTTTGGGACGCCAATTGAGCACTCTCCTAACCAAGCTACTGGTGGGCAGTCCTTGATGTACATGTTGGTGAAAGGCAGATCTTTAAAGAACTTACAGAGTGTGCTCAGTCCTGTTGGAAGATATTAAGCTGCCGGTGCTAACTATGGACAAATAACTGCAGATACCTAAAGAAATGGCTGCAGACAGGAGTAGTACATGTAATTTACAGCCTATTAAGTAAGTTAAGTGTGGCACTGCCATCTCTTCCTGGTGGGATCTGTTATAATGCAATACAATAGTCAAAAGGATGAGCTCCAGAGTTGTCTCCCCTTCTAATTTTTCTTCTCCTTCCACTTCACAAGAGAACCCCACCCCAATGACATCAACATGGCAAAATGTACTACCCCACAGTATAGCATTTGCTGCTATGTAATCCTAAAGCATGCCTAAACTCTGAATTTTCACTTTAGATTAAAGGGTAGACAACCCTTTTATATAACGTAAAATGTCTGATTGTTTGTCTTCTTTTTAAGTACAACACCGCCCCCTAATTGCCCTTCTAGGCGTTTGAGAATGAATGGGAGCGTAAAGCCTTCTGGGATTCCTACGTCATGCATCCTGGGAGGCTCTTGGGTCCTCCTTCTGCCCATGCCCGAGCAGAAGGGAAAAGAATTGCAGATCTCACGCATGGGATTGACTGTGCTGTGGGATTAAAGTGGCAAGTCATTTTTTTTGTTTTGAGGTTAGTTCCTCTTTAAGTCTCTTTGTCCCAATTCAGATTTTTAGGGATACGTGCCCATAGAAGAGGCAACTAAATTTGTAAGATAGGACAACAAAGGTATCAGTGATATCATATCACTCATTTCCAGGTTAGAAGTCATGTTGGATTAGATGCAGCATGGTGAACAGGAGAGTGATTCTCATCCTGTGTCTCACAACTGTGGAAGTTTCAGTGGGGACTGGGACTTTATGGGGGCGTCCACTGCATATTGCCAAATATAGCAAGTATGATTATTTGTTTCACAGTCATAAACATATTGTTGATATCAAACAGAAAAATGACTGTACAGCCACACTCTCAGACCCTCATTATAACAGCAAATGTGGCAACTTTTCAAGCCTTCTGAAAGGAAGACAAAACTTTACTAATATGAACAAATATTGTGCAGCCTCCTCAGGACAGATTTTTCTTGTAAGGGGCATACTAGTGCCTCATCTTATCAGCAGACATTTCTCATTCCCCATTGTATCAGTCCTCAGCCCCTTTTGTCTCAATCACCACTTCCACATTCAGCAGCAGCACAATAATGAGCAATGCTGACTACAATCACTTGAATATGATGGCCAATTATTTCTAGCCGCAGCATCAGCATGAGGGAAGGGGGTTAGAGGATCAGATAGGGGATTTGTTCTCATCTAATCTGGCAAGATCTGAAATGCCAGTTTACTTAATGCTGGACCCAATGTAATACTGGGCCAAAAAGTTAGATGTTTGGCCCGAATTGTCTTGGTATGCCATCCAGGTGCTGTTTTCTACACATTGAAGTGTAAAGTAAATATGATGTCATGATATTTACTACCAGTGTGGAGAGTTATTTCATTTTCATTCAAACAAACCAATCCTGAATTTGCAACCTAATGCCAATGCATGGGACGGTTCAGCAGAGAGCACCGTGGGAATGTGCAGGTATGACACCCAGCTTATAAGCATTAAGTAGTTTATGTGATCTATGTTTGATCAGGGATGAATATTCATTGTGTGTGCTGCGACCCCCTTAGTGATCTATCCCCAACACATAAGTCACTTAGCGAAACACAATATAAATTTCTGCTCTTCTAAAAATACCTAATCCTGCTGTACTAATTACCTCTGGGTAAAAAAAAATAATATACATTTAAAAGTACAACTTTTGATTAAACCCCCTTTCTTTGAAAATGTATATAATGAATGACCTAATAACTAATCTGTCATCAAAAGGCTTAGCTTTAGGTTCTAATAAGTCTTAAAAATTCTGGAACATAATTTTTTGGAATGCTGAAAGCAAAAATGTATTTTAATTAATATAACCATAATCATTATTTTTTAAAGAGCCAGCAATACCTCTGAAGAAAAAACATGAAGATAACATATTTTCAGAAAATATTGCAGGAGAACTTGTATTCCTCAACCCAAAATCTGTACATGAGAGACACTTGAACTTTTCAACATGACAACTGTCCATATATAAGTCCAAGATGACACTTCAGTAACTGCAGCCTAAAAATTATAAAAGTCCTATTACCCACAAGCATTTTACCCAACCTTCAGCAGTCTTTACAATGATCATTCCCACTTGCTTGGCACATTATTTAGGAAAAGAAAAATTAGCCATTTGGTTTTCACCAGATTTCACCTAACCATATCAATACATCTCCATCCACTTACTGGAGATAGTGGCTTTGAATCTGAAATCTTAGAACAAAGTTCCTTTCAAGTGTTTGGGTAGAAAAACCGTTATAAAAATAAACATTTTTTCCTTTTTTTTCCTTCAGATGGTTTCTGTTTCTATCAACACTGTTTTTAAAACTACGACACTGAACTGTCCATTTTAAATTGTCATAAAAGATGAAGAGATGGAGATAAAGAATGGACTAGAATAGGAAACACTATAGCTGGCAGTAATCTAGCCAAAGTACCAGGGTCTTTTCTGTGTAGTAACCCAGATTAGACATATATAACACACTTGGAACATTATCATGAAATTGTGCTTTAGCTGCTGACATTTCTCCATTGGCCTTTGTTTTGATCCCAGGAAAATTATTTTTCAAGCACAGAAAAGAGTAAAATCCCTACTAGAACTCAAAAAAGGGTGTGGACACACCTACAGGTATCATCCTTTCTCAAGAAACACTTTTGCTAAATAATAGAAAATTATTTTAGGAAATTTATTCCAGGTTTGTTGCATCACAGGTTACATTCAAGGTTTGCTGGATCAATTGTTAATGGACTTCTGCCATAATCACTAAGTATGCACAGCATGCTTGCCAGTTATGGCACATACACAGGACCAATCATAGCTCCATGCTTGGAAGGTGCCATCTTGCTAAAGGATGACTACTGATTATGTAACTCTTGTGCATGATTTATATTTTACCGAGGAGCTTATTAAATGTTAACCAAGCTTAGTTTATAAGGTATTTAATATAATTCATCAATATAATGCTAGTTGGCATGATACTTGTTAAATTTCCCTTAAAAAAGAATGGTTGTTCAGGGTGAACACAGACTTAGAGCGGAACTAAACTGAAAATAAAAAAACACACTTACCTTTAGGCCTGCAGATCCCTAGATGGTGCTGGTCCTTCTCGAAATCCGGTCCCGCATCCTCCTGGAATTCCTGTTCGTCCCTGTGCGTAGGAAGCGCCAGGTGCCGTCATCTTCAGTCTTCTTGTTTTCTTGGCACATCATCGGATCCCGCAATTCTCAGGTGCAAGATCAGGTGATATAGCCCGCCATAAAGATCGGCTTCTCTTTCCCTTAATAGAAAAAATGCCCCTTCTTTGCATGTCTGAGATTAGGTCATGTACAGAAGGAGCACCCAGAGCTTTCCAGGATGCGTGACGTAGGTATCCCAGGAGGCTCTGCGTTGCACTATGGTGATCAAGACTGAGAGGGGCGATGCTGCACCCTTTCTTTTTAAATACTTAAAAGAATTTTAAAAAATCTAACATTTTTCCTTTACATATAAGGGTGAAAATGTTGAGTTTAGGTTCACTTAAAGACATTTACTATGATTAAACAATTTACAAAGTTAACATTTACTTTGATAACTGAATGACTAGTATCCATTTTAAAGTCTATTTTATGTGCATTTTTGCAGTATTGCCGAACTATATTAAACATTTTTTTGTTAAATGTCTGCCAGGAGTTTACAATTTGTAGACAATAAGCTCGACAGATGGTACTTTTTTTTCTTTTGAAGTTACTGTATAGGGCAGCAACACTGTGTTGAAAAATATTATGTTAAAGGTTACAAGTTACATGTATTTCATATATTTGGAATATATATGGAGGAATAAATATGCCTCCATAAGCATCCAAATGCAATAATGAAATAACAGTAATTAAACATTTCTCATCACACAATGTATTCAGAAAAAATGCTGCATACATATTTCATTTTTATGTCCGGTTAAAACCCATGCCTGTTACAAATACCAAGGATACAGCAAAGTATAAAGTTTCAATCTGACAATAACAATTTTTAAATTAGGAAATACACTGTAATGTAATATACATATAATATAATATACACATATAATTAAAAATATAACTTACAAACATACCCATAAATACCAATACTGTGTTTTCCTGAGTAATAAAAGGACACAGGGTTTTCTAATATCTAAACTTATAGCACATTGTTCCAACATCTATTAAAAGAAACTGCAATAACTGTATTATTAAATTCATAATATGAAAGATCTGTGTGATCTGGTTAGATAATATGGTTAGAGCCAAAAGGTAAAAAAAAAATAGTGACATAAAAAACTTTTTTGAAAAACATTATTCTAAAAATAACACATACATTTAGGAACAGTTTAATGTGTTGTCTATTTAAGAAAACAATTCTGCACAGCAGTAACACAAAAAGGCACTGTATGTTCATATAGATACAGATGCTTACTATTTACAATTTACAATGTTGGTCTACCAACAGGTGGCAGAAGAAAGCTACATTTCCAGTCTCAGCATATCACCTGCACATATAGCATGCATACAAGTGCTGTTATGTTTATTTTGTGCAATCACAACAGATATTATTTATTTTAAAATGATATATTTTTTATATAAATATATATATTTATATAAAATAAACCTCACTGAGACATACATATAATTTTTGTCTCGATGCATATTACAACTCTGGAAATTACTGAACAAATGTAATAATAAAAATGTAATATATAATGTCATAAAAAATGAAATAGTTATATTAGACTGAAGGCAGTTTGTGCTTATTTAAATTAGCTAATATTTAAAGTACTTATTAAATCTGCTTTCAACAAATAAAGCAGATTAGTTAAAACCTATACAGCAAATTGATCCAAAATATTAGTGAATATTGCAGTTTAAAAAACAGGAATATCTTTTTTTTTACATATTATATGGATGTAATCAAAGAACAATATACAAAATAAAACACTAAACACTTCCACTAAATGAAAAGGTTAAAAAAAAGAGCCAACATTTTCTTTAACATCAGGAAGTACTGGAAGAGAACAGAGTAAGTATTCTTGTTTGTTAATGAGGCCTTACAAATGTCTGTACAACTCTTCTTTCTTTTACATGCTTTTTTATTTTATTTTATTTTTTTAGATTTGGATAATAACATATGTTAACAAAGCAGGTACAAAGTGTCAATGCTAATCAACTACAATTAAATGTTTTTGTTCTAGAAAAGTAAATTATATATTAAAAATGCTTTATGATTCATGTATATACCACTAATAATTTTTGATTTTATATGTACATTTTATAAAAACTATCATAGGTGTAAAATCCCCCCCAAACTAACCTTTTACTATATCATCAGTAAAATTAAAATACTGGCAGGTCATTTGAGCATCTGCAAAAAATATGAGTGATGTCAGTTTTTATACATTGTCCAATATTGGCTGATGAGTTCCAGGATACATGTTTGTAATTATGACTTTGTGTTAAAGAACAAAACCAGAATTCAATCAGTGTCCACAAAAAAACATGTTTTTCTTTTCATAGGTTATTTTGCGTAAAAAATGTGGTGTCTTAAAAAAAATAAAATATGGCTGTTAATACTCAGTAAAAACACTTTATACATAAATCAGTAGAAAAAAAAAAAGAAAAGTATTATGTATTGTTAACAGTGTTAAAATGAAACTGTCAGATGTGAGATCTAATAACAGCATTGTGGAGAAGCCTGAGACACTACAGTAACTACTTTTTTTTTACATTCCTACCTCTGACGCTGAGTAATCACATGAAAAATCAGAACCTTTTATGCAAATCCCTGAACCTTTGCAGAGTGCAGTGTTTTATCTGAATAATAAAAGTTCCAACAGATTTAACCTCTTAATATTACTTTGTCTTAGATCCTGCAGATCATTTTTAAAATAACAATCACAAAGACAAAAAAAAAGTAAAGTATATTAATGATAATAGTGTGTATGCATATTCTTTTCACAATTGTTATTCAGGGAGTCTACTGAACACTTCTCATTTCTTTACATTGTATATATCTTTGCTAATGTGCAGGAGTGCTTTACTAAATCTTTTTTGTTTAACATAAGCTTAGCAAATTTATGTCTATTATTAACATCTAATCAACCTCCAGTCAAATCATGAACTTCATTTAGAAAATGAAAAATATCACTTTAACTTGTTTGACGTAAGCAAAGCTGACAATTTTTGGGCTAGCTTCATTTTTCAGATTTTAAGATCTTTATCTTTATTTGTAGCTCTGCAAATAAAAAGCATTTCTGAGGAAGGGAAAATGGCCATACAACCTGCATGCATACAAGGTTTCTCTGCAATGATTTCTTAATTATTTTATATGTTGTCATATATTTAATTATATTTTATATTTGACAATATTAACAAATGAATAGGAAGAATGTTTTGGAAAATAAATATGAAAAAAGTCCAGTAACTATAGTAAAATACACCTACACTGTGTAAAGATATGCTTTATTAATTTAAAATATTTTCTTTAACCACAACAATATGATAAAGATATGATAAATATATATACAATGCAGAATAAATCATTAGTAATCTATATTTACTTACTCCCACACTCACTATACAAAAAATGAAAAGGGGACTATGTTATATCATAATTAACCCTTAGGAATATAAAGTGCCATGTGCATTTTTCAGTATGCTTTATTAATTAATTGTACATAAAAGCATGCTAAACCTAAAAGTAGCTTGAAATAACTTGAGAAATGTGATATTTTGTTAACATTTGTTGAGCAATAAGTTAATTGTTTTTAGACATTTCACACAAAAGGTGTCTGGGTGGTTCACTGGAGTTTTTTTCAGCTGCAATACTAACAGGAAGTCTGTTATATGCTGAAAAAATAATAAGCAAAAAGTACATGATGTTTCATAGGAACATTAAAATAAAAAATGTGCAATCAATATAATTGTGCTTGACAACAATATATATGATTGTTATTCAAACAGCTTAACCATATTTTAAGTCTGGCAAAGAAACCATCTAAACAAAATAACCCTTTTAAAAAACTACAGAAACAGATTTGGTTTTCAAATATGTTTAACTTCTCCGCTGACATTTTCCAAGTTGCTCAACCACAGATAAGGTTGATTAGTAAAATCGCCCCAACAATCTATATCCCCATGGCATAAATTTTAGATGTTCACAAATATTCTTAATATGGATTTTATACGTTGTATACTTGCTTAAAAAGTCAGTGGAAAAGGCCCACATATTGTAAGGTGACTGGATAAAAAAAAAAAGATAAAGAATAACCTCTATTGGATTTGGGTGTTATACTGGTAATATTACAAACATAGAAAATGTACAAGAAATTTTGTGTTGTAGTACAAGCTTAGAACTGGAGGTGGGGCTGAGAAATAGGTAGGTGAATGGGACTGAAACAGGGGTGTCAAGTTAGCGTAGCAGTCTCTGAAAGAAATGAGCCATCCATGTAAGTCCAGCAATGGAGAGAGGGGAAAGTAAGCTGTACCATTGGCTTTAAAAAATCTGCAAACTAAATCACTGAATTCTTATACTGATTTTAACGTGCTGATATCATTTTAAAAGTTGTTTTGGTTTTGTTCTGCTGGTTTTATTACAATAATACCTGTAATCCTATTACTGTCTCCAAATTATGCTCCTGTGTTGTAATCCTGTCACATGCAACGCTGTTAGAAACTATAAGCAGACACACTGAGACATTTAGGAAGGATTTAATATTCATGCATAAAACTCAGCACAAAGATTAAAGGTTCATTAAAAAAAGAAAATTAAACTTTTCAAGAGATTTCTTTTCTGCACACAGAATATAGTTTGATTCTAATAGTAGCAAACAAGCTGTTCTAAATTAGTGTTCCAAAGAAATGTCATTATTTATCCACAAATAAAACAATATTTTAGTTTGCCACCATTTTTATAAAGTGAAGTTCATCTCAATTGCCAATTCATAGATTTTTACAGCTCCTTAGCACTTTAGAATGTTGTAAACAATGGTAGGCATGGTGCAATACCTTTTATCTAAAAATAACTTTTTAACTAAAAATCAGGTGTACTTTAAAGTTGAACTATGCTGATTTAAAAACCATCATTTATTGCAATTGTGTAATCCTTTACAAATAAGTAAGGCCTTGCTAAAGCACTTAAACCTGTATTAATACCAGCCTCCTGTAATCCCCAGGACAGACTGGGAAAAAGAAAGGCAACACTAGGAGCTGCTTATGCTCTGCTCATGTATGTGTGTTGACAGGTAACAGGCTCAGAGAAGGAGGGAACAGAGTCATGAGAGCTCATGAATGTTTACTGTGTTACTGCTCCCTAATTCTCCTATAATTGGGTTGAGGTGACACTACTGTACTTTTTAATTCTGAGACTGTGCAGTCATACTCCAGGCTGTAATATCTGGCAGAAGTGTATGAACCAAAAAGTAGCAGGACAGAGCTGTAAACTCTGTGTCAGATTAACTGACACCAAATATCTTTTTGGCTATCTAGACGAGTGACATTCTTCCCATTGGCCAGTAATGTGAAAGGCACTATCCCTATTTACTACCCCACTAATGTAATGTGAATGTTGTTATTGTTATTATCAGGGTTTCCTAAGACCTGAAAGTTATTTTAAGGGTATCCTCTTTTGGCTTTAGTAATAACATTTGAATTGAGACAGGTAAGACCATATGCAATTGACTATGAGTTATGGTAAAACATGGTAAAAAATTAAACAGTTTGCTGGATCACCCAGGTTTTCCAATAATAGTCTATCTTTTCCAGTCCCGAAGAGCTTTAATAAATCAGGCCCTATGCATTTTACCACACCTTATTGCAAAACGAGGTTACAGAGTTACATAGGTTAAAAATTACATAAGTCATTTACCACTAGGAAAAGAAACAAATCCGAGGTAAAACCCCATAGACATGGTTCAGGTAACTTAGTACTATGTGTAAAGTTTAGCAGTGCCATTCTCCTTTTAGTTCTGGTTCAGTTTTGGTTGTTTTTCAGCAAAATCATGGCCTTTCTTGTTAAATTTGTTATTATACAGAATACCAAACACTGATGAAATGTGAAGGGCATCTTAAGGATTCATTTACCTTTTCAGCTTGGCAAGGGTAAAAATATAAGTAAAGTATAAGCTCCCCCAATTATCTGGAATAGCTTTTAAGGACATTTCGGATGTTTTGACAGGATTCCTCATGATTGGTCTCTTTACTAAACATCTCCACATTGCTCAGGGATGCAAACAGGGAACTAATATGTTTTAGCTCTCTTTCTGTGTGAATACCAGACCCTCATGAATTTTCTTTTGGGATGGTATCATGTAAATGAAACAAAAAATGTCATTTTTGTTTCAGTCTTTAGCCAAATATGATTTTCCAAACCTGGCAACAAAACAGGGGTTTCTTTTGATCATGGCAGCAAACGTTCTGTGTACAGCACTCCTCTAAGATGTCGTTTTCCACCCTTGTAATTTCCTGACTACTTTACTATAATCAAGGCAAATTATGCTATTCGTCTTGCTATCACATCTAACAGTACCTGTAAACAGAGATGTTCTTTATTGTACCCTTTCTCATGAGTTAGATTTGTGCATAGCAGCAATGACAACCCAGTATAAAAATTAGCTTAAATGTCAGTTTAGCTTACTCTGCTTTTTTGCCCCGTTGATTGGAATCATGTATTCCTATTATCAGCTAACCTCAAGAAACAGAAAACAGAGATGTTCCAGTCAATCAATAAAGGAGAGATTAAAAATTTGCGTGATAAAATAATTATGTGAATAGTCTAAATTTCATCCTAGTTCTAAAGGTTCAAAAAACATTTAATATTGAAGCTGGTCCCCACAGCCAGATATCTCCTTCTCCCACTTTCTGCCTCATGAGGCATAGGCCAGGCCTAACTGTCTGTAGCCTTAGGAGCGTCCACATGGTTGCCTCAGTGGTGGCTTGGGCCTACCTTTCTCTTCCAGTACTAGCCAGACAATGGCACAGACAGACATGTAGGGTTGGCTGAGCAGCTCAAGATTATGGGGACAAAAGGATCTGAAAGCCAGGTGTGACCCAGGGGGCCTTCCAAATAATGGGGCCTAAGGCAACCACATTATTTACCTTACCCTTGTGAGCACTCTCACTGTTACAGCTCATTGCTAGAAATGTGGAAAAGGAGAAAAAAAAGTAACAGCCTCCATGTAGAGGTACTATTAAAGGGCATGGTAAGAGAAATGGCATGCTTTACTTTACCCTGGGACAAAAGGAGGTACAGCCTATCATTAAATACTAAGCAATTAGAAAATAACTGCAGGAAGAGAAAGGTCAGAGGAATTTTTGTATCAGCAGAAAGAAAGGCAGCCAAGATTCTGCAATGACCAACACCAATCTATACATTGACCAAAGAGGAATGGTGAATGCGCTGTTTATATTTGTTTTTGTGACAATTTATATAGTAGATACATCAAACTAGTAAAATGTATATACTGGTATATATAAAACGAATGAAGCACAATTGATTAACAAAAACATGCATGAAACACAGTACATTTAAAATAAAATTATTTATTATTATTAGCAAATAATAGGGACCTTAAAATTATTTTTGTGGAAAAAGATTCAGTTAACAGTTAGGCCTATCACACAGGTTGATTTCACTCCTGATACTAATTATAAGAAACTGATTGTAATGCTTTTAGATTGGATGTGTATATATATATATATATATATATATATATATATATATATAAATATATCATCTGAAGGAACACCAATGTCATATGTACAAAGCCATATGTACAAATCAATTAAACAAATCCAATTGGAATTTCAATAACCATCTATCCAAGAAAAATCTTTGGAGGGGCATGTTTTTATATTGTTTTGATATTGTTGTTATGATGTTTTGATATAGTTTTTTTAGATCCTTTAGCATAAAATATAATTCCCAATTCTGCCAAGGGGGCAAATTACAGACGGTTAGCTGCTTGGGTAAATTACACAATTATACTACAGGTTCAACCTCTCCTTTAACTACCTCCCACACTTATCCTCAAGATTTCTCATGTCCTGCCCCTTTTCCATGGTAGTAACTACCATAGGGTTGTCCTTTAATTTAAGGTTTACATTTAGAGAAATAAAGTAATTTATTTCAGAATGCTTACTAAGGTTCTTACTTTTTCATTTATCCTTAAAAGTCCTCTGTCAGCACCATATTTGACTACAAGTTTTTGTTTCATTACTACTTCTTCTCATCCAGATCAACTATACTCTTTTCTATTTGTGCTATCTAATATTCACATTTTCTGCGTCACACACTCTAATAATTCTTTGGTCCACTTTTAGCTTTGATAACTACACACCTTCACCATACTGTCATTTTGATGGCCTAAGGAATTGAAGAACATTTATTTCCAACCAGAGTTGCATTTATTTTTATCAAGATAATGCATTGATAATGCGTGAGTCGGATTGCCATTTAATGTTTTCTTTGGCACATCCAAAAGATTCTTAATCGGATTAAGGTCTGGACTCTGGTGGCCAAATAATGTGTAACAATTAAGTTTTATGTTCCCCTAACCACACTTTTACAATCTGAGCCTAATGAATTCTGGGCCATCAAGGAAGAAAATATCCATTGATGGAAAACCTGGTCACTCCAGATGTTCAGGTAGTCAGCTGATCTCTTTGACCAGTTTCTTGGGCACATAAGGTTACTGAACCTAAATTTGATCAACAGAAGCAACCCCAGATCATGCCAGTATCACCACTGGCTTCTGAGCTTTATTTTGGCCAGGAAGTTTACTTTTAGATTGCAACAGCAATGCAAATTTCAGCCAATGTTTCCTCTAAAGTTTTAGACAGAATGGGTAACAGTCAGAACCTCTGTAATTTTTTATTGCTTTTTATCCTTTGGGAAGATTAATTCTTTGTCTTGGTCATTATTACCAAAAATTAACAGTGTGCTACAACATAAAATTGTAAATCTGCCAACAGTAAAACACTATAGGAGAAATCCTCCAATGTTCCAGTGAAGTCAAAAGTCCTTTTGGAATCCCACTTTCTGCTGTGAAAGTAAATTAACATATTGGGGACACTGGCAATAACAATTAAGACATTACTAATGTTTCAACTATCCCCCACCATATACTAGAAAATATTTACCAATCAGACTTGTAAAGACTGAGTGTGGAAATCTCTCAAGATATCATATTCCAATTGGTGTTATTAATCCATGTGTGATTTATTTTTGCTTTTTTGTTACATTTTCCCACATTAATGTGTATAATT
This sequence comes from Pyxicephalus adspersus, assembly GCF_032062135.1. NCBI lineage: Eukaryota > Metazoa > Chordata > Amphibia > Anura > Pyxicephalidae > Pyxicephalus > Pyxicephalus adspersus. Next base: position 49,934,406 of record NC_092859.1, read on the forward strand.
TGCAAAGTAATTAATTTTGCTTTGTTCTACACTATTCAATAATTAATTTTGCAAAATAAAATGTACCTTTGAAACTGAACATGCTGTATTGCTTTAGTAAATCACATATTGGTTGTTCTGAATAATAAACTTGCAAAAAGATTTTTGTTCAGCTTAGTAAAAAACTGAAACTCTATCTAACCATATTTTTTACAATTTCTTACATGAGCAAAAAACAACAAGCTGGTGTATCACTTTGCTAACTGAACAGCCCATATTCTTGTCAATCAACTCTACTCCGAAAACAAACATAGGAAAGGAGGTTTTGAGGCATAAATCACTGATATGTACAAAAGAAGCTGGTTATTAATGCATAATAAAATCACTTCACAACATATAAGTAATACAGCAGATATATGATCACAATGAATATAAGAACATGTTTTTAAGAACATCAATACAAGGACAGGTCACACAGTTGTGTAACAGGCAAAAGAAGGTTCTATACAAATAGGACAAATTCCGTTCAACATAAACATATAACAAAAAAATGGCAATATGTGGTGCAAGTTCATGATAGATGCGGTGGAGCCATTTGCTGTGTCTTCACACATAAAGCTTTATATTCACACTCAAATGACATTCTGCTTTACACGTGCAGTCAATGGGCAGAGTTAAAATGTTGTGAGCTTCCTCCTAGTAAGTCTTTTTGGAGGTAATGGGTGGACCTTGCGTTCCAGCTTGGAGTGCATACAGAAATCCAATAGAAGACATAGAACAAGCTCTTTGCGCATGCATCTGACTTTTGTACCTTCCTTATGTGGATTTTTCAGATTGTAGCATATAAAATAATGATAACAGGAACCTCAATACTAAATACGGCATAAATTATGTGTATACAAAGATATTCAAAAGTTTATTAAATCTGAATTTACTTTAATACATGAATAATTATGTGGAAAAGGCATTGCTAATATGTACAAGCAGGAAAACAAATATATATGAAAAATCAAAAAAATATACAATAAAAATTTAAATCATACCAATATAAAACAAAAAAGGATTAAAGCTTAGAATTTCATTAAGCCCTGGGAAACAGGTGGTCTTGAGGGTGTGTATCCATTTAGATTCTTTTTATATGAGAATAGAATCAAAATTACATCCCTTGGGATCTGAATGGACTCCATCCAAAGCTAAGAAATTTATGCAATCCACATCAAACTTATGTGTCAATCCAACATGGCTACAAAGAGGTGTTATAATCTTTTCACTCTGTGATCCCCAGCATCATTATCAATGTCAAAAAGTCCAAAAAAAAATTCTACAAGGTACATGGTGAAAAAAAATTAGGAAGTAAACACTGCTTTATTAGAACTAATTCTAAATTCATGATTTTTTTCAAGCAATTTAAAATGCTTTAGAATTGAATATCAGTGGCAAAAGATACAAATGTCAGAAAGTCTTCCAAAAAATCAGTAATGATGCAAATACAAACATATTTTAGTGATATAAACAATCTGGTAAAAATGGTAATCATCTCATGTTTTTAGGTACTTAAAAAGATGTCAAATTTTTATTTTATGCTGATAAGTAAGAAAAAAAACTTCAAGGAAAGAAAACATCCATTATCAGGAGACAATACAAAGAGATACAACTCATAAAACAACAGTTCCTTGGTGCTTTGTCTTGTTGATTGCTTGCAGCACACCCAAGTAGTTAGCTAATCAGCACAATAGCTGACTGGAATGTCATTACTTAAGTATAATCTCTGAAGGCTCTAGAGGTGTGGGCTTTAATGCAGTCTGACTGGAAGCATTACCTAGTGAGAAGGAAGAGATATTTAAACAAGGCTTGTAAAAGCACATTCACTCTGTGGTCACAGTCACAAAGACTTTTTTTTTTGCCATGGGCAGATGATGCTCTGAATGAATGAGACCCCAAGGAAGATTGCCACAGGCCTAGACTGGAAAATAAATCCTTTTTTCTGAATTAAGCTTTTATTGGTCTATTCAGCAAAAACAAACTTATGAGAGCTCCAAATTCAGTCATATGCCCAAGCATGAGCAAAAGGATTTTTGTTGTCAGGGAAAATAATAGGTTACATAGCAAATAGCTGTCTTAAAAACTATTTCAAAGATCAAGCCTGTCATTCAGTGTGCTTGGGTTTTTAATTCCCACAGAATATACAAGGTTTTCCCACTTCGAGATCTATTGTATCTTTGATGATTTTTACAAGAGTATCAAAAACCGTACTTGAACTTAGTGGTCTTTTCTTTTTTCTTTTCTTTTTTGATGTTACTTTATGCATCCCATTTGTCAGTTTAGCAGGTAATGTTAAATTGCATAATTTACTTAAAACAAGCAAATTTTTTTATTGAGTTTATTAGACTACTATATTAGGACAGCCTACATATTCCTTTTTCCCACGTAAATGAGATGTTTACATGGTTAGGACAGAGCCAAGTTCTGTATGAACAAAAAGGTAGAAATACAGAATTTCAAATTTGTGTATACATTTTTTTTGGACCTGCCTATGTATTTTTTGGTAAGTCCTAATGTAGAAAAGAATACTCTGAGATGGAGAAAATGCATTTCTTAATACTGGACTTGAGTGGTTGTCTTTTTTAAACCTTACTATGTATAAGGAAACCATATACTGTAGTCACAACACACAAACCGTATTATATATAAGAGAATATATAACCCTCAATACACAAAAAATTTTCTTTGTCTGCAGATTTCCAGTTTTTCTAAGAAGTAGGCTGTGCTTTCCAAAACCACAAGTTTTGTATGCATATATTACAATGATATGAATACCTGTCAACAAACTGTACATATTTTGCAGCAGCCCCAAACCTAAAGAGGACCTGTTAGCACAGATTTTCTTAAAGTAAAAGCTGGCTAACCCTTTTATATAATAAAAAAATGTAAATACTATTTTTTTTCGGGGAGGATCCCTCTTCTTCCATCTTTATTGTTGTGGCGGGGAAGGCTACCATTGTAAATGGGAAACCCACAGCCCCCTAAAATACATATGTCACGTATCCCAGGAAGCTGCGGGATGCCCTTTCAATGCAGAAAGGGCTTTCCTGGAATGTAAAATAAAAAATTGCAGATCTCATGCATGTGAAGTGTGATCAGCACATTGTTTTTTAACATTTTCAGAAAGGAGAGATACCCAATTCTCTGCCTTCACAGTGTGAGATCGGGTGAGGTAAGAAGAAGAAGAAGGAAGAAGTTGACAGCACCCAGTGTCCAGTCCATGCGGGCGCTACTAGATTTGTTTTGTGGAGGGATCAACGGCTTTACACCTATAAAGGTAAGTGTTTTCTTTCCTGAAAATTCTGCTAAATTTTCAAAGTTTTTTAATAATTTTCAGACATAAATTACAAACACAGGTAAACTGAACAATAGGAGGGAGGAGTCATATTACAAAAGGGTAGCCAAAAAAAGTTCTGCTTTAATAAATCCCACCTTCAAGAGATTAGGAAAATCTCTTACTAAAGATGTTTGTCTAAAATACAATCAAAGGTGACTTTGAGTAAGGTTATCTGATTTTAAAAGAGTTTAATAATATTATTATTATTGTTATTATTATTATTATTAATAATAATAATAATAATAAACAGGATTTATATAGCACCAACATATTACGCAGCGCTGTAAATTAAATAGGGTTTGGGAGTGTATTCCTTTAAAGTAATTTGAAAACACCTGTTTTTGTGACCTAATTGTCTTTGTGTCAGTTCCAGCTTTCTTTTGCAAAACCCGTCCGTTTTTCTTTGCAGAAATATAATAAGTCTGATATTGGTAGTAGTGATGCATGACATAGACATAATCTTTTATTCCCTTATTTGCATTTACTCTTAAAGTGTTTTCTGTATCTAGAGATTTTAAATTCTTTTTTCTTTGTGCACTTTCACTAATAAACCATATGAATTTGCAGATAATCCCATGCATCTCACCTTTAATCCTGTTGCATTAGTTAGCAGAGAGATACATTTACAAAAGTCTGTGAATTTACACGTGTTTATACAGCTACATTTTTGCAATTGAGTGCTTTTCTTTAAAGTAAAAACATTTTTATTACAATTAGAGAGTAAATGAAAAGCATGTCCTGTTTTTTCAGTATTGAGCACTGAAGCATTATAATAATGCTTAAATAGTATAATAGTTATCATTATCAAATTCATAATAACTTTAACTGTCATTTAAAAAAAACATATTTAAATTATATTGTCCTCCCTGGATATTAAGATATTTATTGTTAACCAGCAGAAACATTTGTTAATTGTCTCCAGGATTCTGGCAATGTCAGTTATCTGTGCTGTCGCAGCTAGTTGCTTGACTTTTGTTGTTTGGTGTTTTCATGAGTTAAAGTTGAGTGTTTTAGGGATTAAAGTTGTGCTAGCTTGGTGGCAAAGATCAGTTTGGATAAGGGTAATATGGTTAAAGTTCAGGTAGGGTTTAGGCATTAGGAGGAAGATTATCAGGGAAATTCATTGATTCGAATTAAAAGTATACATCCCCAAAAACATTTTTTGTGTATGATTTGTATATGATTAATATTTCAGAACGTCTTAAGAGTTTGTGTTTTGGTCCCTCAGTGACCATTCCTATAATAAATCAATAATTAATCTTGACCAGCCTCCAGTATATGTGCAAGAACCCCTCAATTACAAATGGATTATAAAGTAGTACTATTACTCCCTATGTATGGGATGTTTACAAGGTCAAGATCATGCAGTCTACTGCTGCAAACTGCTAAATAGAAACCTAATTGATACACCTAAGCTATGTCTGGACAACCAAGTTAGAATCAGAGAGAGATAGTGGAGGACCTTCCATATAACTGATGCAGAGTAAACATATTTTGCTGGATTGCACATCTGTGTAAGACAATCTCATCTACAGGTCAGTAAGTTTTATTTAAGGACCATTTGTGAAGCAAATTATGTACTTTCAAAAGTTAAATGCGTGGGATTTTCCAGATGATTTAACACGCTTATTATTAAAATACAAAAACTTTTATTGCATTACATATAAAACTATTTTTAGTTTAAAATTCTTCATTGAGATTAAGTTTTCGACACATTCCAGTACTTAACGTGGTTTTCCATCAGGTTTCTTCAGAAGGACAACTCAAAAAGTCTTATAAACTTTCAACTTCATATTCTACCGGTACAAGTCATCATACATCAAAATTCAAATGTGGAAAGTTTAGAGAATAGAGATGTGGTGCTATAAAATTATTCTCCCCTCCAAAGCTAATTATGTACTTAGATATGTTTGTCTCTAAAGATGGGTAAAAGATCAGGAAGGAACAGCTGAATTTAAGACTAAGTTTGGACTGTGTTGTAGTAAAGTGCCTTGCTCCCTCACAGGAGGTTTTCATTGCTTTATTCTTTTGTCTGTAGGACTGTTTGCAGCCCATGTTCACATGTTTATAACAAGGCTAGGTTAATCTAAAATAAAAATATAGGATAATTATTACCTTAGACCATACAACTTATAGAATAAGAAGCCTCCGCTAGTCTCAAAATACTGAGAGGAACTAAGCTTCATAAAAAAGAACCCAGCTGATTTTTTTTGTAGGAGAATTTACTAGGGCTAATCTTATATAATAAAGCCAAGCCATGCTACATCCAGTTGGATGAACACAGTATAATACAAACTTTTCATATTTTTGTAGAAGATGAGTCCTGCATCATAAATATTGGGCTTTTGTTTCTCTTTTTCCAGCTAGTTAAAATTAAGGTATATGTATGGACAGATCAATTTCTGTGGTTATTTTCGTTGTCTGTGTATTGTTGATGGACATTCCCTTTACTTCTTGTCCCAGAGACACAATTGGAAGTTTATGTAATTCTGTGAGGAGAATTCCCTGCTTGAAAGTTTTCCTTTACAAGGTTTCTCCTAATTTTTTGGATTTCCCTCACTTTCTATTTCGGTGGCAATGATTACCAATACAAGAGAGGTGAAACTCCCTGATTGGGACTCCACCTCACACTTCAACTCCACCTGGAATATATTTCTATTAGATAATGTTTTCAATGCTAGACCAGATCTATTCCAGGTTTGCTGGATCATCCAGCTTTACTGATGAAAGTGTATCGTCTCCAGCCTTGGGGAGCTTTATTAAATCAAACCCCTCCCTAATATCCACTTTTCAAAAAATTTCAACAGGAAGGTTTTTTGTGACCACAAAAACTATGAAGTCTCCTTTCTCAAATTGTTTTCACCTACCTGTCAACATCTTTAAAAACATTTTGGTAACAGATTTGTGGCTTTGTGTACAGCTAGATTCTGCACCAGGAAAAAGGATTTCCTATTTTCATGAGTAGGAATTATGCCATCCCAACTTGGTCAATGAATATGGTCAAAGACACAAAACCCAAAAAGAGGACCAGGTGACAATGAAAATGGCGTGAATGGAGTAATGAGGAACCCTTGCTACTCCTACCTCCACGTCCAAATATGTCATACCAATGGAAGCTGTCTCTAAGACTGTTCATGGAAATCCTCAAGTCCTATAACACCACATGTAGTTTAAAGGCATTCTCCCAAAATGTTATTTTTAAAGGACTTATTTTTTAACATTAAATGACTGTGATATTTTCATTGTGGCCCTAAAAGCCACATGGAAAGACCCCTTCCCTGTTGAATGTTTTTTTTTTTTCAATATTCTATCTTTACATGTCCCACATGGCAGTCCCTGGCTTTTTTCTTTTTTTGAAAAATTGTAATTTTTATTGAGTTTTTTTAAATACTAAACATAAAGTATCAACAAATATAAGAATGTAGCCAAGAAATACAAAGTAATAATTTAACAATAACCAGGAATAAAAAACATATAAATGACTCTTGTAAAAAGTAGTGCCTGGCTTTTATCTATATGCTTTGTTCTCCTGCTTTTTTGACAGTAGCCTGCCTATACGTCCATGAAATGGGAAGCACCACAAAACATAGTTTGTTCCCCCATAGACTTTAGTTTGCAAACTTCAAACGCAGTTCACCGGACATGTGGTAAATGGAATGCAAACAAGTTAGCCCTTTACTAGAGATGATATGAATTTACCTGCTGCTTAAAAAAATAATGCTAAAACTAATATACTTGCCTTCTGTTTTAGGAAAGAAATGCTGTAACTAACAATACTTTAACAAAGAACATGTTGCTTACTTTTATCATGCTTAAAGTAACAAAAAATCTGCTTAACCTGTTTTTATGCAAATGTAATTCCACAATTAAACAAACTACAATAAAACCATTGAATATCAGTAATATTCAAAAAAAAAACTACAACAGAAATGTGATAATGTGTACCTGTACTATTAAATGTTTGCGTAGTAAGTGTCCTTTAAAAGTCAGAGGAAGAAGTGCATAGTTAAAGCTATTTGTTTCCAGACAGCATTTCTGAAGTTATTTTGGTTCAAAGAACAAAAAAGCAGACAGGCATTATAGTATTAACCTAGTCAAAATCCCCCAGACCAAATAAAGGGCTGGGATTTCACAACCTTTTGGAAGTGCACTTCGCATATAAACAAAAAGCATTTATACAGTTGAAGTGTAGTTTTTCTTATTACATAAGCTTGATGTTTTCTAAGTTTGACAACTGACAGTGATTTTTTACTGCCATGCAAGACTATATATATATATATATATATATATATATATATATATATATATAAAATAAATGCATTCATTGTACTGCATGTTTTAAATGCTTCAGTGTACTTTTCCCACAATAAATAAAATACTATTGTAACTATTGTGATAATACCTTGTTCTGTTATTTTAATTTCTTCCCGAATATTAGGCAAAAATTCAGTTTTTTTTCCTAATTATTTCCTGTGTGCATCATTGGGCATTCCAAGTAAACACATCTTTACCTTATTTACTAAACTAAACACTGAAATCTGAACAGTAGCTGTTCTTTTAGTAAATCCACTCCACAGTGTCAGTGAGTTTAAGCAGTGAGCAGTCAGGTAGGAGACTTTATAGGTAAAGATTAGTGTAGAAAGAACAGTTAACTAACTGTTAACTAGTTCTGTAAATTGAAACACTGGTTTATTATTAATTTACTTGTATATTTAACAGATCAAAAGTTCATTGTTAGTGTTTACACTCACATTAACCTTACAAATAAACTATTATGTAGTTTTGTCAAATTTGCATTGTGTTTTGGAGGTGCTGTTGGTCAGAAAGTTCCGATCTGAGTCAGTTTGAACTATTCCAACCTAAGATCTGAATTTAAATTCTGGGTCTTGGACCACGTGTGAAAGAACTGCCCACACACAGGATTGGCACATCGGCACATCTGTCTCCATGTTTTACAAAGTGATGCGGCCAACATCAGTGCAGCCTTCTATAAACAATTATAATATCAGAGTTATAATATTGTCAAAATTTTAATTTAATTGTGATATTATACATATATATAAAATATATACAATTTTAATATATTTGTATTTACTCATATAAAGTGTGATGTTAGGTCACAATTCTAATATAATATATCATTATAATATAATAACACATAGCCTTTTATATTATAATAACACAATATTCACTGTGACTGTTAACCAGTGAGGTGAAATCATAGCGATTGGTTATAGTTATACACAGTTGATTTTCTCCAATTTTTTTCTCCTGTTTTCTCATATCAGCTGCGCCAGCATCTATGCAGCTACAGTAGCAGCAAATTTTATTACTGCAGTGATTTTTCAGAGAGTAATGTTACAGGAGAAAATCAAAAAGCCCTTTACCACTGGTATTACTACCTGTTCCTATACTACCTATATGGTTTGATAGTATGACTATAGCTCTTCTTTACTTTGTATTTCATACTTACTGTATTTTATTTTGTCTCACATAATTATAAAGACTAGCTAATTATAAAGCTACTAGCTACTAGCAATTTATAACATTTCTTTAAACTTGCTGAAAGAAATTATGTAGGCGGTAACTGAGAGCCCCATGTTAGAAATACTAGTCATTTGATTCTGGCTTTAGTACTTTCTAAGTCCATAATTTAGTAACTACCAGAGCCATAGACCTCAAAGCATCCTGAAATTTTACAAAGTCAGTAGTGACAATAAAATTTTCCTTTTATTTATTTTAGCTTCAGACACGGTGAGTCCTAAAAAGCAATATTTAAAATCCTTAAGAAAATGAAAGCTACCCAAGGAAACAAGGTTATCCAACTGAATAAATGATCACATTTATTCATGCATCTTCAGATTTTAAAAGCAAATCAGAACTAAACATCACTTGATCTCATCTCTGCCATGTTTTACTTACCTAAATAGCATTGTTTTTTTTTGTAAATGTTTATGTAAAAATTTTAGACAAGTCAAATACAAAAAAAAAAATATAGAAATAGGAAGTAGTAACATGGCAAACAATTTACAGGACCCCCTAGACTGAGGCAACATACACATACCAGAGCAACAACATGATTAATTATTATCAGTATTAACTGCGTCAATAGTAAACATGTAATTACCAGTGTCTTATTGTTTTAGCTCTATAAGAGGCCATATGGGATACCCATATAGAGGTAGTTTTGCAATCCCAGCAAATGTCTCCTAACTGTAGTACTAAATAAGAGTAAAGCCAGAAGTAAGGATTAGGAACATTTAGCAGACAAGGGAAAGGGAGTGGGGGTGGGAAGGGCTTAGTGGGAGCCTCCATTTAGCAACAGTTCCCTCAAACTGGGAAAGATTACACATCATGTAAAATACCCAAAGTCACTAATTGGTCCATGGTCCCCAAATCATCTCACATTTATCCAAACGGTTATATAACTAAGCATATATTAAAGAAAGAGAAAGGTAGGGTTTTTTTGGCAAAAATCAATGAGCTACATTGAGCATACACAAAAGTATGCGAAATATAAACACACCTAATGATCAGGCCACCTGGACCAGACCAGGGCCCAGGGATGTGCCTAAACAAACAATCAATTGCCTGACTCAAAATTGACGTAAAATTGTTGTTAAAGGGCTCTACCCGACGCGTTTCGACACTAGGCTTCATCAGGGGATGTGTGGAGAACCTCAAAGCAATCAGCAGTTGAAGCAGATTCACAAAGTTGTAAAGTATTTCCAAAAAGACTCTGGCCATTCAAAAATGTGTGGTTAGAATTAGTTGTTGGGGTGGTTAAGATATTAGACCACCTACTGTCAATCCCTGGAGATTGGTATTGATGGTGTAGCAGTGGAAGGGTTAACAATCCACAGCATGATCCGTGTGAAGACCACTAGCAGTGAGGATTGTGCAATATGATGTGATGAACTCCATAACTTCTTAATCTCCGTCCACCTAATAAAGGTTCTCAAAGTGACCCATTAGGACAGCTGGTGGAGATGAGACGCCAAAAAATGCTTTTGAAGATCCGGGACCCCTAAGGCCCCTCTGGTCTTTAAGGAGCATAATACTGACTTGGGGAGATGATGTGACTTGCATTCCCAAATACATTTTTTCACTTCCACCTGTAACTTGGGTGACATAGACATTTTTATGAGGACAATACACCTGAAAAAGGAAAGGCGAAGCATTTTCAATTCATGCATACGCACTCCAAAGTCCTGGAACAGAGATGGAAAATTAGCCTAATATAGTGTTTGATACATTGGTGTAAGAAAAACTCCAAAATATTTGATGCATTGCTGCTTCCAGCCGTAAGGAAATTTGTAGCCTCTGAAGTAGATCATTTCTAAAGCCTATGGGGAGTGCTTCTGTCTTCGTTGGATTGATCCTATAGCCCAAAAACACACTATATTCTTTTAGTTTATAAAGTGTGGGAAGCATCAACAATGGATTTGTCAGCGTGAGAAGTATGTCATTGGCGTACAAGGCTATTTTAAATGTTTTTGTACGAATAGAAACTCCAGAAATAACTGGATGCTGTCAAATAATCTGGGGTAAGGGTTCAATCCCCAAAGCAAATAATAGGAGAGATAAAGGGCAGCCTTGACGTGTGACATCGTATATTCTAATAGGCACAGAGGTAGAATAGGGAAATATGACTACTGCCGTAGGGCATGAGTACAATGCTTGAATGGCTTGCCGGAAGGGTCCCCTAATTCCCACACGGGTGAGTGTGCTGAACATAAAGGGCCAGCTTAGGCAGTCAAATGCCTTTTCTGCATCTAGGCTAAGTAATAGGGCCCCATTCTTCATTTTTTTAAAGTATCTATCCTTCTCTGTGTATTGTCCCCTGCCTGTTGGCAGGAGATAAAGCTCACCTGATCTTTTATTGGCATTGTTTCTACTCACTGTTTCAGCATAGTGTCATTTCTTCTTGCAGATCTGACCGGATAAATGTGTTTCATGATCAACAGCTATATGCGGTGGGAATCAATTGCTGACATTGAAACACATGGACCTACAAGATTCCAACAGGGAAATGTTTAAGGGAACGTCAGATTCCCTGTTTTATAAACAGAGCCTTTTAAATTTAATTCATACTTATCAATTTTTAGGAAATGTAGGATGTTTTTTCTTGTGCTGCTGCATTTTTCAATGAAAATTGTATCAAACACAGAACCTACAAAATGTTGCATATTTATAAATGCATTTTACAATAGGCACTAATGATTTTCTAAGCTGTTTATCACAACTACATCTTACAGTTGTCATTAGAGAACATAGACATTTTATGTGTTCATAGATGGTGTAATTAGTTTTTTTTTTTTCTAAGACAGTGTGGAACATTTTGTCATAGGATGAATGAGCTTTTTGACTTCTATACTGGAACCACAGCTAAAATTAATGCCACCTTTTCTTCCATAAAGCAGTTTAAAAAAAAAAATATATATATATATATATATATATATATATATATATATTTAACAATTCAACCTGCTGGGGACCTGATAAATCAAATTAACCCTTCATTTTTAAAACTGGTTTCTTTTTGATACAGCCCTAAACCTTGGAAATTGGTACAAATTATATAAACATCCTGTGAAATAGGCAATTCTGATTGTCTAATACTCAACTGGATTTGTTATAATTGAACACAGGCAAACGTTGCTTTGCATCTGGTTGACCTCCATATATAAAATTAAGAATATTCACGTTTTCCTATTCCTTAGTGGTTGTGTTACATTTTATAGTAATATCTTGATGGGATCACAAATTAGATAAAAATATACAGTATTTTTCTTTATTGGTTGTAAAGAAAACCAGAACAGAGTTTGTAATAACATCTTGTCCAATCTGTGATTTCACAAATAAACAATCCTTCACTTTTTGAAAATCATACAATATATCCATCTGCTCTCCCAATGCTGAAACTGCTCATTATACAAATCTGCAGTATAAGCATGAAGTGTGACCCTGACTCCAACAGAACTTTTTATACAAAACAATCAGTTCTTAAACTTTATATAAATATGAAATTTTGAAGCATGGGATGCATTTACGTAAAGCTTGTACAACTCTTGCTCTCTTGTGGTCTGCAAACATTGGTTTCCAAACCATCTATAGAATATAGATCATGCAAGGCCAATATTCTCCACTGGATACTTATGTTACAAGGCTCAAAAAAAATGTGTTGGCTAAACATTTTGTTACTAAGGACTGTTGGTAAACCTAAAACCTAAAAGAAAAAGTAGAGCATGTACAATAGTTTCTGAAAGACATAAAGAAGATTTTATTTAGAAAGGAAACTACTAGACAAAGAAAGGATGATTTATCCTTTTTTGTATGGGTAACTCAAAGCTTAAAAAAGGGCACCATTCAAGCAGTGTAGATTTGGTATCTCCTGAATTATTGACTGATTGTGATTCCCCACAGCACAGATTCAGTGCTCACATTTTACATATATTGCACAAAGTATCAAACTGAAACATAAAAAATGCCATCTCTGCTGTAATGCAACTAAAAGAGGTCACACCCTTTTGCTGAGAATTGTTATTAATTATTCTTAGTTACTGCCCTATTGGTTGCTGCAAACAACTCTTTATTCAAAGGATGAGGTAGATGCTGGATATCATGTTATCTAACATAACATGTTGTTAAAATAAAAAAGGTCTCCAGTACCAGTCACAAACATTTTCATGTTGTTACCCATGGAACTCAATATATAAAAAGTTGTTCAAATGTTTAGCTAGTCTAAAATATTCTTAAACATATTTAAATATAATGATGATTTCCAATCCAGAGAACAAAGGGGATCTTTATGAGCCACATTTGTATTGTCATAAAATTGCATTGGTGACAAAACTGAAATTCTGTGACTGTAACTTTTAATTTATGTCATTAATGTAACCTTACAGAAGCCAGGCATGTGTCCCTAAGAGAATTCTTTAGTTAGATGTGTAAGTAGACTAGAAGATGTTCAATCTGGTAATTTATATATTTTTAATGATAACACTGTCTATAATTATATTAAACTAGTTTAAATGAACTTGAGTTCAACTCAAATTTTTTGAGAAATCTTCCAGAACAAAAGTTTGCATCACTCATAAAATAATACTTTTTAAAAGAAACATTGGCTTCTACGATTGATTTAATTTGAAATATATATATATATATATATATATATATATATATATATATATATATATGTATAGTCATCCATTTGTTGTTATATTTAAAAAGAGATAAAAAAAATTCAGGGAACTGACTCAACCTATTTGTATTTTAATGAAATTTCTGAACTTGCATGTCATGAGTAGGCTGCTACTTCTACACAAAATACATACAAACTGTCTTCCCTACATTGTGCCGGATTTATTAAATCTCTCCAAGGCTGGAGAGGTTATACTTTTATCAGTGAAGCTGGGTGATCCAGTAAATCTGAAATGGATCTGGTCTAGGATTCAAAACATTTCCTAGCAAATAGCAAATGACTTTTGAAAGAAATCCATTCCAGGTTTGCTGGATCACCCAGCTTCATTGATAAAAGTGTATTCTTCCCAGCCTTGGAGAGCTTTATTAAATCAGGGCCATTGTTTTAGACAAATATGAAGATATAGGTAGTACAACGTACATTAACAAAATGTTATTTGTGGAGTTAAACAAAACAAATAAAAATCGTGAGCAGGCAGAAAGTTTATGTAAACTTGTAAACCCCCATAATTGTGATATATTTTGTCCTTCTGATGACTGGAGGTAAAAATTGAAACACCAAATAATGAGAGATCCCAACTGTATTTGTCTGATCATTTGTACACACAATACTACTTTTTAGTTTTTAATACATATTTATCAATATATTCAATCTTTACATCAGACTGAGAACTGAAAAATTATTTGCTTACAATTGGTCAGCTGTGGATACACCTCAGCCTATGAATTCTAGACCCAAGGAATTGTTGCACCTGACTTTCAGTTTTGTGAGAATTTGAGTGTGATTTGGTGATGCCATTACTGAAGGGCCCAGAAGGACTTCCCTGTTTCCTTTAGTTGTGTTTTCAGAATCTGTCTTTCCATATTTTAAAATACACTTTTTGGGCCTTTGATAATGTTTGGCACCTTTTTAAGATGTCTTCTTCTAAGATGTTGTAAAGATGTAGAGAACTGAGCTAAGGCTGACTGGGACCTGAAGATTGAACCACTGAGGTGATGAGCCTGGTTTCCAGTGGTGGACTAGGGGCTCACAGTTACTCATTTACATAAGATGTTTAAGTTAATTAAATAAATACTGTGGTTTTATTTTTGCCAGAAAACCCCTACTTCTTTGTAAACTCATCCAGAAGATCTGGGCTGCGTATTGTCTTCTTATTAGTTCATTAATAATTACCATTTAAGGGGTTGGTACTGAATATACTCAGGGATTGTGTGGGATTCCCCTCGCCTCTCTTTTGTAAATTTGGTTTTCAAAGGGGTAGAGGACTTACTGCACTTTAGTGGGGAAAAGCTAAAGGAGAAAGGAACCCAGAAGAGAGGTGCTTGAGGACAGCATCCCATTAGTGCTGAATTTGGGACGGCAGCTTGCCATGGATTTGGGAGCTCAAAAGTATCCTAAAGGTCAGCTAGCAGTGTGAACATTATGGATTGCTTTTGAATGTGAACTGTTACTAATAATCTCTTCATATTTGTTGAGTTTCAATAAACCCCTTAAAATTAAGATGCATAATGAAGTGGGCTCCATGTTTCATATATGGTTGGAGTGCCAATAGTTTTTGGCAGCGGAATTCAGATATGCCAATTTAATCCTGGTCTCTCATTACAACCTGCACCCTCCATGGCATTACTGTAGTCAGACCTGGGGGATTACCCAAAACTGGTGCGTACACTGCTGCTTCATATTTTTAATGCGGCTAAACTCATTACAGCCAGTGTGTGGAAGACCCCACAGCTTAGTTTTGGTGAGCTGAAACCTTGCATGAAGGAGGTCTTTGTGCATGAAAAACTAACAGCCTTGGTCCTGGCCCTTGGACCTCGACCAACAGATTTTTAGAATAGGAGGAAACCTTGGATTGATATTCAACGCATAGATTAATATTTAGTCAAATCTGTTCTCACGACATGTTCATAATGTTTTATTTAAGCAATTCTGATCTGTATGCTGTACAGGTCATCCTATTTTGATACGTGTACCAATTACTTTGTGAAATTGTTCAAAAAAATACTTGTAACAAAAAAAAGATCCATAAGCTTCTATGAATTTTCCTGTGTCCCAGCGAGGACCTATGAAAAATTTTGCCTCTCCTTCAGGGGCAACTGCTACACCAGGTTTTAAATTTACCCATGCCTAGCACATGTAAAAACATAAACAGTCAATCACAAAATCTGTACACAAAACTAAATAGTAGTATTTAAACTACATGACCTTTCTGAACATAACACAAACAGTTTCACTTTAGTACTTCATACACAGGCGCCTGCATAATCACAAAGTGCCATGTCAATCAAATGATTTAATCATTTTTAAATGTGTATATTCTATTGGCAAACATTTTTATCACAAAAAGAAGCAAGTAATTACACCTGCTTCAAAAAGAAAAATTATATATTAACAAGGTATAAAATAAATACCAGAAGGTCAAAAGAAAAAATAAACAATGTTGAAACCTGATATATGTGTTTGAATATTAGACTAATAATTAATATATGCCTGACCAATATTAAAAATCAGAATTGAAAATGTCACTTTACCTCTGCCTTGTAGCAATCCAATGTTTATTTCCTTCATACAGGTTGAAAAGAATGTTTTTAGCTTTGGTTGGTAGTACACTTTCTCCTTAACCTTGTCCCCCTTGCCTATAACAGTGTTGCCAATAACAGAAGCCAGAACTGATTTTGGGTCTCCAAATTTATCTATGGTTGGTCATCTACAAGACACAGGAAAGCAGCATCATCACAATCTGAATTTTGTAAACAGTTATTCATTTGTTTTACTTTATATTGCTCTATATGTATATTTACATACAACACCACTACTCTACTAAAACTTTGCATGCATGTTGCATGATAAAGAAGAATTCCAACTCACCCCCTACATATTTATAGACACCTTATAAACAGGAAAAATTGTAGTATTATTAATGTTGGGGGAAGTGAAGGTGTAGCTTTTTGTACTAGCTACAGAATAAGTTGGAAAAAGGGAGTTGGGTTTAAAGCAAAAAAGATAGCGTCCTACATCAGTAGAGTTACAGCACAAGAATAAAATATCAATGCAATGATTTAAAGTAATCCATAGCAGCCTATTAGAATGTAACACTGGTATAATTAGAGTAGTTTAAATGTGTGCTGCTATGGATAGTTGCTCTTTGAGACTCACCATTTTATTTTTCACTGCTTTGATATCTATCTAAATAAAGCTACGTACACACTTCCAATGGTTCTCGCCCGATAATTGGTGCAGGGATGGACGAAAATCTGAAGTGTGTCTAGCGCGCGTTGTTCATCGTCCAAACGACCGTCCTGGCGGATCCACGGATGATGAACGATGAACGATCGTAATGCAAGAGAAGAAGGAGAGCGCGCAGCAGGGTGCCGCTCTGTCGTTCTCCCCCTCCCCTCCGCATAGAGCAGAATTTTTCTGTATGTACAGCGCTCGTTCATGCATCGTACAATGCATAGTCGTTGGAAAGGATTGTGAAAGATCCTTTCCAACAACTATATTTGGAAGTAGGTACGCAGCTGAAGTCTCATAAAGGTTTGCAAAATGAGGAAGGGGAAGCAGCATATAATAAACCTATTGATGTGAAAGTAGACAACCAGACAGAAAGTCTGTTATTAATTCAATCAACACAGTGACAATTATTAACAAGCATTTTCAAGCGTTTACCATCTTGACCAATCATTGGTTTACAGACATGTTCATAGCAAACACAATGACAATTAATGCTTCACTGCACTTGCAAAAAGATGGGATGGCCATATAGAGTAGAAAAGTTGTGTAATAGGTTACACCCTGAAATATATTTTTTAAAAACGCCCTTCAAAGACATCAAAGATTCATAGCCTAGAAGTAGAATTTGTAATGATATCTTGTGGACAGTACGATGCTGATGTGGAGACAGATGGAAACACTCAGTCACAGCGGATCAAATATACAGAATGAGTCTGATTTAATAAAGCTCACCAAAACAGGAGAAGATAGACTATAGCTGAACCTGGGTGATCCAGCCAATCTGAAATGGATCTGGTGCAGGATTGAAAACAATTGGCAACAAGCAGCAAATGATTTTTAAGAAATCCATTCCAGGTTTATTGGATCACTCATGAAAGCCTTTTACAGTCTTGGAAAGCTTTAATAAGTTAGGCCCAGAATGTTCGTAAAATTTACATTAGAGGGTAAATTTCCCCCTGCATTATCTTTCACATTAATATGGCCTATTAACTTGGCATGGCAGTCAGGAAGTAGTATCAGTGAGCATTGCTTAAAATGTTCAGTTTAGGTGACCTATAATAGTGCATTATTAAAAATATACCCAGGTTATGTAAAGCACTACAAATTACATTTCATATTCCATAACTGGTTCAAGAAAATAGTAATAAAAAATAATGATTTTATATATCATATGCGTTGAACATTAATGCACACTCAAAGTTTTGCACACTGCATGCATAGAATGTATAGATTTCATAGGAGAGTGACTGCTAACAACGACTATAGATAGCATGACAATATATTCCATGCTTAGAAAGGCTGTACACTGTCATACCATTAAACTGTCATGTTTTTCATAGTTCCAAATATAAAAAGATTAAAAATAATTGTAACATAATAGAAATATTAACAGCAGCTGATTTCTGTTTAATATTATCTCTTTTAGAACATCTAATATGATCTTTGTTAGAGGCAAGTCCTAAAATAAATGAAGACCAGATACATGGTTATTAATATCATCTTTTTGCCGGACTAGTATTAATTTTTCCGTCTAGTTTTCTGATGGGTGAAGTAATCTGCAGAGACATCATTACTAAGCAATGCATTCTTTATTCATCATGTATCACAACAAACTCAGCATGTTGATTATGTCTCACATCAGCTTTATAAAGACAGATATATCAAATGTACTCAGCAAGGGATCAATCAAATAAATATTAGTCCAATATTCTATATTATAATGCACAATATATCTATATACAAGAATACACATGCTCACTGCCTGTACAACAGTTAAGCAGAAGAGCTCCGCCTCCAAAAACTTTCTGCTCTCAGGCTGATGGACACATGTGCTTGCCATTACTCATGTTGTGCTCTTTTTTTCTGATTCTATATCCCAATAGTCATTATTACAGTTAATTAGGCAACTTTAGCCAGGACTGTATCCATTTTTGAAATGTGTAATTAGGCTTTGGGGGAATTTGTATTGAAAGGTGGATTATGATTCATTTATTTTTGAAGTTGTAATTCAAAGCACATTGCTGGCCCTTTTGATGAACTAGGCAGTGAAATATGATAAAGCTTGGATTTATGAAGTATTACTAAATGAATAGGTGTAAGTTACAACGCAACAGAAAAGCCAAAAGCCCAGCTTACTGTACCTAATTGAAAAGCCCTATAGAAGATAGAAGTAAAAACTCATCCAAATTTGCTATGGGACTTAAACAACCAGTTAAATGTGGTACTGTTAATACCCCAAGTGGGTCTTTCACCGAAACATTGACTCATTAGCCAAGTATGTAGTCAACTTAAACAATGCTGAATAATTGTCATGCTGATTTGATTACCTAACTCAGTCATGGCGAACTCCTATAAAACAAGGCAAAATTGTGTGATGGGACAAGGTTAGTTCCACTAAGAACCTTACTTGCCAGCACAAAATATTACAGAAAACATTTTTTAATGATTTAGGATAAGTTCATGTGTAAATGTAACTCTAAAAAAGGTGTAGGATAACACTTCAATATTCATTGCCAGTCTGTGAAATTATATGAAGTGTAGCAATAACAGCCAGTAATTATTATTACACAGTATTTATATAGCACCATCATATTACGCAGTGCTGTACAAAGTCCATAGTCAGGTCACTAGCTGTCCCTCAAAGCGGCTCACAATCTAATGTCCCTACCATAGTAATATGCGATTATTAAAGTCTAAGGGCAATTTTGGGGGAAAGCCAATTAACCTTACTGCATGTTTTTGGGATGTGGGAGGAAACCGGAGTATCCAGAGGAAACCCACGCAAACACGGGGAGAACCTGCAAACTCCATGCAGATAGAGTCCTGGCGGAGATTCTAATAATTGTACAATATGTTTAACCTATGTAAAATACAACCCTGCATACAGATTATAGGAGTCAGAAGTATGTAACATACAGAATTCAAGAGTAAAGGTATACAATACAGTGAGTGTTAGGGACAGGAGTGCGTAATGCGCAGAATGCAAGGATTTAGGAGCATGTAATTTACAATTGCAAGGGTCTGGAGTAAGTACCACACAGAATTAAGGGGTCAGGAGTACGTAATACTGGCATAAGCATGTAACAGCCCTGTGTACCAAGTGCAGGGATCACAAGTTTGTACCATACAGTGCATATAAGTTGAGGTGTTTGTAACTTATAGTCAGCGCTGCATAGAATGCTGGCACTATATAAATCCTGCTTATTATTATTATTATTATTATTAATAATAATATTAATAATAATAATAGTAGTCTAACATACACAGTGCAGTGGCAAGGAGTATGGTATGCACAAAACACAATTGGTTGGAAGTATGTATTGTAGAAAAAGTGCAAAAGTATGTAACAAAAAGGGTGCAGTTGTCTAGAGTATGTAATATACAACCAAGTGTGTACAAAATGCAAGAGAGAATTCAAAACATACAGTGCAGAATACAGGGTTTAGAAGGTTTAGATTTTAGGAGTGTGTAATGCACTGCTAGCATATACAGTGCAGTGGTTAGATAAACATAATGCAAAATGCTAGTCAGGATTATATAACATACAGGTTAGATGTGTCAGAGTAAGTATTGTACAGAGTTCAAGGGTCAGGAGTTATTATTACATACTATTATACATACTATTATACATATTATTATACTATTATACATTCTACAATACATACTATTATACTGTATGTCCAGAGTGCAGTAGTATATACAGAAGGGGTATCAAAGAAATATTCAGGAGTATCTAGCATTCAGCCCCATGCAATGAGTGAAGGCTCAGAGGTATGTAACCTACAACCCAATGTACAGTCATCATGGTAAGTTGCACAGTATGACGGTTGGAGTCTGTAACATACAGGAAATGTAGATATTTCAGGGTTATTTCACCCCTGTCAGCAATCAAATCCCCCCCCCCCCCCATCCCAGACACACACATCTAGGAAACCCTCAGGCCAAGGTCTTCTTCCTTTCCCCATCCATACAACACCACTTGCCAGATGTCAGATGGAAAGTAGTGTCTAGCACTGAGTGAGATGGAATACTCCAAGGTGAACTCTAGACTGGGTCATTTGACACATAGCCTAGAAGGAACCTAAGAGAACTTACCTTGGCTTTTTAGTGCTCTGAATCTGAGGTCTGCTTTAGGCAATTTATCACTATGCAGGTGCTCTTACATAGCTACAGTACAGCTACAAAGCTAAGAGCCGGTGTCTCAAAACCAGTGTACCAACGAGAAGACCTGGGGCATGTACCCTCGGTGCTGGTTTGTGCCTAGCAATTCCAATTTCAACACTTAGGGCCTGATTTATTAAAGGCTGGAGATGATACATTTTCATCAGTGAACCTGGGTGATCCAGACCTTATGCTTCTCTTTCAAATCTGCTTGCTTTGGTTAGGAGAACTTGCTCCCAGTTGCAGATATGAGAGTTATGACATATATTGCATAGTTTGCTATAAATAGAAACTATGAAAAAGAAAAACTAAATGCACACCAGTTAACAGGTAGAAATACCGATGATTTCATGCAATATTTGAGTTGTCATTTGATTACATATGAGCATCTCTATATGTTTATGTCAGTCATGTGGACAGAGTGCTGGATTTATTTCTGTGTTTTTGTGTATTTAGCTTTCAAACTCAATAGGTGATTAATCTATTTACTAAAACACTGGGAAAGATGCAATATATCTGACTCCCAAAAATGATGTCCACTTCAACATCTGATGGTTATTTATAAATGGCAAAAAATAAACAATAAAATACATGGTAAATGTGTTTACAACCTCTAATATTTTAAAACAAGCATAAAGCTTATTCTTCTAAACATATCAGCCGCCATGTAATTATGTGAATCACCCTTTCTTACCCAGAAGGGATGTTATTAGGTTAAATTAAGTCATTACCCTTGACTTTTGCAACCTGAAGTTATTTAGTTAGAAACGTGTAACATATTTTAGAAAGCAGCGTATGCGTCAGCTTAAGTTGATGAGTCTAATTATGAATGATTGCTAGAGACACAAACGTGTTTCTTAAATCAGTGCAATGGTAGCTGTCTCAGACTGAGGAATAATTAACAGTATTCCAAACAACATTTTGGGTGAATGTGGTTTAACAAAAAAACTCTCCAGTTTGCCAATGAGATTATTTTTCATAGGTATATAAAAAAATAACACCTGGGACCTTAGCACTTTCCTACAGGTTACAAAAGATATCTGGTTCTGGAACATACAGCCTCTAATTATATAAAAAAAAAACAAGGCTATATCGTGGACTTTTATGCTGCATATTGATATAACAGCCTGCCCAGCTATAGCCTCTGTGACAATTTAGTTTGCATTCTACTTTAATCCGTTGAAAGGGAAGTAGGAACACTATTATTATTTTATTATAGAGTCCTGTGATTTCTAGCTATGCATCTGCACAGAATTGTTCTGTATAACACCACATTTGTTTTAACTCTTTAGTTTCAAAGTTTTGTATTGTTCTGCAGCTACTATGCATCTGCCAACTTCAGTAAACCAGTTAAACCTACACAATGCTCATGTGTTCTCCTTAACCCTTCTGCCGAAGTGTTCTGTGTGCCATGCCTTTAAAAAGGGTAAAAAAAAAGCTCATAGCAGTAGCCAGTAGTAGCCATGATCTTGTTTCTATTTTTACCCAAAGGTACAGGACCATAATAATTAAGGTCAGGATGGTAAGCATTAAGCCACTGGGGAACATGTGTTCTAAATGTCCTTCTGCAGAGTGTGAATGAATGCTGAGCAACTTGGTTCAAAGTTGTCAATTTCTAACAAACCCCTGATGTCTCTAAAAAGTATCCCTGTCACATTACTTTGCTATTACATAGGGAGCTGTGTGATAATAATGTAAGAAAAAAAATGAAAACATGAGCACTTGAAGGAAAAATGGAAGGAGTGAATGAAGGGAGCATGTATATACCAACAAAATTGTGCATTAAATATTGGGTATAGCAATAAAACAAATAATGTCTCTCAAAAGTTGTTAACTCTAAAGTGATGAGCTGTGAAGGCATTTAAAGTACCACTTATTGAAATTTTTTTCTGTTGTTTTTTTTTTTTTGCAGACACATTCAGTTTTGAGGCCTTACTTGACTTCATTGTTTGTTGTGTACAAAAAATTAGGCACCCAGCAAAGAATCCTGTTCCTCCAGCAGTGTCTGCTCCTTCTGCTAAACTACTATGACTATAATGCAGCTGCTAGGGTGAAAAAGCATTTAAAAATTCCTGTTCTGATATAAAAATTATATTTTGTACATTTTCTTTCTTTTCTTTCTTATTCTAATAAAACCTAAAAAAAAAACAAATTGTGTTTTTTTTCATTCATTCATTTCAGATTATTTGACTTTGGTAAAGTGAAAATGTGTTTTTGCAGTGTGTACTTCAGATTGACCTTTTAATAGTTTATTACATCAAGTATGTAATCAAACAAAAACAAGTAGTCCACTTTATTGTAAGCTTAAACTTGACACACCACAGGCCATTTGTAAAAAAAAAAAAAAAAAGGTCAATCGGTGTGTGAAAAAATATTTTCAGGTCCAAAATTGGCTTTTGTAGGCTTACTTCTGGGCCAGATTTATTAGTGTAGAATTCATTTCAGCAGATGCATATTTTTTTTATAACTAATAAATGGCTTAAAAATTGTTGCATATAGTAAAAACCTCTAAATACAATTTCTGAAAACCAGAAAACAATATTAAAGAGGTAAACTAATTAGTTTAAAAATTCTCTTGGCCTACATAAAAAGCATTTAAATTTCAAAACAAAGGGCCTGATTTATTAAAGCTGTCGAAGTATGGAGAAGATACACTTTCATCAGTGAAGCTGGGAGATCCAGAAAACCTAGAATAGATTTCCTCAAAGTTATTTGCTATTTTCTGTAAATTTTTTGAATCCTGGACCAGATCCGTTTCACTGAAGTGTATCCTCTCTAGCCTTGGAGAGCATTATTAAATCAGGCCCATTATCTCAATAATCATTTCCTTATGTTAAAAAAAATCCAAGTCTTTAAGTCACTCTAAAGGCTTATGTAGTCCATTCTAAAGGCTATAAGTTGCTCTAAAGCCACAGGTGGCACAATTCAAAGGTGGATCCATCGTCAATGACTGCTTCCTGCATTGTGAATCCATGTCAGCCACAATGAGCCCCAATCAACGAACCTAACTCACTGACTACGGCTGCTACAATTTACCAATTTACCTATAATAAATGTATCACATTTAAAAAAATGTTGCTGATTGTTTTAGGAGAAAAACATTGGTAATGTTAGTATTGGGATTCTAGACTTGATTTGCAAAAATACCTGACATTTTCACCACTTTTCACAGTTTAATTATATACACGTTTGTGGTCCAACATATATACTGTGTCAGACCTACCTATTCTCAGCTGAAACCATGTTCCGTTTTAGCATTGTATCCTGAATAGAACATACCATGTCATCAGCTGCATCTGCAATCATTCTTTAACCCTCAATTATAAAGACCAGCCAACAATTCTACAAAGAAAGACAAAACTATTGCATCTGCTCATAACAGAGACCTCCCAATATGAACTGGCTAATCTGTAGAAAATGTTGGCTGTTTCCAAAGGCTTTAGCTTCTAGAGGAGGGGGAAGAGATGAGGGGCTAGTCTACATTTAAAAACTGCCAAGCAAAATATTTTCATTCATGAGTTCACCCAGCCTAAACATGTACCTAATCCTCCTTGATACAGGCAGTTCAGAAAAGGATAACACTGCTAGGACAGACAGTGAACAGTTCAAAGGCAAGATGGACGTTAGGATTACTTGTATTAACACTTATCACTGAGTGACCATCAGCTTCAATATAAAATAGTATTAGCAGCTCTTTCAGCAGTTCAAAAGGTTTTCTCTGAATAAGGATTTAAGAGGATAAAACCAGACTTTGTAGTTCTGCACATTATGCAAAAGGTGATGTTTTTCTTATAGTACAGGTATATAAGAGAATAATCTTGAAAAAACATGGCAAATTAGATTACAATGAAATCCATACTTGACCCCTAGCGTACATTCTTTTCATTTTCCTTTTAATCTGTTTCACATTATGTAAAAAAAATGGGAAGGAATGTGCTGTGTGTTTGTATTCAAACCTAACTTATTAAGCTTAAATTGTTATAAGAAGAGAAAGAGAAATGTCCACTGTAACACATTGCTTCCTAAAAGAGCAGTATGAGTACTTAGCTGGCAATTTGTAGAATTTGGTAACCTGTCATGTGAAAAAATATGTTGTTTCCTGTGATGACAGCTAGAAACAGAATAGATTGTAGGTTTGGAGAGGAGGTTCTAGATGAGATAAGAATGTGCTAAAGCAAAGTTGTAGCAGAACTGATGGAGGGTATATTTTGTTTTAAAAGCACTTAAAACTTAAGTTAAAGTTAGCTACAAAAAGAAAGCCATTTACATAACAATTGTAATTTAAATTTGTGCAGAGATAGTAAAGGTGTCAGAGCTTGAGAAGTTGCTCCTACAATTACTAATCTGGTTATGACAAATCTCAATACTCTACATCTGATTTCCAGCTCCCTGTTTTCACTTGTATAGCCCTCAGATGTATGCAGGAGATATATGTCATCTGCCCTGACCTATTGCATGATCCAGCCTTTTTTTAACCCTGGCTTTGTTCAAGGTAGCATATGGCAAAAACTAGGCAACCCAAGGCCAACATGGTGGCCTACAGCCAGTTCTATCCCTAATATTAAGGGTTTTGGTAAAGCCCAGGCACCTAAAAAGGTGTGCACTACAGTATCCTAATCCAGCTGCTGGTCATAGAAATGATCAATTGTGACAGCTAGCTAAAAAAGGCTAACTAACTAACTAACAACTTTTTTTAAAGGTGAAATATCATAATATTATCTACCTGAGAAAATGTTCTTTTTATTGTCCATCAGTCTTTTTGGAAATGCATTGCACAGTTTCTTTGCCCTCCATTTGTTTGTTTTTTTAACTTTTCTATTTGTTCTACTTTCTTTCTTAAATGCACACAAAATTGTTTGATGAAAGTTTGTATAGTTTAGCCCTATATGGCATTTCCAGTAATCATGGACTAAAACAAATGAAGCAAACTTTAGTATTGCATTTACAGAGTTTCTGTTCAGCGGAAAATCCATACCAATATGTTTAGTGTCTTCTGCTGCCAAATTGTTTGTTCATTGTTTTACAGCTTAGTTTACTAAACCAAACAAAACTTTGCTGTGCAGATTTCCAATTTATATACCATCTCAAGACATCTCTACAGAATTCCTTGTATTATTTAAACAGTGTTTTCTCATTCTACTCTGTCCAAATCCTTTTATCCTTCACACTTAACATTTATAATCTTCCTCTTCTTCATGTATTTTGTAAATCATCAGATATGTTTGTTTTTACTGATGCTGAATGCTTAGTAATAAATACAAACACCTACAAGCATTCTTGTGAGATATATTAATATTAATTTCAGTCAAAACACAGTTGACATGCATAAAATAGCTATAAGCCACACAAAATGAACAATGATAACTTTTACAACTTTGAAAAAAGCACACATATATTTAGGGCACTTCTGTAATCTTATTTTCCAGTTGTATTATAGCTGAATATAGGTTATTCATTGCTGAATATTTGCCCATGGAAAGAAAGTCATTGACTCTACCAAGGGGAGGCACCTATACTCTATACCTATACTCTTGCCCTGTTAATATGAGGTTCAAGTTTGCAGCTACCATGGGTTTGAGGCAAATTTCTTCATCTCTGTTTTAACATAATCTAAATTGATAGTTATTATTAAATAATAATAATATTAAATTATATAGTGCCAACAAATTTTGCAGAGTTGTACATTAAATAGTGATTTCAAATGGCAGACAGATACAGACTATGCCCCTGATTCATCAAGCAGAATCGGATTATCGGTCGCGCATTCGTATTCGCGATCCGGAATCGTACGCGATCGCGCTATTCAGCAACTGAAAAAGATCGCGGCCGGAGCCGCGCATATCCGGCAGCTTTACACTGGCGGTACGCGCATACTCGAGTCTGGACCGCGGTAATCCGCGATCGATGGCCGCGCGTACTTTCGCGCTTCCAGCGAGCGCGGATTTTATTGATGAATCAGGGGCTATGACACAGAAGGAGAGGACCCTGCCCAGAAGAGCTTACATTTTAAGAGGTGGGGGAAGTAGCACACAATTGGAGTGGGGATATAGAGCTGCACAGCCGTGGGAATCCTCCTGTCAGTGTGGGATCCCCAGGACTAAAGGTTAAATGGTGACAAGTCTCCCCATTCATAACTTTTAGTGCTCTGTGATTGGCTGAGGAAAGGTAAACCCTGATGACAGCTCAAGCTTGTCCCCATTTAGCCTCTAGCGCCTTGGGGATCCTCTCAATTAAAGAGGAACTAATTGAGAACAGTGTACGATCCGCGGCACTAGAGGTTAATTAACCTCTAGTGCCGGGGATCTTTCAATAAATTAATTGCAGCCGCAGTCGCATTCATTCAGAACAGTATACGATCTGTGGCACTGGACGTTAAATAACCTCTAGTGCCAGGGATCCTTCAATAAATGTGGCCGCATTCATTGAAACAGTGTACTATCCCCGGCACTGGAGGTTGAATGGGGACAAGTCCCCCCATTCAAAACCTCTAGTGCTCTCTAATTGGCTGAGGAAAGCTTTCTCAGGGAGCACTATCCCTATTTCTGGATAGAGTTTCTCTTTCCAGGAACACAGGACACCTGTGTTCTTGGATAGAGAAATTCTATTCAAGAACACATACAACTAAGAAAGGGCTGCAAGAGCAATCAGGGGAGGGGAGCTGTCTGCTCTGCTCTCCTGATTGCTCTTGCAGTTCTTCACAGTCCCGAAAAATAACACAAATTTTCCCACCATTGACTTTAATAGTGTTGAATTCGGCATTCGATCAGTTGAACAATATCCCTCTATTTGATCAAATAGCTGTCGAATCGATTAGTGAGATATTCAACCCAAACTAGTCAGGGCAGCTCTAGATAAGTCTTGGAGCCGTACATGTTTGAAGGTTATAAGAGAGGAGGTAATTTGTAGCTCATTGGAGGAGCAAAGAGAGCGGACTACAAAGTCATTGGCCACTTTAGTAAGGGTTGTTTCGGTGGAATGGGCAGCTGGAAACCCAAACTGGAGTAGGTCAAGTAGAGAGTTGGTGTTCAGATAGTTGGTGAGTCTTTTATAGACAAGGCGCTTAAGAAGTTTGAAGGCATATAGGAGGTTAGGGCAGTAGCTAAAAAGTAGGTAGGGGTTTAGTGAGGGTTTCCTCAGGATAGGGGGAATAATGGCATGTTTGAAGGCGGATGGGTGGATACCAATAGAAAGGGAGAGGTTGAATAGTTTGGTTCGGAGGAGGTTAGCGACAATATACAGATGGAAGGGGTGGATATGATTAAAGTGACGCAGTGAGCAGAGACATCATGTCTGATTTTGGCAATTTTATCTTTAAAGTAGGTGAATATGTCTAGGGCAGAGAAGGTAGCAGGTGTGGGGTTTGGGAGGGAGTCAGGAGGCTGTGTGGGGTATATTTTGACCATTTATACCTGATTAAACTTGTCTGGCTTGTGATGAAGTCCCTGCATGAGGTTTTTGAATCCAATAAATTTAAGCCTAGCCTTGTCATTCAAAATTGTCCCATTGCTTCCCATTATGCCTTTTGCTGTCTCTAAATGTAGTAAAGTAAGGTATTTGTATATTTTGAATGTTGCCCATGAATCAACTTCTTTTGACAGTATTTAAAGAATGGTTTGCCATTGCACAAATCTCTATGGCAATGTCTATTAGCCACAAAATAGAATTTTGTGATTTGAACATAATCAAACATTACCAAGGATTCCTGAATTGTTGCAGTTTTTATGTTTGCTTTTTTTTTAAGATTCAAAGCATGGTAATCACCCAATGAAGTGTTATACTGTGCTCCAACCTTTGCTACTATTTCTTTGACTTGACAAAATAGTTAAAATGTAAATATACATAGTGGCAGATTTCTTCATAGGGTTTTGCCCAAGATGACAAGACTGCCATTGGTGGCACAAAGCAACTCACTCATCATGTTATAATGTTTTAATTGTGTATAACAAAAAATTCAAGACTGCTACCCTGCCTGCAATTGCGTTTTACCTAGATCCCCTTCGTTGCTAATCCTTCACAAATTTAGTGCAATAGTGTACTGTATACTTAAGTTCACCCTTTCTGAGTGATATGTTGCCCATACTTGTATTCGGCAGTCCTGAGTTTACTAACCACAGGGTTGACAAACTTTCTCCCTCAGCTTCTGTTCCCTGAGACTTGGTGTGCTTTGTGTCACTATGACATTTAATATAGTTAGGGTGATACTAAATAAAGTAATGTTCCAAAAATTATGAAAGAAAGAGCACAAATGAATATACCGAATGATCTCTTTTATGGCATAATTTTGTTGCCGTCTAAGGGAATTTTTGTATGTGGCTTTGATACAATATTGAAATGGCATGAATAGCTAAAACAAAATTATTGGGGGGGGGGCTTAAAATTTTTAAAGTCAGTGGGCAAAATCTAAAATTTGTCCACACCTTCCCCCATCCACATGTAAACCAAAACTATTATGTAAGGAAGATATAATTTAACCTAATTACTTCCTATCTGTGGGACTGTTGAACCTTTGTCTGTCTTTTTTTATCATTCAAGAAAAAGGATCTTCTAACGGTATCCAAAAAAAATTTCTATGTCATCCAAGCAGTAATGCAGACATCTGAGAAATACCCATGTTATGTGAAGGCAGAAGAAAACAGAAGACTGTAGCTGGAGCATCACATGACCAAAGTTTTAGATTAGTAAAAATGGTCTTAAATCAGATTTTTTTTTTCATTGCAAGCAGTTAGGGGGAGTGGTGGGAATATCCCAGAGATATGGTTTAAAGTTTTATGTGGCGATAACTTACATTGGCACCCTTTTACAATTAGCTTTGCTTACTGCAAACCCAATGTGAATCTAAAAATAAAATTCTTATTTCACATTAGCAGCAAAACATTCTGCTTTCGCATCACAAAGATGTAAACCCATTTTGGCTGTTTGGTTGGTTGAAATTGACCAAGCCTTTGCTGTGGTTGTTCCTGTTCTGACGGATGCAACACTGTCTTGCTACTGGTCATTGACACCATAACATGCGGTCTGATCAGGGACACCTGATACTCAGCCCTGATACAAGCCCTAGATCTACTAAATCTGACCTAGAGGTCTGAACAGCTCAGCTGCTGTCTTTTCATCTAGTGGCTCTCTTTGCAGTCAAACAGGACAGGGAAAAGGTGGCCAATATATTAGGTGTTAAAGCCATTGAGAAATCAGATTTGGCTTTGAGGATTTTGCAGTTGGAGATGGGCAAGAAACTTTCAACATCAGCACCCAGTTTCTTTGCATTATCAAATAAAGTCTTAAGTGGTGAAGAAGCTGGGAGCTTATTCTTTCTCAGTATGAGTATCAGTGAGAAATCTTTATACCAAACTATGTCTCTACAGATTTATTCTGTAATATTAAACTGCACACAATTGATCAATTTAGAGGGCAAAAACTTCAGTATACATTTGCTTGAGTTGTAGGGGCTTCAGCTTGGTTGATGGTAATGATGTGCCTCCTTGTTAGAAGTGTGCAGTAAAGATTGAAGTTGTGGAGTGGAATATCTCAAAATCTCTGCAAGATCTCCAATATGTAAAGTGATCTGTGAGGTCACAAGCTTGCCAGTTTATATTTGGGTCTTCGTAAGGCATATCAATGGCCACACAAACACTTGGGGCACTTCCAAGGATTGGAGTTTGTCAGGGAAACATTCCTCTTCAATGCAACTGGCAACAATATCTGGATAATTCTATATATACTTTTTTTTCCTTAGGGTGTTAGGTGATAATATGGATGCTGGACATACAACAACATCATTCATGTATGAATTCTTTCATTAAACCAAGGAATTTGCAAGGACTTCATTTTTGTTTTCATTTGGAGTATTGGGTTATCTCCACTCTCCCCTCTTTCCACTCTCTACAGCCTAAAGCTGCGTACACACTGCCAATTTTTGTCGTTGGAAAGGATCTTTCACGATCCTTTCCAACGACAAGGGAGTGCACGATGCATGAACGGTGCTGTACATACAGCACCGTTCATGCTCTATGGAGAGGGGAGGGGGAGAGCGACGGAGCGGAACCCTGCTGCGCGCTCTCCCCTTCACTTTCATTACGATCGGCTGTCGTCCATCGTCCGTGGATCCGGCAGGTCGGTCGTCCGGACGATGGACGACACCGACTGTACACACGGCAGATTTTCGCCCGATAATTGGCCGATGCCGATTATCGGGCGATAAAAATCTGACGTGTGTACGTAGCTTTATTCACATCACAATCTATATCATGGACTGGGTTTTCATCATTACACTTATTGGACTGGTGAGGGTCTGTTCCATGCTCACCTATTTTGGATAGCTTAATCTGTTTTAGGAACTTATCTGAGCGGAATCCACACAGTATGTTTGTCTATGTACCTGGGGTGAAGATTAGGGGTGTAAACCTTTTCCTCCTGATTATTGTTTTTCTCTAGCACCTTAATTACTCTATTTTATGTTATGATAAGGGGGTTGACTAAAGCTGCATACACACATGCAATATTAGTCGTTGGAAAGGATCTTTCACAATCCTTTCCAATGACTAGCACTGCACGATGCATGAATGAGTGCTGTACATACAGCAACGTTCTGCTCTATGAAGAGGGAAGAGGGAGAGCACTGGAGCGGCATCCTGCTGTGCTCTCTCCCCCCCCCCCCTCCCTTGCATTAGGATCGTCAGTCGTCCATCGTCCGTGGATCAGCCAGGACGGTCGTTCAGACGATGGACGACTGGCGCTGTACACACAGCCCTGAGCCGATTATGGGGGTAGAACCGTTGGACGTGTGTATGTAGCTTTACTTTTTTTTTTTTAAGTGGTTACTTTTCTTGTTGTTTTTAGAGTGTTCCGAGGAACCAGTTTTCCTGGCTTGCACAGTCACCTCCACTAAATAGGCTTTTGCCCGGGCTGATAATGGGATGTGGGTGGAAGGGCTTTCTTTCAGTATTGTTTTTGCTACTAATTTATTGTTTGTCTGCCTTTTCTACCTTTCTATCTTTCTCTTTCTGTTTCTATTTCTGCAGCGTTAGATTGGGGGACTGGCATCAGGTGAATACTGGCCATGGCCAGGGCCTTAAAGCAATGTAATAATGCAAACATCAGTCTCACCTGCCTGATCATTCTGCAGTTGGTTGATAGAGAAACCAAGCCAAAACAAAAGAACATTTATTAAAACAAAAGTGGCCATCACTATAACTGCTCTGAGCCCCCCTCCCTTCCTTTATAGTTACAGGTTCATTTTTGGAACCTTGCAAACCTGATGACCAAAGTTTAAAGACCAGGTAATACATTACAGTTTTACATTTTTTTCCAAGCAACTATTCATGTTCTTCAGGACCACAAATTTTGAATCTGCAGGATCTGACGGAAACCTTTTGGTAACAGCAAACCTGTACTTGATTCCTAATTGTGACAATTACCTTTTTATTCTTAAATGGTCATCTGCTCCGTGAGGCTGACGGAACTGACATATTTTGTTTTATATTTTATTTTACTTGACAACCTACATGAGAGATTAGAAGCATGATGGAGCATTAGATACTTGTCAGAAAAGTATTTCTTCCGAGCTCTACTTCTTAAAGACTGTGTAAAAAAATAAGAACATTCATAGTAATTTTTATTCCAAAGGGAACTACAAATATATTATTTTCTGTTCTGTGGCATGAGCCTTGAAAAAATAAATAGGTTGTGTATAACAGTTGTTAATTTTTATTTATTTTTTATTATAGAGAATTCAGCAGAAGGTGCTGGAACGTTCAAATGAAAATAATGGCAGTAATATTTAGGATTTCAGAAGCCTGGGGCTGACAAAACAACCTTCAAGGTTCCACAAGTAAAATAAAGTTTGTTAACAAAGTAAAGGCATAATATGTAATCTACATATTGATCTTCATATTTTTAAACCAAGGAGAAAGATTTGATGAAAGATAAATCAAGATACTGTATTAGATCACAATGAAACGTTTACCCAAACTGTAACTAAACTATCATTAGCATGTTACCAAGAAAATTCTTTACATAGAACTCCAGTGATTAAGGTTAAAATGACTTGTTTCATTTCATACTTGACAGCATTACCAATGTCAGGCTGGGAGAATGCTGTATAATTACACAGTTTATCTTTCTGACTGTCTGAGCTGCTGTGTATACCACCCACTATTATTATCCTAAAGTACATGCCAGTGATGAAGCACAAAGGACAGAGAGGATATTACGATTATTACATAGTGCAAAAATATAACACACTGAAGTCTTCTATTTATGAGCAACCAGTTCACCTTTTCAACCTATTGTAAATTTGCACTATTGATGTTTTTGTTTAGGTTAAGCCTATTTATATGTATTTTGTTCAACTGCAGAGCCTTTGTATAGAGCAAGTTAGGAAAACTTTCCTGCCCCATCTGTCTTCAGAATGTTTCTGGGTAATATTCACTTTGGTCCTTTATATTTTATTCTTTAAGAAGGTGTCTTCTGTCTGGGTCTAAAAGTATTACTTGCAAAGTGAGACAGTTGTTTCTTAGGTAAATTTCATAGTATGTTCTAGTATTAGAGAATTCACAGTAATATGGTTCCCTATTTCATGGATCAAATAACGCATTACATAATATACAAATAAAGTAAACAAAAAAAGAAAAACAAAAAAGGAAGCAGCAAAGCTGTATTTGCATCCAAACTAACCATAAGGACAACCCCAATGTAATAGCAGAGAAACTACAAACCATGCCACACTATTGCTTGCAGGATGTTCTTCCAACCATTAGTCAGATAATCATTAGTCAGAAATAGCAAAATCAAATAGGTGCATTGTCGGTTGTGGCAGAGCCAAAATGTGGGCATGTGGTAAATAGTGATGTTTTTCAGCCACCATATTTTAGAAACATAACAACACATTCATGGGCATTAGCAACCAGCAGTATATACGCTCACTTCTATTTAGAATTCTATCCTATAGGATACGTCTCATATCCCAGTAGGCTGCAGGACTGTACACATGACATTGGCAGCAGCACTTAAACTTGTTCCGTGCTTGAGCAAGATAATAAGGAAAGTTCCACATGTAAAAATGACCCCGTGGCCATTCTCGAGGATCACTTTAAAACTGTCCCATGTCCTCTTGCATCACTATGCTTATAAAACTACAGCTTGCACCAAATCATGCTTAGCAGGTTATACCATTCACCCCCCAGTACACCAAGCATGTCACATAATATCCCCCAAATACAATTAGCACACCAAAACATGGAACTACCCATCTAGTGACATGGTGCAGTTCATTGTAGCCTGTTCCACTGCTGTGATTCCTGGGAAGGACTGGGTCATTACCTGTGACAAAGGTTTTCCCAGCTACCAGTGGTATTGCTATTGGTTGTTGTATTGTATATGCGCAGGTGAGTGCCATTAAGCACCAGGCAGGAAGACTGGCAGACAACAAGAAAGCAAACACCTGCATCATCCATACAAACTATGTCTGTGCCCATGATAGAAACCCCAATGATTTTAAAAAGACCAGTTATTGGGGTTAAGCTAAGATGGCCATGGGAGCTGCACAACTAGCAGATCAGCAGTAATAGGGTTTTTTTTTTTTAATTACATTTCTAGAATGCAGGTCAGTCCCACATGTATGTATACATTGGAGTGGAGTAGTTATGCTGACTACAGTAATCATGATGATCTATAAAGTGCAGAAAGTTTTAGCAAGACATCTGAAATCAGCTTTCACTGAAATATTTACATATTGTATGTACAAATAAAGATTACTATGTTTTGACAAGGATAGTTATTTTCAAGAATGCAGAACACAATAGAAGTTATCAGCATGTAATACCTATGACAATGACAAACATCATAGAGGTGACCTAAAGGCTCCTAATCATACTAATCTGACAGTTGTGTGTCTGTTGCATTTTTTACATTTCTGAGTTATGCCTCATGGTTTAGAAAACTCACAAAAAAACAAAGCCGTGTACTTTACAGTTACTTTACAGTAACATTTACCAGTTTGTTTTTATTTTAAACTCTTATTTTGGTTTTGAAAATGTATTGTGGGGTGGATTCTCTGCAAATTTCCTAAATCCCATTGACATTAAACCCCATTGGTATTACAACTATATTTATTCAAAAACTGAAGGTGGGAGTTATTACCCACCCCCTACAGACTTGAAACACAATGGGTCTGATTTATCAAAGCTCTCCAAGAATGGAGAAAATAGACCATCATGGGTGAACCTGGGTGATCCAGCAAACCTAGTTTGGGTCTGGTTCAAGGTTGAAAACATTTGCCAAATAATAAGAAATGATTTTAAGAAATTCCAGGTTTGCTATATCACCCAGGTCCTCCTATGATAGTCTATTTTTCTAGACATGGAGAGCTTTAATAAATCAGGCTCAATAATAGAATGATACACTCACCATAAAGAATTGTCTGTTTAGAACCAAATCCAACTTCAGAGAGCTTTATTTAAAAGGAAGCATATAACAGCAATCATTCACAGTGTTCCTTGCCACATTTTACTTTCAGGAGCCTACTCATAAATGAAAAAATAAAATGATGAAAATGGATTAAGGGTTACTGTTGTCTACTGCCAAGATTTGAATTTAAGTTATATACAAAATCAACCTGGAGGTTTCAGTTGCAAATTTAAAGATCTTTTGATTCATTTTGTTGCTGCACAGCCACTGAAAAAGTTTATTTATGCAGTATACTTGAGTATAAAAAAATATAAACAATAATCCCATGGCATATGAAAACTTTTAGAAAGCACAGTTGCTTAGGGGTTAGTGCTCTAGCTTTGCAGCGCTAGATCCCAGGTTCTAATCTCGGCCAGGACAATATCTGTATGGAGTTTGCAGGTTCTCCCTGTGTCTGTGGTACTCTGGTTTCCTCCATCACAAAAAAAACATTCAGTTAATTGGCTACCCCCCAAAATTGACCTTAGACTGTAATAAAGTCATATGACTGGGGTATGGACTTTAGATTGTGAGCCTTTTTGAGGGACAGCTAGTGACATTTCTATAGACTTTGTACAGAGCTGCATAATATGATGGTGCTATATAAATACTGTGTAATAATAATAATAGAAACCCACTTGTAAATTAAACTCTAGTAATCAGTTACCTTCCTCTGCTCACCTAAGGTGCCATTACCCTGCACCCCTATCAGACTGCCAGGCGCCGCAAACAACTTCATATAAAGTGCAGCACAGTGAAGTGTGGTATAGGAGCCATGGCTACCTATTATAAGACCAAGCAGATAATGCTGTGGATAAATGACAAGTTATAAATAGCAGATTTATAGATAGGATATGTGAGTTGTGTAGCTTTAATTCAACATTGATGTAGCCTGCTCTGGAAGTAGTGGAGTTTTACCACTGCTAGGGCTGTTGGTCCTTCTGAAAAAAAATTTAAAAGAGAATTCATAAAATCGCCCTAAATAAACCACCAGCTTTAGGGTAGTAATAATTTAAATAGTTGTCTATGAAGGACAATGGACAAATGAGCATTTTACAGAAGCAATAAAATAAAGATGACAAAATATGGCTTTTACCAGATAAGTGTGACGATTTTTTTTTCTTGACAATTATGTATTTGTATAAGAAACTTATCATGTGATAAGTAGTGGTGATATATTAGCACATCAATCCCTAGTGAATCAAACCTAATGTGTTATTAATTGTCAAAAAATCTGATAAAGTCTGTGATAAGGTTCTCAACAGATGGAGTTCAAGTATTTTTATCACAGCGCTTTGTTGTTTAATTACTGGTCAATGAGTATGCTGTGTAACTGGGAAACACTATCTTTTGGTTATTATCTCCAAGACATAGATAACAACTTGAATCATTTAGGCATTTTAAATGCTAAAAGAAAACTATATTCAGGATACTTTAAATGGAGATCAACATATTAAGCTTATTAAAATTGTTTCCGGTTAAAAAAAATTTTTCATTCTGTGTTTGGTTTTTAAATATATGAAAAATTTGGTACCTCAAAATATGTTTGGCTTTAACAGCTATGGAGAAGTCCAAAAAGAACTTTCAATACATATTTTAAACTCATTGTACAATCTACTAAGTATTTGTGGATAAGATAAACTGGAACATTACTTGTTAGATTTTACACAAATTTAAAGATGGTTACATATGTTTCAATGAGTTCATCCAATTTTTGTTTACCCTCACAGTGAAAAGTCTTCTTGAGTACATGCACTTCTTGTACATGCTTTATCATGTTTGTTGGTGCACTGGGTTGTTATTTATTCCAGGCCTGCCTTACCAGTGCATTGCTGTTATCTTTTATAATCACAGCATGCATCACTTTTCTGTGCATTAATGTTTAACTAGGATGGATGCATGAATGTATTTTTTAAATGCACTTCACGACCTAGTAGGAACAAACCCTAATGTGTGTGCCAGCTTTACAGATATTAAAGTTCAATATACCTAAATGACAAGTTACACAACAAAGATAGTATCAGGGAAATATTTGACAGCATTTGTAACACAGAGGCATGGGGAACTAAATGTATTCAAAAGTGATTAGGCACTAAATGTAATCCAGCAATTGCATTTAATACAAATATAGTATATATGTATAGTACTATGTAATAAAAAGGAATAGAGCTTTAGGGGAGCTACAGGGGAAATAGAGAGTGTCAAGTCAATGTATTCAACAGATAGCCATTAATTACTGGAACTAAAAAACAGATATGAGGCAATGCATATACACTGCTCTAAATATCAGATGCCTATTACCAAAATGTAAGTTAAAAAAAATCTTTCTTAGTATACATTGTGTAAATCACTGGAAATAATGAAAGACAAAATCATTTACCCATTGAGGACTGGATTCAAAATCACACTAAATATTATATTAATATAATATAAAGAAAAGTTCATAAATTGAAAGACACAGAGTCATATTGTGACTTACAGAGCAATAATGGCAACTAATAATGTGGCTCAGTAGTGTATATGGTGTCCTGGGGAATGTCCTACCAGACCTAGATCATGGACACTGTGCAATGGTCTGTGGTCTGTGGTCTGTGGTACTACTAGAATTGGATGCAATACATAATGTCACAATATGTCCAACCCCTTTATTGGATCCCAGCTCTTGGTAATGGGGGGGGGCTAGTCAATAGCATCATTACCTTTATCATTCAGAAACTGAATATACACTCCGGGGGGTTGTCCTGTATCAGGAGGAACTGCACCAGAGTAAGGTCTGACAATGGGTCTGAGAATTTCATCCTGGGACATAACTGTAGTCAGGATAGCATTAACTAGCATAATGTTCACCACAGCATCTCCATACTCTTTCACCTCTATCCCATATTCTCAATGTTAACCCGCTCTTATTTGTGAAGAGAAAGGGGCACTATGGGGGGATTTATTGATGTGCCATCCATGATGATCTGGACTACCCGTGGAATCTGAGTCGCTGCAGACACCACCTAATGCTACTGTATAGTACTAGCAGTGACAAGGGTGCTAGCAAAATGTATAACTGATGAAAAGTCATTTAGGAAGTATAAGGACAGAGAAATGGTCTGTGGTGAAAGCATTCCTTCTTTGGTGGTTGACTTGCTGCTGTTCCTCCTATCCTCCTGTTGTTACTTTTGAAATTGAATTCTCAATCACATATGCTTTCTAACAGAACAGATTTATATTCCAAAAGTTTTAGAGTATGGTTAAAGTAAGGAAGAGCATGTATTAAAAGAGTTAAAAGAGCAGAAGAAGGGGGAGGTGATACCCCAATAAAAGAATCAACAATCCATTGTGTCTATCACATTATTAAACATAGCTTTTGTTTCAACTTGCAAATGTAATATTTATCAATTTGTATTTACCAGTTACCAAAACAGTTTAAAACTAAACAGTTACGAACTAAGTGGAGTGACATATTGGGCCCGATGCTGATGCCCGAATCTCCTTAAGACTGTAGAAGATACAAGTTTCATTGGAGAACCTGGGTGATCTATGAAAACTGGAATGGAATGCCCAAGATTGGGCAGTGAGTGCTATTGGGGTGCCAAATAATAGCTAATGAGAACGCAATCCCTGGATTGCTGGATCAACCAGGTTCTTCCATGAGAGTATATCTTGGAAAGTATTCCAGTAAGTAATCAAGTAAGTCTTGATTAGTTTTAATAAATCAGGCACACTGGGCCTGATTTATTAAAGCTTTCCAGTTCTGGAGAGAACACACTTTAACCGGTAAAGCTGGGTGATCCAGCAAACCTGGAATAGATTTCTTAAAAATTATTTACTATTTGCTAGCAAATGTTGTCACCTGGAGCAGATCCATTCTAGGTTTGCTATGTCACCCAGCTTCACTGATGAAAATGTATGTTCTCCAGTCTTGGAGAGCTTTTATAAATCAGCCCTACTGCGTCTAAGCTCCATGTGCCAAACAACACATAAGGTAGACAAAAAACTAAAAAATAGAAGGTGGATTGAGAAAACATGTTTGTAAAATATAATAAAAGGAAAGAGGAACCCCCTATAATTGCAATACATATATGCCCTTTATTTTAGTATTTAAAAAACAATTTTTTCCTGGAATAAAAAAAATGGTGGAGGATATTTGATTCATACCATCAAATTGATTAGTGATTAGAAGGTGAATCTACAAATTTATACATTATTTCCCTGTGGTCTTAAGTTAAAAATAGAGTATCACCTGAGAATGATGAAACATAAAACACAAGCTGGCCTTTTATTATATGTTGTAGATATTTGAATAAAAGGGTACATACAAAATTGTATTGTAATTGTAACTGTTTGTAACTTTATTTTCTGTCAAATGTTTTTATTCGCATATGATAAAGGAATGGCGCCACAGCGGGTCCCCGCAGCTGAAGAAGTTCCGAACCCAGAAATCAGTCAAAAAAGTCATGGGGTTAGTTTTGTGGGACAAAGACCGTATTCTATTGGTGGACTACCTATCTCAGGGCTCTAGTATCACTGGACAGTATTATGCTAACCTCCTGGACTAGCTGAAGGAGGCAATTAAGACGAAATGCCATTGAAAGTTGACCAAAGGGATACTTTTGGTCCAATTGGTCCACCATACCCCCTACTCACCTGACCTGGCTCCTTCGGACTGTTATCTGTTAACAAATTTGAAGAAACACCTTAGGGTGCAACATTTTGAGGACATTTCTGACGTCAAAGATGCTGCTGAGAGCTGGTTTGCGGCCCAACCAAAGGACTTTGATTTGAACGGTCTAAGCTGCAATTATGCTGTACCAAGTGCATCAGTCTCAGGGGGCAATATAATGAATAAATGTGGTATTTCATAACTCTGGCTCTCTTTTTTCTGAGCAAAGCCAGGAACTTCTCCTCATAAGTCTTGGTAAAAGTGGTGTTGAAAATCAATAACAGAATAATGCTCTTGCAGTGTACAATGGACTAAGGATGAGGCTGCATTTATTCAATTAATCACTAAATAATGAGTAATAGCTGTGTTTTTACTGCTGAGTTTTTATTTATTCATTGATAAAGATATACATTTTTGTACAGAACCTCAAATTACTTTAAATGCAAAATGAGTTGCAGAAGCCTCATGCAAATGATCTAAGCATTTGGGATCATATTTTTGTATATATATATATAGGTATATATGCTCAATCAAAAGAGTGTTCTGCAACTTTGGTATTGACCTCTTTTGATGTGACCTTTGAATGGTTTTGATGTGGTTGCCCACTGTAATAAACAGTTGGTATGTGAATTATGTTTGTTTTTGGAATAATTTTTTAGTATCATTATGCCGTATGTGTAATCAGTTAATTGCATTTTTAATATATTATAAATTTATAGGTTATAAAATATATATTACTTCTTACCCCTAAAGAAGCAGTTGTGAAATGCATTGAGTAACAGAGGCTATATATGCCATATCTAAAGAGTCGTTTTGAATTATGAAAGTATGAGGTTGTGTCCAGTAAGTAGATACCAAATAGGGTAATTTTAAAAACCAATGAAAAACTTTGGTACCAAAAATTGTTAATAGACAAGTATTAATTGGTAATCAAAAGTATGGCTCATTAATTAGAGCTGTGATCCCTGAATTTTCACTGGCATATGTGTGTTGCATTTTTTTCTTATATGTGTGCGCACCAAATGAGAGTGTTGATGTGAATATGTACTTGAATGTGTAATGTTTTATTAACCTTTAATTTTTTAATTATTTTAGGTGACAGTGATCAAGAGTGAATGGGAGTACAGAGCCTCCTGGGGTACATGTGTCACACATTCTTTCTTTTTTTCCCCTTTTACAGGGGACTACATCACACGATCAAGCGCCTGTGCAGTGTGAGATCGGGGGACGTACCCAGAAGAAGGAAGAAAAAGAACAAAGATGGCGGTACCTGGCGCAGATGAAAAACAGTTCCAGGACAGCGTGGGACCTGATTAAGGAAAGGTCCGTCGCGATCAAGGGATCCACAGAATTAAAGGTAAGTGTGATTTTTTATTTTTCACTTTAAGTACCCCTTAAATTCCCTGGAGTTATGCGTAAATAATCCACCCCCAAACATTTTTTAATTACATTAAAACACCAATAGTTACCAATCAATTATAAAAATAAAGCTTTTTGTTAATGTCCGCAGAAATAAATTCACCGCAATACCAATACCCAGTGATGAAAATGACAGCTAAATGACAGCTCACCAGTGTTGTGGTATTAGCACTAGGAAGCTTAAGCGGCGTTTTTGACCAAATTTGTCACTTTGTGACCTTCATGAGAGATTTCAGTCTTAGAGGGCTACTGCAAAAAATTCTAAATAAAATAACAGAAGTGTATTGGTCCCATAAAGAGCTGGCATTTAAATTCAGCATTTGTCTTCATTCACCCTCAGCACTGGCTATGGAGTAATCAAAAATCTCTGAAGTGACACACAATTCATATTTTCATGTTTTGATTTGCAAAGCATTTTTAAAATAACAAAGTGGAAAACATAATAGCATTCTTTTCTTTTATAATCTTAGCAGAGGAATTGGTTAAGATCGTGAGAAAATAGAACCGAAGATGTAGAAAGAATAACACTTGTCCTTATCATAGTATAAAATGTCACCAAAGTGTAAGGGTTTTGTACCGGAAGACACATGTGACAGCTTGTGGAATGTGATGGGTAGACAGCGTGTCTGACTGCGGTGAAGAATTGACAAAACATCCGGGCAGATGCATAGCATACAGACATTTTTGCACACCCAGCGGCTTCTCAATTAGCCTTTCTGCTATATAGACAAATGACAAAAAATGACTAGACTAGATAATTGCGCAGGTTAGGTTTTTGTGTGCCTAAGTGTTCACCTTTATACATGTTTGTCTTGGAAATAATAGTTATGCCATTATGTAAAATTAAACAGAGCAGTTAAAAAGGTCAAATTTTGTAAAGAAATATATAAATAAATTCCTGTTGAAACGTAAAATAAATGTACCAGTGAATTTTGTCACAATTTATATTTGACAACTATTCTGCATCTTTAAGCTCAACTATGTTTGTAGACAGAACTTTAGAAACGGTAACTAGTCCATGACAAGTAAGCAACCTTATGTATATCTGTAAATGTGACAATCACTGAAACATTCTTTGGTGGAGAATATTCCAGGTCCATGTGTTTCATTGGCAGTCTATTGATACATTGCTTTATAAATGGACCCTATAGTGTGCTAAATGATTTCTGAAATCATTGAGACATTTTGATATTACTGATGTTACTAACAAATCGGTCTGTCTGCTTGCAATTTTAGTATGAACAAGCTCCTATTTTATTTTTTTTACTTTTGATAATAAAATATTTGCTAATAAAATTAGTCAATCCTATTTATATTGCAGCTTTACAAAACTTAGCATGGATGTGGTACCTTTTTGCAGTCATTTTTCTTTATTAGTGAATTGGTGATCCTACCAGTTACAGAATTACAACGCTCACTCACTGTACTGTATCTATATTAGCAGTTTCACTCTAGTCTGCTTGCTCCTGATTCCACTACAGGACCTCCTCTGTCCTCCTTTCAATATGTTATAAATCATAGATTTTCTACACCTCAGAAAGGGATAGAAACATGTAACTGGCAGAAACACAATACAGCCACAGAACACAAAAAAAGAACAAAAAAAAGTTCACTGTTAGGGATACCATATCCTTTACAACCCGTTTCCAGGCAAGTACTGTCTACAGCCTAACCTCCTGTCAACTATTTATCCCATGAGGTTATTTAAATTATTTTTTTAAAAGCCTATTTTTTATTCTGAGTTGGCGTATATATGCGTTTTTAAGCCAGCTCCTCCCAAGGGAGAGGTAGTGTGAGAACAATGCTCTGTAGCCACGTGGAGGAGATCCATTAGAGGGATTAGCAGGTAAAAACTACATTATAATAAATAAAAAAATAATCAATATTCCTCTGTTATTACCGTTGACAGACTTGTCATTTTAAAGATAATCATTGTATTACTTTTACAGTGCTGTGCATTGTGGTAATGTGAACATGCTCATTAATACAATGTACATTGCATTCATTAGTGCATTTTTTTGCAATTTATTTTTTAAAGAAATGCAATGCATTAGGACAATGCCACTACAACCCATTTGCAATGAACTCCATGCATTGTGCTTTTTTTAAAAAGTGCTTTAGTGCTTTGCCACAATAAGTGTGTGAAAAAAACCTGCATTATCAAAATATACCAAGACAGCAAGGTCTGAATAGGTCTTCAGTGTTTTCAATTCTCAGAACCAAAAGCCAACAGAGCTATGAACACAGCAACTTATAGGCCTCTAAAACATGGAAAGGTTACACAGGAAT
Source organism: Pyxicephalus adspersus (assembly GCF_032062135.1). Lineage (NCBI taxonomy): Eukaryota > Metazoa > Chordata > Amphibia > Anura > Pyxicephalidae > Pyxicephalus > Pyxicephalus adspersus. The sequence continues at coordinate 49,978,158 of NC_092859.1, forward strand.
ATGCAGCTTTTTTGCAGTTTTAATATAGGCTGTTACTACACTATTGGGGCAGAGTGCTATTTATTTGGTTTTAGATTTAGGCTACGTGAAATATAAAACTCTTTTAATTATATAAATGCAATTTCTTTTATTTCTTATTCTTAATATACATATGTGATTTGTATATATTCTATGAGCACTTGATCAAAAGTCTTGATCTAGGAACATTGTCTAGGTATACTGCAATTCCTGGACATTCTTGCATGGGCTTGTAATGTCTTTTGTGTAGTCAAAGCATGCAATTATTTCACAGCTTTTGTAAAGGCATAATTCAAAAAGCTACAACTTGTTTGTGCTAATACAATTGAGATTGTACACACAAATTGCCTGTAATGATGTTGAAACATAAGAAGTAACAGTTCATTGAAGAACAAAACTTTCTGGGGAAGTAATTTAGAAACACACAAAGTTGAATTGTACAGTAGGTAAAAATTGCATGGATGCCTTATACCAGGTGGGCTTTTAAACTTTTTTGTTAACAGAAAAATACCCAAAATACTTAAGTTTATATGTAAGCATTGTTAATTTTGGTAAAACTGTTTTGTTGATCTTGTTAAAATCATTATCACCATCATATTTTAGTGCACACAAACACAAAAATGTATCATTTTTTAAATTAAAAAATATATACTGCAACTTTGATAAAGTGTCTGTTTAATCTTTAGAAACATTTCAATGGTATAGTGGAGATTTTGCAGTTTTTGACCTCATATTATTATCTTGTGTGAATGGTTGCCAGTTTTTGACCTCATATAATTATCTTGTGTAAAGGAACCAAGGGGTCTGTGATTTTTGCAAAAGCTCTAAAAAGAGATGATCACTTTCCATTGTGTATGATGAACCCTTAAACCTCTAATAACCATGATCCTTACAAATAAACAACTTTATTTGTTTTTGTGTAGGGGGAGCACAGTTCTTTACAAAGCAAAAGGAAAATTACCGTCACTCATTTGACATGTCAGTAGATAATCATAACTCCTTCATTAATCCAGACATGGTTAGTTCCATATATCTATTCATATGTATGTGTGTTCCAAAATTTTGACTTACATATGACTTGTACAGCCACCTTATGGGGAAAAATGACCATGCACTTCCATGAAGAGGTAATACATTTTATTTATTTATAAATAACTATTAATAATAAATAACCATAAAAATATATATAATTAAACATATATATATAACCACATCAGTATTATCAGTTGACAACCATTACATTCTAAACAACAACATTAGCCTCCCTGCCCCTTATACTCCAAAAAACACCCTTGTTGTAAGTCCCTGAAGGCATCCCCATCACCAACCTTCAACCTTTTTGAGGCTGCCACCTTCACTTCCTTGTTCCCAGCTACCTTACACCGCCTCGGGAACGTTACCAGACCCACCAGCAGCCTCACCAATTTCCCCCACTTGCACTTGCTGCAACCCGAATGAGTATCACCACTCTAGGACTGCCCCCGAGAACCTTCCAATTGCACCCCCAACCAAAACCACTCCTTCCCTCTGACTATCTCCCCTATATTCCACCAGGGCAGGAGGGTGGGGTTTCCTCTCCTTGCCGCTTACTTCAAAAGACCTCCCTTTCTCACTTTTCCCTTCTATCTGCTTCCCGCCTCACATTATTTGAATCCACCAATAGCTCCCTATCTCCTTTAACCTTCCCTCTGTCGTTCTCCTGTTTCCCCTGTCATGTCCGCCTTCTGCACATTTTGTGCTTCAGGCTCCCCTTTAGTGCTGTTGTTGCAGGGGATTATGTAGGAGTCAAAGTGTACTTGTACCTTTGTTGCAGTTACACTTATATCACAACACCCCTTCCTCAGTCTTACACTCACTATGGAATGTCCCCATTCCAAAAATATAACCACAATATCCCAGCCACTGGTTAAAAATTCATCCCAGCCGGGCCTACGCATGCAGTTTGCATTCAAAATAATTCTAGTACTTTTTGTATTAAATATTTGATCTGAACTAGTTTATCCTAACATTGATATAATAGTAAAAACAAACCATTGACTTGGTCTCAGATAATAAAGGGTAATTCGAGAACAGGTTTTCAATACAAGAACTACGCAGATGTGTTTACTGTTTTTCCAGGTGCCAGCCATGATTAATTAGGGACAGACAAACACATTGGTAGCTGGCTATATTTGTGCAATGCCAGTTGTTGATTAATATAGAGGGAAACAAGTAATATAGAAGGAAATTAAACATTTTTTACATTATTCTTCATTTTATTTTGTAACTAATTGTTTTACAATTATCATACAGTTTCTAATATGCTTGAATGAATATTTATCCAATAACAACGCTTGACAGTGATTGCCTGGGTTAACCTTTAGACTGGGGACTATTTTTGGTGAGAGTAAAACATTGCTCATCCAGCAAGTGGGGAAACAACACCTGCAAGCAGGGGACTTCTTTTGTTCCTTGACTTGTCCCACATAGCACACCTTCTGCTTGTGTTTGTTTTTTTCATGTGTTTAGCCTAGGTGACCATTCACTGATGAGTCTTCAAACCATGCCTAGGAACCAATTGGTAAATGCTTACCTCCCTCTATTACCTATCAGGTATGGATACTAATAAACTCAAAAAAACAACAATATGGAAATAGCTCCTGGTGCCAAGGATGTGTTAGTGGTGGGAGATTAGCCAATTTGGGGAAAGATGAGGTGCACCAATGGGATGCTACCAATGTTTGATGACAACTATTCTGCATGTAATATCATTTCTGCAAAAGGATTTGTTTGCTCATTTAAAAACATGGCACAATTCACAGTCAAAATGTTTGTGGCTTTCTTAAAGACTTTTTGTGTCATGAAATATGCTTTCCATGTAATCTACCGGTATTAGCTGGTGGTGTGCATACAGTAGTTCTCTGAAAAAAAATTCTGTGTTAACTTTTACAAGGAATTTGGCATCCAACCAAAAAATCCCTTATGGGAATCAGTTAAACTGCCATTAAAAGACATGGGCCTGAAGATTTCAATGAGAGAATGTTTGAGGGAATGTCTAATTTCCTGTTTTATAAATAGAATCCTTAGTCTCCATGAAAGTTGATGTAACATTTTTAGTGCTAGAATTATCTGAACATACTAGCATTACAATGACTGTAGTTTTGGTCATCTTCTAGGTGCTGGTGCCTTTTTTGTCTACCTGTTGGAACTTATTTGTAAAAAATATTGTTATTGAATTAGTGGCAGCCTGCTTTTCTAGAAGGTATAATGCTGCCTGTGCCAGTCTGTCATCCTGAACATCATTGTCTCTTTGATACCAATGCCTATATTGTTTGCAATGAAAATGGTGGGGCAAAGTCCTTCATGCTGCCACCTATCACCCAATTTCTACTCCTCACTTTTCTGATCTAAAAGAGTGCAGTTAAACATGTGTGATTGTGGGGAGGGTTAGACGTGGTCCAATGCATAGTGATTAGGATGAAGAAAAGGCCACACATGGAAAGCCATGCTACATTTTTTGTTTTTTAAATAATTTTCATTGATGGATGTATCAGTGTATAACAACATAAACACATATAATAAACAAAAGTGTTACAAACATTACAGAACAAAAAGTTTTAGCATTTACTTGAAGCAATATCAACAAATAATTGAATCAAACAAAGCCCTGCTGCATTCTTAAATAAAAGATCAAAGGACAGCACTGGGGGCGTACAGCTAATATGTGAGGGCCATATGAAAGGTCCACCTTCATACCACCTTGCTTATTTCAGCCAGCAAGACAGCTGCAAATACTTACTGATAAAATGTCCATCTTTGTACCTCCATATCTGTCATTTTCACTGCTAATGAGAGGATATATTTTAGCAAAGGAACATACAGGAATACAGTCTAAACATAGAAGAGGAGTTTAAGATCTTCTGCTCTTAAAGAGAGTTGTTATAAGTGTTGCAAAGGAGGCAGAGGTGCCATGGCTCCAGGGTAAAGTAATATGCTCACTGTATAATGCTAATATCTCCCTCTTGTCACTGAGATGATGAACAAGCCAGAAAGTCCACAATGGTAAAAAAAGATTGACTAGGAGGAATTTACCTTTAGCTATCTTGTGAAAACATTGTACATAAATGCCAGGTGTAGGTCCCAAATGGTAAATATATTTCCCCCTTCTTTAGGTCATAGCCCTTCTGAAATGAGGTCAAATATTGCATAGGGAGTCTCGGAAGTTTTGTTTGGAAGCCAGGTGCTGCCATCTTTGTTTATTTTAAGGCATGGACTCTTGGATCAGAGGGAATGATCAAGGAGGGCCTTCCTTTACCACCTGAGACGAGACCAGGATTTTGGACTGGCCTGGCAAGATGTCTTTGGGCTGACAGAAATTGGGTCAGTGTGAGAGTGAGCCTGGAAACCACAGCATGAGGTAGCTCCCTGTTTCTGGAGGTCAGACTACAGACACCAAAAACCTTGACCTCTTGTGAGTTTAAGGCGTCCGCCTGGCAAAGCCTCTTGTGGTGGAAGGGCTATGTGATATTTTATATGTGGGACCTATTTGCCGAAGCAATCTGTTTATGTTCTAATGGACTAAGCCATTTTGTTTTTTGTTATGCTTAATGGAAGCTACTTTTTTTGCCTGAATCTAAATAAATGGACTTTTCTGAAGCATTACAGTGTCTTGTGATGAGCTGATCCCCCTAACATCATAACATGTATAAAGAGACCTCGTTCTAACTGTTACCACTGTGGTGTGAATAATAGTTGTGTTGGTCTCTATTTCCTGCTACCCATGGTTTAGTGAATTATGGATCCAGAACTGTGAGTGTAAGGCCCGGATCAATACCAGTATTCCCCACACACCAGTCCCCTAATCTATCACCGCAGTCTTCACCTATAGCAGCCCCCACTCAGCCTTGGGAGACTGGTTGCGTCTCCCAGCACTTGCACAGAATGTCAGGAAATCCAAAAACAAGCCGAGGTCAAAAACACAGGAAATCAGTTCATCCAGTGAAGTACAAAGGGAAAGGCACAAACAGAGTCAGGGTCACAAGCAGAGGTTGGTCCAGGCAGAGTTCAACAGATAGTCAGGAACAGGCACAGGTCAGTAACAGAGAATAACCAAAAATCAATCCAACACAAGTAAGCCCGCTGCAGACCCTATAACAGGAACAACTGACTGGGAGCAGAGAGGCTTTAAAGCCCCAGCAGCCAATAACAGTCTGGGATTAACAGGAACTACTCCGCTAAACAGCTGCACACAGCTCCAATTACCTTCAGCTGTGCAGCCTCAGTGCAGAGGATGCCGGGGTAAAACCCCAGCTACAAGGATGCTGCAACCCTCAGGGCACTGATCCTTAAACCCCAGTGCTACCGCGAGTGCAGCCACCTGAAGGAATCGCCTGGGATCGTAAGTCCAGGGGGCACCTCCTATCAGTGGGATTTAGTGATTTAGCTTCAGTTGAGGATCCACTAGCAGTTGGTCCCTTGTTAGACTAACTTCCATTGCCAGTCTTATTTCAACCCAATTATGACAATTTGCAACTAGTACATTAGCATACAAAAATTATGCAACAATGCACAAAAATTTCCATGTACAGAATAAATGGAACTAATTGTTGTGATTAAACTTGCCTAACAGTCACATTAATACTTTTGCTTTCCCTGTCTGCCCGTATTTATAATCCTACCTTTCCCTTTCAGCTCCAAGCACTGCCTGTGTCAAAGGGGGAAATTCCCTATGCCCCAACACCTTTTTAAACTCCTTTATATCCCTATATTAGTTCCCACCCTGACTAGCTTTTACAGAGGGCTTACATTAGTGCAGCCTTCTAGAAAAGATGGAGCACAACAAGCTAAGGTACCAGTAGTCAGGGACAGAGCTTGAAGCTAAAAAGGACAAAGACAGGTGGGTCTGTCATTGCATGATTTCCTTGTGTTTGATATCCAAACATTGAATTTGAGCTTAGATTCATAGGAGTAGCTCAAATCAGGGTCTGAGTCGAAAGCAAACTAATTAACCACCACCAGTTATAGATAAGCTGTGCCCCATCTTAAAAGTTGCATTCACATGCATTGCATGTTAACATATTTAAAAAATGTTTCACATATACCCACCACACACTGCTTTTATAATGCACCTTAAGGCTGTCAACACACATCACAATCACTGTTCAATTTCCCTTAAGGTTTCCAACATTTATATAATATGAGGGCGTACCTAACAAACATTCAGTTTATAGGCAGTCAAGTAGAGCCCTGCACTTTTTTTGTTACGCCTAAAATACACTGTTGAATCATGTTCTAATGTAAGTTTTTTTTTTTTATTATTATTATTATTATAAACTATATGTAAAGGGCTAACATATTACTAGCACTATACATTAGGTAGGGATTGCAAATGACAAACAATCATAAATTAATGTAACATTATTTCAGTTACAATATCAAAAGAAAAACTTTAATTTTGTTCATGCTTGTCAAAAGGATAGTGCTTCTAATTAAAAAACTTATTTTTAATATTAAACAAAAAGCATCACTGTAAAGTAACACAGACTTGAAAAAAATCCCACATTGCATATTTTACATACCTTTGCTACATATAAATATTCTTTAAAACAAACCTGTCCTAAGATTCATTTAATTTTTTCCTTTAGTAAAAAATTCATAATGCTATGTATTTGATATGTTTAAATGGTAGGGTTTCTCTTCGGGAAGTTTATCAAACAATGTTATATCTAGAAGTTATACATGTGTAAATGTATTAAGATCAGTGTATTTTATTGTTTTTTTCTAGTCTTTTTCCATGCAGCACAACCAACAGAGCATTAAAAAAAATTTTTACGGTTGACATGTATGTTAGTCTTTGCTTAATCCTGTTGCACTTGCCAGTGAGTGGGTGTGTGATAGTTCCACTAGCTCTACGCACACTGCCATCGGTACATCCATGACACTTTAGACAAACTTATGTGAGTGGATAGGGGAAGGTGGGTTTGGTGGTGGTATTTGTCTCAGGTCAGATTTCACAAGTATGTCTCTTGTATGGCAGTCTCTGTTGTATGCAAACATGGGCTTGTATTGGAATATGTCTTCAAAAGATTACTGTGTTGAAAGAATATGCCAATGTTTGCTGAAGACTTTGTAAATCTATCCTGAGAAGTTTTACTACTGGCTTACCACAGTGTGCCCTCTGAGAACATGTTCTGTGCAGTTTTCTGATGAGAGACAAAATATGTGAATGTGTACGTACTGTATATGTGGTGAATATATACATATATATATTTATATATATATATATATATATATATATAGTAAGTAGTAAATGTTACTATCATTCCAATACAGATTATGTGGATTGATCATGATTCTGCATATCAACTATAGTTCTGCATTCAAAACTTGCAAGCAGGCAGGATTTTATTGCAGAATGGACAAGCAATGCCCCTTTTACAATAAAGCATGCTTACCTGCCTGTTCACAATCTTCTTTTTCAAATACACTAAGCTGTGCATGTGAAACTCTGCGCATGCTGGGAATCTTGGCACCCCTTGGAGCTGCTAAGAGTAAATGAAATCCCACACATATGTACGGGAGGTACATCACCCCAGCCTGACCAATCAAGATAGCCAAAGGTCTGACACCTGGAAGAGGAGTGGAAGAAACTATTAAAAAATTGCCATCAGGCAGGTATGTTTATTTTTCATCACCTGCCCCTTATGCAATTAAGGACCTGCCTGGTCAAAATTTTAAAAATTTAGTTCCACTATAAACTGAACCTTTCCAATCCGCAAGCATGCAATCATACTAGCACCTTCATCAGTTGTTTTAAATGCACTTATTCTTTTCCAAAAATACACAATATAAGCAGGCTAAACAACATGTCATTTTACTGTATATAAGGATAATGAATTTTTATCAAAAGCTAAACTCTCACCGCTAACCACTTCTTTTAGCCACATATATACATACAATGCAGTGATATGTCTGTTTTAGCGAAGGCAGAAAAGTCTTTGATGTCATGACATATTGTGACATTGAATTGTGATTGCCAATCTGGCTTTACCTTCTCTTTGCTATGCAAGAAGCAAGATGGCTTTATCTAACTGGGACTTTAGAAGAAGACAGAAGTTCACTTCTCCCCACCTTCTATATGTTATATGTATATTTTATTGAACTTAGGCAAGGATATTTATTTAAAGAACATATAACCCTTTCTTTTGATAGTAGATGCAGTTTTGTGTTTGAATATGTTTTAGCAAATCATATGTTTCCAAGATTGCTCTTTTGTTTGTTATCTACTATAAACTACATACTTTGTGCACCAGAAAACAAATGTGCCTTTAAAGGCCAGTTAAAGGACATGTTGTGCATTGTCCTATGAATAGGCAACCAGATTTACAGTGCTACTGGCAAAATGGTCTACTTCATATTAAAGCATATGCCACCTGTGTACTGTGTATGTACCCCTCTATATTCATTAGAAAATTCTAAAAAATGAGGAGGAGTTAGGTAGTCACTCTGCCAGCTTCTGGAGAAAATAAAGTCTGTTCATAGAGTTCTGTCTGTACATAGTTCCACAAAATGTGTAAGGTGGTCTCATATACAAGAAGAGTGCCTTGACACTGGTTTTCCTATTGGTCCAAAATGTAAAAGGAAAGTTTTGCCAGTCAGAAAAGAATACAAATAATTTCTAGGAATCAGTGTGACAAAATGTAAGCAACTCCATATACATGTTCTTTCTAAGCAAAAATTCTAAATAACCCTTTAGAGACATTAGGCCTGATTTATTAAAGCTCTTCAAGGCTGGAGAGGATACACTTTCATCAGTGGAGCTGGGCAATCCAGCAAACCTGGAATAGAGTTCTTCAAAGTCATTTGCTAGCAAATGTTTTGAATCCTGGACCAGATTCATTCCAGGTTTGCTGGATCACCCAGCTTCACTGACGAAAGTGTATTCTCTCCAGCCTCGGAGACCTTTAATAAATCAGGCCTATTATCTCTGTGCTAAAAGTACAAAGAGTTTCTGTATGATAGTTTAAACAAGTCCAAAATCCAGGATGTGATGCAATGGCCTTTTTACATCCTTCTATTTTTTTCCTACATTCTCCCCCTACCAGGCACCATAACTGACAGTCGAAGGGTTTCCGCAGCATAGTGCTGTTATTCCAGCGTCAAGCAGTGGTCAGGACTGGCTACAGGGTTTAGCTGATTTAATTAGCAAAGACAAATATTATAGCTGTACTCTTTGCAAATAATTTTATCCAACTGTAATGCAAGCAAGCACAGACTGTAAATCTACATATGCTGTTCTGTTCTATCTTTAAACCTGTACTGTATTAATTTTCGCTAATAATATATAATAGCTAAAATACCTCATTAGGGTAGTTTCTCAAAATTTCCCATTGATATGGCTCAATGGATGGGGTCCTGTCTGAGATAAGGTGTACACCTTTAGTGGGGTTCAGTTGCTGTGATTTAAGAATGATGTATGTGTATTCTGCTGTGGGTTTCTCTATTTGTATATAAGGCAGTTCAGTGTAGTTGGAACCAATCACAAGTTTGAGTTGCAAATAATGTAATGGTTGTTTATTGCTTTTAGTCCTTTACAGTCAATTGACAATATGTATTTGTATTAACTGTTAAATAATATTCTTTTAATATTTATTTGTTTGGAATGTTGTTAATAAAGGCTGCTATGGCTATAAAATCCCCAAATTTTGGTATGGGGAATTAGAAATGTTGTGGAGAATGACCTACTGCTTTTGCTTTGCAAAAACTCTGCAATTACCTTGTCATCTTCTAATCATACTGAATATGCCATTATTAATGTGTTATGCTTATGATGGATATAATAACATAAGCATTTTTTAACATAACAAACTAACCTTATATTATTTTAAGAAATGTGACCACACCTAAAACTGGAATTTAATTATCTATGGCCTATATAGTATTATAAATTAAATGCATATTATTAACCATAGCAAACACAATATAACCAATTTGTTTTTAGTTATCCACAATACCTTAACCAATCAGTGCTTACCCACTAGTATTCAATCCAAACGCACACTTCTAATCTCCCTAAATCCTGTTCTATAGGAGTAGACTAGGCAGATTAGGTCAAATAGGTAAGTATCCTATAAATAAATAAAAAAAACACGAACAAGAAAAAACATAAAGCTGACATAATTGCATGTTGGAAACCATGCAATTGCTAAAACCCCCTATCATTCTTCATAGAATAGATTTAGGAATAAAATGTTGAAAAATATAACCCTAAAATCAAATAATAATAATATTTTTTTTTTCAACAAATTGATCCTAAAGTGTTATATATAAATCCCCACAATAAATTATACACTTTAAGATTACATACTGCATTTATCATGCAAAAAGGTATATAACTTTAAAACAGTTATGGTTTCAGTAGTGAAATTTCCAGTAGTCTCAAAACAAATCTGCAACAATAACAATTCCATTCAAGATAATGAAGGTAGTTTTACTTGGTGTGAGGACTTAATCTCATAGCTTTTCACCCGCTACATGAGGGCAATTATATAAACCTAATAAGGGATACTATATTTCTCTCAGATCAAAGGTCAAAGTATTAAAGATTTTCACAAAAAATACATGGGTTTTAACAGAAAGACCAATAAACTTGAACATGCATGGGTGTAGTATGTAGTATGTACTACACATTGATTGAAAATATCTCATCGTCATTTTATCCTATAAAACAAACATACAATTATGTAGTATGTCAACTATAATTTATCTTTAAATCAGTAGTTCACTTTTAAAATGTCTATTTCTATATATCATCACTCAAAACAGCCATTAAATGCCAGGATAAAAGTTTAACTTGAGTTCATCCCCAAAATGTTGTATTTTTTTTTGTTTTTTGGTTGTAGATTTTTTTCCCATTGAAGATAACAGAGTTCCCTTTCTGGGAAACCTGTCAGTCTTTTTCTCTCACCATAAATCCCATTAACCACATGCCATATTTATTATAAATGTGATGTGAGCAGGGTCACAGCCAAAGTAAAGCTCTCCAAGCTACATATCGAGTCATCCTTCGCACGCACGCAGTTGTTAGAAGATCAAACTCTTCAAGCAGGTGGCATGAGTTTTCCTAGACAAAATAAGGTCCATAGGAAGTTCATGTGATAAGTAGTATGTTCTAAATTTAAACCAGAGGCTTCAACTGACCGTGAATGAAGCAAGAGGTTTATAGTGCCTTTTGGTCATCTGACCTGTCCTTTAGATAGCATAGCCCTATAAGCATATACCCTCCATTACTCTTCTTCTTGTAGTAGGGAACAGAAAATTGTGTGGGATTATCAAGGATTTTTAATTCATTATTATGGATATATTTTATGTGCAGAATCACCATGTGTTCAGGGTGAAGCTGAGCTCGAACCACACAAATATTGCATAGTGCCTTGTTAACGCCAGCAAAGCCTTTTTTATTGCAGAATACTGCAGCCTGTCTGTAGTTTTTATTTAATTAATTTTCATCCCGGTAATTGGAAGCAGCTTCTCCCTTTGCTTTCTTAAGGTTTAATGAGCTACATAACTCCTTGCCTCCCACAGAGGGGGGCTTTGCACAGTACAAAGCAGTAACACCTTCCTGAAGCCCTTTTATTAGTGCATGCACTCACTTTCAGTGGAGTTTGAATACAAATACAATGTATTGCTAACTACTGACACTACATCCACTGTAGGTGTGGTCTTCATGAAGAATATACCAAATACAAAAAAAGATTGAAATGTCCTAAAAACCTTTTTACCAACAAGAGATTGCCGTAATCACAGGGATCGTAGAGGGACACTTAGTAAAAAGCAACTACAAAACAGTCCTCAATAATAACAAAAATACTTACAACAGTACACATCATTTTTTGATTAAGTCATACCTGTGAAACCTATACAAGCTTGCCCCCAAGAAGATAAGTTTATCGATTCTTCCTTTTCAATCAGAATTATTTTTGATCCCTCAACGAGTTTCACAGTTAACAATACTGCTTCCTCAAGAGGATAAAAATAAGTATCACAATTTTTCATGACAATATCGAAATACAGAAACAAATTTTATTTAAAAAAAAGTTTTGTTACTCTCCTCCAAAAACCAACCAACCATATATTCACCAGCAAACTCCTAGATGCAGCCATATAATCTATTGCAGTTGTAGGGGAAAATGTAAACCCTGATAGAAGGGTTTACATTGTCATATGTCATATGTGGTGATTGTATCATTCGTGTACTGGGTAAGAGTTGCCTGCTAGTGGAATACCTTCTAAATCGGCGGCTTCCGATTCCCATGGCGTCCTGCGTTGTGGAGCCGATTTAGACTCAGACCATATAAGTAGGATCATTCTTTTTTTAAGTTATTAGTTTCAATTGTGATTTGCATTATCCCCTCTTCCAAAATCTTAAATAGCGTTGCTGTTACTACCCATTTTTATAATACTGTTCAGTGTTCAAAGATATTTGCTAGATTTTGCTAGGGAAAATGGAGTGTATATGTATGAATTTTGGATCAACACCAATGGCATGTTGGACAATGAATGAACTGAAGGACTGAAATAAATAGGTTTATTTTGTTTTTTAGGCATAAAAAATTTATGCAGCATGGCATTATGATTTTATAAATGTAAAAGAAAGAGAAGCAATGATAGGGACAGACAATTGAAAAGGTTCCGTAGTAAGAGCACAGGAAATATCATAAAAAAGCCCACAAATTGTGAAACAGGAGATAGGATCCATTTATCAACAGCATTAGAATATACCAATACCAATATCAATACCAATGCATCAAAGTACTTTGCAAAAAAAAATTTTTAGCATTGTATGAAAAATCTAAGGCCACAACATTATTTTGATTTCTCTATTGCAAACATAAGCAAGACAATTTAGAAAAACAGTTAATTCCACCAGAAACCATCAGCAAATGCCATGGTAAATTGGTAATTTACAAAAATAAATGCAATTTAGGTGGACTTTAGCCAATCCCAGCAATTTTATTATTTTATTTTATTATTATTGCTGGATTAATTCAGATTGAGATCTGTATTTGTGTATTAGACAAAGGAATGCATAAAAGTATACTATTATCAAAGAGTTTTTTGATTTTTTGTATACCATTTGTCTTCAATAATACTTTATCTTGACAACTTGTGTTCATCTGTGTATGTGTATGCATTGCATATGCCATAATATGGGTAAGGAAAGAAGAAGAAGAAGGCTAGAAGGACACCAGAAAAAGACGTCAGCAGTAGACAAAGGGGAAACCAGGACCTTGTATTGAGGGGTCAAACTCTGTGTTTGGCCCTTAGTCTTAGTCTTAGACAGGTTAAATACAAATAGAACAGACTTATCTGAATTAGTATAAAACCCAGGCAGTGACCTTGCTAATGCAGTCATACAAAATGAACAGCCAAGTTTAGGGCTACGCCTTTGGTGGATGAACAAAGTCACAGTACAATGTTGACAAAAAAGATTTCATAATCCCTTTCTCCAAAATAAGCAAAGCTCTAAAACGAGATTATTTAACTTAGGCGCTTCCACTTTGGTGTTCTGGTGTATTGTTTACCTCCAAGAAATTCTGTTTATCCGTTACATAAATATCTTTCGTATGGCTTTTCATATACATAACAGTAATATTATCTGAAAATGGCAAATGCAATGACTACAAAACCTAAAAGATGGGCTGTCTCATGTACAAAGGAATATTTTAAATATGCAAGGTATAAATGTACCAATAGACAGAAAATGGCAGTTGTCAGATCTTGGATGGGATGACACATTTGTCTATGGGACAGCTGCAGATAATCCAGTCTGAAAGAACTGGCAGTAATTGTCCAATTGCTATTGTTCTCCCAAAATAAACTGCCTCTGGGACAGTTTCAAGTATGTTGAGTAGTGCATTTTACTCCCACTTCTGTGGTCCAAATAGGAAAACTTGTTCAACCTGAGCAAACCTTTTTACGTCTAAAATTGTGTTAGAAGTTATCTCGATATGGTCAGGTCATGTTTTCACATCTAACCAGTTTCTGGTGTCTACACCCATCATAACATTAATTCAATTCATCTCGAACTGTTGTCAAAGAAAAAACGTTGAAGTTGCAGTGTTTCAAACAACAAAATACACAGTTGAAGAGCCCTTATATAGAGCTGGTTCAGGGGCAAAACCATTTCTGTAATACGTGCCCAAAAACCTACAATGTGTCCCAGGTTCTGCTTTTAAAAATCTTGGATCAGACAGTTCTGCAATATTCAGCAGTTCTGCAATATTATTCATTACCAGCCTTGATCGCTCCAGAGAACTCAAAAATGTGTTTATGTGTGCAGCTCAGCAATGATCAGCAATAATCTAAACTGGTCCTGAAGGGACATCAGGTTAGCCAATGGCTTTAAGAGTGGGGAAAGGATTGGTTAACGTATTTTTACTGATCCTCTCTCATGCATGTGATCCTGGAGGAGCTTTACTATAAACACTTTCAGGGTTGTGGCTGTCAAATTCTGACTACCAGTAGACAAAATGTAAACAAGGCAAATACTCATTGTACTTGATTCGTTTAAAATTGTGCAGGTGAGACATCAGGAGTCTAATAGACCCTTGATGTCTCCATAAAGAGGATCTGTCACCTGTACAATACTTACACATAACAGAGTGGCAGCCCCTTTTGTGATACTAAAAAGGTGAAGTTAAAAGTAATCAAAGAAATTCAAAACAAAGGACAAAATACTACTGCAAAAACCTGAAGAACGGATTTCTAAACATATAAAAACCTACCTGCACAATCTGTATGCATTATGTGTAGGTGAATTGCTCAAAACTGTAATATTGCAATATTGCTGTAAAAATGAAACTGCGAAACACTGCATTGTGGATCATGTGCTAACACATGTTGCAGTAACACACATTAAAACGTCGTCATTTTACTGCACATTACTTCAGCGCAAAAGCACTTGCTTTTATATATATATTTATATACACACACATACATTTTCCCCCCAGCATTTTAGTGATTCATTTCAATCATGGCTAACGAACATATTTGTGTAGCAACCCAAACAAATATCACTGATTCATTTGAAGAGCCAAATTGTATGCATCGTGTGAAGATTGATTTTGAGTAAATACCTTGTGGAGACAGGCGTATTGGTATGCATACAGTATGACATGTTGATGTTCTGAGAAAAATGATTGCAGAAACTCTGCAATGGGACTCAACCTTTGGCACAAAACAGTAGCACCTCATGCATGTCCATTCAAGATGGAATGGCCACGTATTGACCTTCCTGCAAATGAGCTGTGAAGACTTTGCAAGCTTGTTGTCTTAGTTGTAAATATCTGCTCAGGAGTCACATGCTAGGTCTTATATACAGCTGTTTGTACAGGTCAATTATCAGATATTAAAAGACTGGCAAAATATTACTGTATGCCATTATATTGTGCAGAGTTTATTTTATGCTAGTGTTTAAACAAAGATACAGAGGTAATGTCAAATTTAGGTCAAAGGACATTGGTATGGAAGTAACAACAAGCCACAGATATAATGATGTGAATATACACACATTAATGGTATCACTGTGAGGAGGATTGGAGTGATATATTTTTTAAGATGTAACAATGTTTGTGCAGTACATTTCTCCCAAGTACTACAGACCCACTGTACATCCGGGATGCTTTGTATTGAAAAGTAATTTACTGTATGGATTAAAGCCAGCAACAAATATTTAGTGCTACATATGTAGGTGAGATCTACTTTTTGTCCTGGTGTCACTGAAACAGAATATGATGTCACAAAACTTCAGAGTTGTCACCAAAACAAAAAGTTAGGAGAAATCTTCCTATGAGGACAGTTGTTTTGAAAACAACAGTCTAAAAGAGAAATCCATTCAGGTTGTAGAGATTTTCTCTCACTTCCAGTTGTGTATCCAGGGTATGAATGAAGGGAAATTGTTCAACTGGTACAGAGAAAGCAAACAATTAACAAACATTTTCCTACTCTATCAAAATTTAAAAAACACAAACAGTTTACCCTTTACACATTTATTTTTCCAAAAAAACATAATTTTATAATCCTATTATAACTATTAAGTTTAACAAAGAAAATATAATGATAAAAACACAGATTTAAAAAAAACTGGCCTTTCTAAAACCTAAAAGACTCTCTATGTCTCTTTTGTCAACAATTCATTCAGACTCTATAGCTACGTACACACTTCCAATTATTATCGTTGGAAAACGAACGACGAACGATCCTGCACGATATCTACGAACGATCGTATAGCACCGATCCTGCACATACAGATAACGACACGATCGTTCGTAGATATTGTACACACAATAGATACGATCGTTTGAGCGACAGAGGAACTATGTGCACGACAGGAAGTGAACGAACGTTCGTTCATTACGCATGCTCAGACCATGGACGATCAACGAACGATCGTACACACGAACGATGGTCAACGATCGTCGTCCAATCCGATCCGCCGGTCCGGTCGTTCGTTTCCAACGACTTTCCTAGTTCGTCGGCAACGTTGGTTACTTTTTTACGAACGATTTTTGCCCAATCGATCGTTCGTCGTTCGTTCGTCGTTCATTTTGAACGATAAAAATTGGAAGTGTGTACGCACCTTATGTCAGCTCATTTTTATCTGGGATACATAGAGCTTTGCCAAGACTGTAACTTTCCTGCGCACACATGGGCGTTCTGTCATCCCTAACCTGACCAATTAAAGACCTAAAGATTTTAAATCTAGAAGAACGCAGAGAGAAAATAGAAATGTGAACACCAACACAATGTGGACATCCGATCTCTGGAGGAAATCTCTTTGTTAGATAATACTTGCACATTATGGCCCAAATCTCCTGTGGCCCACGAAACTGCTGAATTTTCTTACTGATTACTTACCTGTTAAAATGGTGTAAAGTAGACAAAACACACATCTGCTAGGGAGGTCACTAGGAGATGTGTGTTTTGTCTACTTTATGCCATTTTGAAGAGAAGAACACCGGCTTTGCATACAGCTTTATAGGCTATTTTACAAAACAAATATATTGTAATTAAGTAAGTTGTCTTATAAAACTATTACGTTTTGGGATAAAAGCATTTTTCTGTAAACAATCATATCTACTGTTTTTAAATAAATTAATGTTAATCTGTAAACATTAATTCATAAGGAAAATATGAACCATACAGCATATTACACGTACACATCCATCAAACATAATTTTACAGCACAGCCTCCAGAACAAAAGTTGCACATTGTTGTATGTTGATTGCAAGACTGCAGCAAGTTTGTAACAGTGTGCCTGAATAAATAAATCTATTAAAGCTAAAGATACACTTTCATCAGTGAAGCTGGGTGATCCAGCAAACCCAGCTTGGATCTGAATCAGGATCAAAACATTTGCTAGGTTTGCTGGATCACCCAGCTTCACTGATGAAAGTGTATCCTCTCCAGCCTTGGAGAGCTTTAATAAATCAGCCCCAATAGGTTTAAATGGGAACCAAAATGAAGCAATCAGTTAAAACTATTAAGTGTTTGAAATGATCATAGCAGCAGATTTTTTATTTAGGGCAGTATGGTGCATAGTCATAGTTTTACACTGACCTTTAACTGACTCCTGGTGAAGTATCACAAAAAGAAAACTACCTACTGGCATTTGGTGCCACCTTTTTTCTAATGTAGCAGCTAACATAGAAGCAAGCAACAGGCTTTTTGGAAAACTACTTCAGATATGATTTCTACCAGTCAAGGTGATGGTGGACACATTGCCTAATACTTCTTGTTTTATTGAAGAGAACAGAGACACAGGGTCAGAAAATTACAGTATATTATAACCATGTAGTTCCAGTGGTCAGAATACTTTAAACAAGCATTAAACATAACACAACCACCTAAAGGCAAAACTTCAATTTTTAGTATAACATATGAAAATGGTTATTGATGTATGTTTGTATATTGTAATTCAATATATGATTCAGATTTATCATTGTTTACATTTTTGAGTTATTGTTTTTATGTATATGCACTTATTCTGCTTTTGTCAATGTGTAATAAACTTCTGAATTGTTTTTTGTGTACTTCTGCTAATTTTGTTCATGTTCTTTAATGACAATAAAAATGTATTGAAAGGTAATATTTTGTACCTAAGTTTGTATAAGCAGCATGCTAACATGGCTTGTTTACTCAGTTTACTAGATTGTTTCTTTGCTTTTCATTTGCACAATGCACCTCTCTACTTGTAAAACTCCTGTGGACGGCTTTAAAATGTTTGTGTTTCCTAATATACTTTGATTTCCTAACTTACTTTGCATTACAGTAAAACTAAAATCTGTATAAACAAAATTAATTCACATTGGACATGTTTCCACTGGTCCCCCTAACCCCCAGCAATTTTTGTGACAAAACCATATTCATGACTGTGACAAGGCAGAGACGCTGCATACAGTGCCCCCCCCCAGTAACCCCTGAACTGACACCAAAATGATGGTTAAATGGCCGGAAGACCTTTTATTAAACAAACAATTTCTTAAAGCAATTAAAATTATATAAACATTACCATAAATAACCAAATCAAATAAATAACCATAAATAACCAAATAGCAAAAAATGTACTTAAATACCAATCCAAATAACAATACAAATACATAAATACCACATTTACTTATACCCTTGATTTAATAAACACACTCTCCTGGTTACTGGTCCTCGAAGGCCCCCTCTACTATACCCCCCAAACTTATTTGGGTCTGCACCGCCGTGATTTATATGCTCCCAGCTGCAAACCACTAGCTCAGAAACGATATCAGCAGCACTCGCAGCCCATTTCAACCAAGACCCATCAAACTGCCAATAACCTAAATTCCAGAGAGACCCATACCGAAGATGAGCCTCCCACCCCCCACTGAAACGGAGCAGAAACCACCTTCCCTCGAGGACCTCATCGCAGCAACAAACCCCAACCTAAACCACCACCAAAATACAAGGGAGGGTGGGCGACAAACTTTCTCAACTTTTCCCGTCCTCCTCTTCCGCCCCCCCCCCCCTTTCACTCCTCTTCTCCCTCCCTCAACTACGTCACCCCCCCCTCGCTCCAGTTTCCCCCCTCACCACGCGGCAAATAGTTAACTCTAGCACTCTCCCCCTTCCCAGTCATGGAGGCCTTCCACTAACCTTTCAGTACGTTCCCCGGCTCCAGACCTCTCTGGAGACTTGCGATTTAGGTAAAAATTTTGGTAAATGTTTGGCCATAGACTTCAATGCATTTTACTGAAATGTCCTGCCTTTTATAAAATACTCTGTTTTCACCAAACATTTTTCAAAAATATTTTTCTCAATTTTGCTTCATCACTATGGGACCAGGAAGCTAGAAAGCAAATCAAAATCTTGCAGCAGGAATGCAGGGGGAACTATCAAAATGGACCATCAATATTAGTGATAGCCCCTAAAGGGAGAGATTTTTTTTCACTTTCCATTCTATCTCTTGGACTGGGAGTTATTTGCACTGGGAGTGCAAATAAAATCTCATTGTATGAAACAAAGCAATAAAACCTGTCAGAGGTTTATAAACTACTAAAAAACAGCAAAACAAAAGAAAATGTTTTACTTGGAGCTATAGTCTTTTGATGTCTAATATAAATGTAATACTGAGAATCCTGTACTATGACAAGATGCCTGCAAATTCTGAATGTTCAAAATGTAACTATCAGTAAATTATACTGTAAGTGAATTGCACTTACACTTTATTTTATTAATATGGAGGCTTTATAGTGCAATAACATTGTGGTTGTAGTTGTTTGCCACTCCTTGTTGTGCAGGTTTCAACTTGAATTTTTCTGGTTTTGATCTGGCTACAGTAGGGCTAAGTTCAGACCTAAAAATGTTTTTAATAAAACCAATGGGTTTATTTTTTCTCTTGTTATTTTATAGGTGTTTGCTTGTGGTTGCATTGCTGTTTTATTAGATGCTACATGCAGCATCTCTGAACAGTTAGCCACCCCAACTTTCATGACATATTGATAATATAATACAAGGTAATAAAAGCACCAATTTCAACCAGAAGCCTAAAAAAGCTTTTGCAATCGTCTGACAAACCCTGCGGTCACCATCTATATTTACTCCTGAGCACCAAGCAGTTGCCAGTAGGCACCTGGGAGTAGTAATAGCGCAGTTCCTAACCACTTGTCTGATGATAGTGTATTCCCCACACAGTCATTGCAATTTGAGTATTTTTGTAATAAGCCTATGTAACTTTTTTAAAAGACATATAAACATATGACTTTAAACATTTAAAGTAGGTAGTCAGTTTTAAAGTACAAACTAGCATTTTACTACATTATATTAGCCCACCTTAAGATAAAAAAGGTAGACCAAGTAATAAACAATGATTTAAGGAAAAAGCTTTACCTGGAATCACAAATGCTTTCTAAAAGTAACTAATAAATTTTACCATATTAGATTAAATTTTAGGGAAGATTAATATGCAAGTGGTTGTGGAAGTAAAGAGATTAGTGGTTGGCATGAATTACTTATATATATCAGGAACACATAGAGAGATCTGGAGAAAACAGTCAATTGGGAATAACTGTATATTGATAAAATCTTAACACAACATGCAGTCTAAGTACTTAGAGATTACTTCCATTTCATTATATGTAAACCACAAATATGCACCAGCCAAGATTACGTTATGTGGGTGTAAACTTTTGTGCAAATTTTATAGGACATTAAGAAAAGAACAAACTTTTCTAGGTGATATTTCAAGTACTAAATATTAAAACACTACACACATACAAAAGAGTGCTAATATGGAACAGAAAGGATGAATAATAACATACACTGTATACTCAAAACAATACATTGAACAACACTGTCAGATTATATGTGATTCTGTCACATCATTATAGTTGTATAACCAGCAGAAAAAGAAGACCTAATAAGGGCTCCAGGCAGACTATTTCATGTGTCCAACATCCCCGTCACACACTCAAGGTTCCTTGTAAATATCCCATTCATTATCTATAATATATATTATTTTATTATTAAAGGTCAAAAAACAATAACAAAATAATTCACCTCAAAGTGTTTATCTATATCACCACTGTACACTACTTTAACTTGTTTATCCCTCATCATGGAGTGTAACTTCTCCTTCTAGATGACCTGTGAACTCCTGGTGCACGTCTTTACTTTCCTAACTTTTTTATGGATTTATTTTCCCCTTCTAGTTGTGTATCCTATTAATTGAGCTATTAGATCAAATGTCCACCAGAAGTCTTCTCCACAGTAGGTGTCAATTTGACAGCTGGGGTGCCAGTGAACAATAGCTTGGTATAATTGTATAATCTCCAATTGTATATTTTCTCAGGTTCGTATAAGGAGTTATGACACTAAACATGTTCACATTTGGAGGGTGGTTGCTGGCCTCTTTTTTTAGTAATGTTAGTGAATTTATGTAGGTGGATGGTCCATGGGTATACCAGAATTTCTAATTTACAGTCAAATCTTATAAAATCTTAAGCCAGTGGTGAATTTAAATGCCATGAAATAAAGGTATCGTGTGCCCATCTTGGCACACACGCTGCAGGTTGCAAATTTCGGGTGTACACTATTCTTAAATTGCAGCTCTGATACATGAAAGCAAAGCCCTGCACCCATACAGTCTGTCCAATTTTGGTGAGCTTGTGTGGACATGAGTGGCACCTAGTGTGATTTTACGCTGCTGTAGGCCATCGGCTACAAGGTTTGATGTGTTGTGCTTTCATAGATGCCCTTCTGTATACCTCTGTTGTAACAAGTATATATTTGAGTTGCCTTTCTATCAGCTTGAACCAGTCTGGCCATTCTCCTCTGATCTCTAGAATCAACAAAGCATGTCTTGCCAATTGAACTATAAACCACTGGATATTTTTTTCTTTTTGGATTAAGCCCCAGAGATGGTTTTGTGAGAAAATCACAGCAGATCAGCATTTTTTAAAATATTCAGACCAGACCACCTGGCATGAATAACCATGTCACACTCAAAGTCACTTATTCACCCTTTTTGCCCCCATACTGATCCTTGGTTTGAACTTCAGAAATTTTCCTTGACAATACCTACAGGCCTTAATGCCTTGGGTTGCTGTCACGTGGTTGACTGATTATTAAAGGAGTAAAGCATGATTATTTAGTGAGTAAGGAGAAGCAGAAATTCACAAAAATTGTGTTAATCACCATTTAAGGAATGTTAGCTCAAACATGATTGGAAATAAAGCTGATTGTAGTAGCTGTAGTGATAAAAATGTTATAGTGATTGTTTCTAATCTAGCTCTGTATTCAGTTTTTCCTTATTCAGCCCTTACTACTTAGGGAGAGGGTTATACTTTTATAAATAAATGGAGGTATTATTAATGTTCATTAAATTGTATTTTAAATATGATATGTAGTAAGGGTTTTCTTACCAAAGTTTAAGGCACATGTTGAGAAATACCAAGATGGTGCCAAGACACTATGCTGTGACTCATAGCGGGGAAACCTGTATCCTCCCTTAACCTTTTCTTCTTCATGCTCCGCTTGAAGCAGATATTCTTCTGAAGCTAAATCTGTTTGCCCATTTCTTTTAATGAAGAAAAAAAAGTACTCACAGTTACATAAAAGTATACCTAACAATGAAAGTACAAATGAAATAACAAATTAACTCACACCTTGAACAAACAAAATACATTTTCCCACAAAAAGAGCAACAGCACTTGACAAAATGAATTATGTTGCTGGTTAACTGAAAATGATCTTATGTATTCTAAACATTTTAAGAAAAAAACACTGTTCTGTCACTCCACTTTTTTTTAATGAAATCCAATTTTGTTCCAGGTTGCCTTTCATACTTGTTGTCACATTATTATAAAGAAAGTGTTCATTTGTTTTGTATTATAGGTTAGTCTAAGCAAACCAAAATACTAGTCACACTGGATTTAGAATCCACCAAAAGCACGTTCAGAAGGCGCAGTGCTAAGTGACCTGAAAAACATACAGTAAACAAGAATGTTATCTACACAGGAGCTTCAATTGTTCATCGGCCATAGCTGTATATATAGACCTCAGTGAATAGAGAAATGTTTGCTTATTTCTGTACATAATTCCACCTAAGATGAGTCAACATTCTATTTAAATAAAAGTTCCAAAGAGAAAGGCTTTCCTGCCACCAGGGGACAACCTAAAGATTCATCACTTCAAGCGGGGAGGAAGGCAAATTTTAAATGTGACCTTTTAAAAACTATTGACAGGCATATTTTTTTTGGTTTAGATAAAGTGTACATGGGTTAGAACCCCTGTGAGATTTTTTTTTACATATTCCCACTCCAAAGAGTTGCTCGCACCATTTGTTTTGGTGAAAAAATATAACATTATATAAAATATAATATATAAAATATTATATAAAATATTATATAATTTATATATAATATAAAATTAATCTTACTTACATATATATCTACTACAGTAAGAGTAAATATCAATCCTTTTTTTCTGATCTAGTTTTAGAAAGTAGCTTTATATTTATTGGATTTATTTTACCATTTTATTTCTCTTTGGAAATATCTAGATATTAGGATAAGAGATCAGCATCTTCCCTAATGCACTGTAATCTAATCTTGCACATTTAAATGCTCTAATCCATTTACACTGTAACCCTGAAGATTTCTTTTTTTGTGTGTGTATAAACCAATTAAAAAATGAACATACAATTTATCTGTCAAAAATAGCAATAACGCATATCAAGCTTACAAACAGGTGTAGCTGTGGTTGAAAAAGTTCAGTACAACTGTCTGCCAGCTACTAATCGCTGTTACTTTAAAGTACTTTGTTACTTTAAAGTTGCAAATGGTGACAGTGTGGTTCCAACCCACCACAAGACTTAACTCCAAACTCATCCATAATTTTTACAAGATCACTAGTCAGGGTTGGCAATTTGCCTTTGGAAAGATTACCTCCCAGGCCAGGGGGACACCAGTCCATATGCCTGGTGTACAGGATTCATAGTTACATAGTAGGTCAGGTTAAAAAAAGAAAAAAGTCCATCAAGTTCAACCACTGGGATTAACATATCCCACATATAAAACCTTATGGACATAATTGGTCCAGAGGAAGGCAAAAAAAAACCCTGGCACTATTATTATTATTATTATTATTAATATTAAACAGGATTTATATAGCGCCAACATATTATGTAGCGGTGTACATTAAATAAGGGTTGCAAATGACAGACTAATACAGACAGTAATACAGGAGGCGAGGACCCTGCCCCTAAGAGCTTACAATCTAGTAGGTGGGGGAATTTACACACAATAGGAGGGGGATATGTAGTGGTTGGAAGTAGTGATGGTTTCAAAAGACAGAAGATGATGGATAGGCAAGTTTGAAAAAATGGGTTTTGAGTGCTCTTTTAAATGAGCAGAAAGTAGGAGCAAGCCGAATAGGACGAGGAAGACCATTCCACACATTGCTCCAACAGAGGAAAAAAAAAATTCCTGATTCCATGAGGCAATCGGATGGTCCCTGGATCAACAGTCTCTGTAATCCTTACTTTAAAGCTTTAATAGTTATATTATGTGTTTCTAGAAAAGCATCCAGTTTTTTTCCTAAAGCAATCTTTAGTAGTTGCTGAAACTACTTCCTGAGGGAGCCTATTTCACATTTCTACAGACCATACAGTGAAGAATCTCTTCCTTACCTGGGGCTTAAACCTCCTCCACATTCTTTCCTCCAGGCGCAAAGAATGCCCTCTTGTCCTCCGTATCAATCTTACAGTGAATAATTGGGAAGAGAGTTCTCTATATGGACCATTTATATATTTATACAGGGTGATCATATCCCCCCTTAAACATCTCTTCCCAAGGGGGATCATATTCAGTTCAGATAATCTCTCCTCATAGCCAAGTTCCTCCATTCCTTTTATTAGTTTAGTTGCCCTTCTCTGCACTTCCTCCAATTCTACAATGTCCTTTTTGTCAACTGGTGCCCAAAACTGGACTGCATATTCCAGATGTGGTCTGACCAATTCTTTGTACAGGGGCAGGAATATGTCTCCATCTCTGCAGTCTATCCCTCTTTTTACTTTGAAGAAAGTACTTTACTAACTTTAGATATTGCAGCTTGGCATTGCATGCTATTACTAAGTCTGTGATCCACCACAACCCCCAGATACTTTTCTGTTTTTGACTCCCCCAAATGTATCCCCCCTGGACAGTATGAAGCATGAATGTTGTTAGCCCCCAAGTGCATAACTTTACATTTATCTAAATTAAATGTCATTTGCCACTTGGCTGCCCAATCAAACAGTACATTTTATTATTATTATTATTATTATTATTATTATTAAACAGGATTTATATAGCACCAACATATTACGCAGCGCTGTACATTAAATAGGGACATCCAGGTCTGCTTGTAGATTATAGACATCCTGTATGGACTTAATTCCATTACATAGTTGGGTGTCATCAGCAAACACAGAAATGATACTTTTAATCCCAATTGCTATATAATTTATAAAGATGTTAAACAGTAAAGGTCCCAACACTAAACACTGGGGTACACCACTAATAACCTTAGACCATTCAGAGTTTGAATCATTAACAACTACTCAGTGGATGTGGTCTTTAAGCCAGTTCTCTATCCATTTACAGATTGACTTTTCTAAACATTTTGACCCGAACTTGCATAATAACCATCTTTGGGGTACAGTATCAAATTAGCCCTATGCCAATACATCGGTACCATGCCAGTGATTAAAGAGTTTCTGAAATTAAAAACAATGGTTTTGAAATGCCTAAGCTCAGCTTTTGAGGACACATGGTTGTAATCCATTTGGTCCTGTGCTTTGTCAACCTTATTTTTGTCCAACTGTTTCTCAATCATATCAATTTTGAACTATTTGGCCAATTTTCCTATGTGTACATAGAGCTAAAAAAAAGTGTTTAGTAAATCGGTCTTTTCTTTATCCCCAGTTACCAACCCAGAGAATTCTTTAAAGGGCCTACATGCTCAGATCTGATCTTGTAGATCAAATCATGTAAGATGACTACAAGAATTATCTTCGTATGTCAGATGTCTGTTTCCAGCAATTACTTTCTGCAGTTAGACCTTTTCTGCAGAAGCAAGATACCTTCATGAGGAAGTCCATTACACCTGAGCAGAGGTTGATCGCCACGCTGAGATACCTTGCCACTGGAAGATCTCTGCAGGACATGAAGTTCTCCACCGGGATCTCACTGCAAGCAATGGGTCACATCATCCCCGAGACATGTGCAGCAATTATCGACTGCTTTTTGGATAATATTTTTGGATAATATTTTTAATTTATTTGCATTTGTTTATCTATTTTTTTATTTAATATAAATTTTTTTATTATTATTTTTTTTTTTTTATTATTTTTTTATGACAAATTCGGCTTTTGTATTTGCTTTTATGCATTAGGACGACGTGCTCGGGAGGTAGAGGAGCAGCCGCAGGTGCGTCTGGAGGAGCAGCTAGAGGTGGAAGGTAGGATATTGGCATATATTTAATAGGAAAAAATGTATAACTTTATAAGCATTAAAAATACATTATTTTTCCTTATATTTAAAATATGTTTTTGATTTTCTTTTTATACAGCGTGCATTCTGGGAACCCCTGACCAGGCTGGGCGTCCAGAGGAGCCGGTAGAGGTGGAAGGTAAGATATCGGTAAATGGTTAATAAGAAAAAATGTATAATTTTCTAAATATGACAAAGACATTAATTTTAGATATAGTTCAAATATGTTTTTGATTTTTTTTATGCAGAGTTGATTCTGGTTTCCCCTGCAGAGGAGGTAGTGGAATCTGTGGTGGAAATTGAGCCAGGTATGTACCCAAATTTTAGAGAGGTAGGTTGCATATAATTGTGTGTAATTTAAATTTTTATTTTTGTTAGCTCTTATTACAGTATCAGAGGGAGAGCAAGAAAGTCCTGAGCCAGGCACGTCAGGGCAGATGGCAAGAAGTGTTGGTAAGTATTCATTTATTGTTTATGCAAAAATGTCTCATATGCATGTGTCGGCTTCACAATATATGTGTACTTAATATTCTTCTTTTTATTTCTACTACACAGATGTTGTTTCCCAAAAAAAAGAAATTCTGGACAAACTGGAGGCCATGGACCACAAATGGAAACAAGTGGCAAAGACAGTCAGTGAGGCGAGAAAAGAACTGCGTTCACTGAAAAAATTTATAAAAAAAAATTTTAAAAACTATTTTATATTAATATTTTTTTATTTTTATCATTTTTATAGTAAAAATATTTATTAGAAAACAATTTGTGTGTGTTCACTTATTTATACTTGACTGGCAGGTAAGTTTTAAATTTGAAATAAACAGGATGAAGTACTGCACTGGAACAGGATGAAGAACTCCGCTGGAACAAACAGGATGAAGTACTCCGCTGGAACCAAAAGCTATATAGATATATATAAATATATATATATAGAGAGAGAGAGAGAGAAAGAGATTAATATCTTAAAAATATATATATACACACACACACACTCATACACACAATACAGCCTGTATCGATCGAACGTTCGTTCATCACGCATGCTCAGAACATGCACGATCACTGAACGACCGTACACACGATAGATGGTCAACGATCATCGTCCAATCCGATCTGCCGGTCCGGTCGTTCATTTCCAACGACTATCCTCGTTCGTCAGCGTCGTTGGTTACTTTTTTTACGAACGATTTTTGGACAATCGGTCGTTCGTTCGTCGTTCATTTCCAACGATAAAAATTGGAAGTGTGTACGCAGCTTAAGGCTTTGTTTTTGGTTCTTGTGTATGTTGAACGATGGTCTTTGGGAGAAGAGTTTCCTTTAACCTGCAAGAACAAAAAAACCAGGATGGCACTGGACTGAATAGAATCTGATTATGGAGGGATTGAGGGATCTTCAGAAGTAAAGGTAGATGTCATTTTTTTTAATGAAAGTTATGCTTTAAATGCTAGCACCTGTGTGTTCAACACAGAAAGTGTAAAAAAAAAATTTTTTTTGATAGAACACTGCTATAGTGAGCTTCCAAAACTGCAAGTCTATTAGGCTGCTCACCAAAGGAGGTAAGAATTTTTCCAAAATAATCGGTGAAAATAATCACTTTGGTTATCTCATAATGCAATTCCTGTTTCCTTTTTCAAGCTGCACGAGATTGGGTAGTCAAAGTGAACAGGAATATGCTACTTTTATGACTGGATAATTGAATTAGATATGCATACAATTTAGTGTGAATAGATTTTCATCTCCTTCAGTAAATCAGCCCATACGAAGCAGCTGTACACACTTTTCACAATGTGCATTATAAACTGCACCCATTGAATTCTCTTCCCTCCAATCATTATTGTCCCTGGCATTTGATTTTTGGACTGGATTTTAGTTCTTTCAAGATTGGCCATCAAATGTGGGTATTACACAACATGGCCTGCATGAGACCGGCAGTGTTTTTAGGAAACAGCTTCCTACCAGCTTGTCCTAATTGCCACCACAGAAACAAAATGATGATGTCACTGACTATAAAAGATTGTATGTAATAAAAACAAAAAGTTTTTAATAAAAAAAAAAATTAGCATGATGAGGGGGGAAAGGAGGAACATGGTAAAGAAAAACTTCGGCATTAAAAATTTACTTTCATATCACACTTTAAATGATCACTTTTATTTTTTGATATGCCTGTTTCTAATAAAAAACAAAACCTTCAATATTATATATCTGTTTTATTATAATTTAATAAAGGAACTTAAGTAAAACTAGATTCATTTTAAAACATGGCTTTAGGACATAAATATAGACATTAAAAAATAAGATTTATAGCATTGAACATTGGCCTTGGGTAGACAAAGACATTTAATGGTTTACTGGCTTTAACAAAGAAGTCAATAATGCTTAATTTAAAGGTTGGTTTTACCAGTATTAAATTGCAGTGTGCAAAGTTCAGAACTATACAAATTGAAAAACTGAGACTGAAACTTGAGCAAGCCTATTGCTGCTTTCATTCAAGTGTACATGATGTAGTATTGCTGTAGCCCCTAATTTATTTCTTGTCTAATTATAGGAGATTGCAAGCCTAAAATCTTCCTTTTATTTCACTTTCTCTGGGCATATAGCTGCCCAAGAGGTTTGATTGTTTTTTTGCAGACCCAAGTTAATATAGGGGAAAAGGTGTTATATAATAATTTAATGATTGTTTTACAATTATTGTATGTGTACATGTACAATAATCAGTCATATCAAATTAAACTGCTAAATGTTACAGCAACTTGCTCTTTTTTCCATCAAAGTGGATATGATTTAAAATGTAAAGATATGGCATATTATAGAGAAAATTTAAAAAAAATTAATTGATCGTAAGCAATACCCTGAAAATGTACGTTTTGCCTTACTTTCTCCTACAAAAATCCCATGTGGCATATTAGAATGCCTAGGCCACATAGCCTTACACTGTACCAAAAGTATCCACAGAATGAGATCTAAGGCACTGTTGTCTCCTATGGCTATTTTAATAAAATTTGTAGTGAGTAATGGTGATGTTGTATTGTAATGTGCTGTGCTTCTTCTAAAGTAATAAAAACATTTCGTTACCAGGATGGCCACCTCCACAAAGTATCACGTTGCAAAACAAGGTATATTATGGAATGATCACATCAGCTGCAATCACAGGCAAAACTGGTGACTAGTTCTTTGCTCTCTCCCTGTCGGTCTTCAGGCTCTAGTTCCAAGGTTTATTACTTAATGGATATCTTATATCTTAATCTGATAACAGTATGTTACCTACAACTGCACCTATAAACTATAATTCATGAAACATTCCAGCATACCCTGACCTATATTATACCTTGCAACTTTTCAAAGAGCAGGAAAGGCATATGTTGCCCCTTACTGGAACTCCAAAAGGAATGGACTGGAATGATTTTTCAGGCACTGTCAGGTAATAATTCAATATACCACATGATTCCTATGGTATGATTTGTTGGTAAACCAGGTACATGCATAGAAAATGGTATGCAGGTTTGAAATAAATTGTACTATACTTAGAAAAATGTAGACGTTAAAAATGTCTACTATACTTTTAACAGCTGCAAATAAAATTGCTGTATTATCTCCATATGTTGCATATTGATATGATCATCAATAACATTTAGCTATCAAGACAGAAAACATGTTCTCTTTTCTGACTATGGTCTGTGTTGGGAGTCACCTAAATCTTAGTTATTCAACTTTTCTTGAAATATTCCAAAGTATTTTTTCTTCCTGTTTTTTTTTTTTTTTTTTTATACGCAGACTTTCTTGCCAACAGGACAGTAGTTTATGTTACATCAAACTGTTATATTTGATTTATGTTTCTCCTGACATTATGTAAGTATAAGCTTCCCTTCAAAACTACAGAAAACAGGTCGACTATACCTGTTTACTGCAAGCATTTATCATTTTGTGTCATTTATAAACATAGTCACTAATATAAAAAGACATCAGCTTTCTAATTTTGTATAACTTGTGATCATATTGAATCCAACATCACATATTCATTAGAGTAGTGATTAAATGAAGATTTGCTGGTCAGTGAGAGATGACATCTAAAAGATGCAATGCCACATCCCAATTGATTTAGACAATTTATCTCTTGTTGTGGATCTGCCTTTACAACTGGGAAGAGTTACTCCATTGCTATTTGGTTATCAGTGTTATCTACAGTAGTGAGTATGATTTTTGAAAATATTTGTAAACCTAATATTTACACATTACTGATAATTGTAAGTATTGTATACCTATTTGATTGTACACTGTATTTGTTGATGTTAGGTCTCTATTTTTGATTCATCCTGAAGAAGCGACTTAATAGTCGTGAAACGTGTCGATGTAAAATAAAACTACCAAGAGACCACATGTTACAAAGAGATTCATATTTATATTGAAACATTGTTTACGTTATATAGGCAATTGTACAATTTTTATCTTTTTTTTATTATTCTTTTTTATTCTTTTTTATCTTTTTTGGTTTTTAAAAATGATTTAACATTAAAATATTAATTGTTTAATTTTACTTTATGTCTAAAAAGTCCCGTTTCTTTGCACAATTATGAATATTCATTAAAGTAGAACTAAACCCAAAAATCAAGGTCACTAGAATGTTCTCTGCTCCTGGCCTTTTGCTTTATGCTAACACTACATGGTGATTGTACCATGCAACATACAGCCTGACTCTATTTCTGGTGGTGCCAGGAATACACTTACATGCCAGGGACAATGTAACTTCTGCACATGGGCAGGTGTGACATATTCATTGACTAATGGAAGACAATGGTGGTGAAAATGGAAGCTTTGGGGGATGGAACGATGAATGTCTAACTATGCTGAAATATGTTGAAAAGGTTAATCATTTTCATCCACTTATTTTTTTACATGACTAACAAAAAGTTTGTGAACAAGAACACTAATGATAGGATAACTACTGCACATACTACTTTAATGAATGCTTAAAACTAATAATGATGACTTTTTAAATAACAAAAACATGTTAAGTAAGGGTGTCTGGCAGGATGGAGCACAATAAGAAAGGTCTGGTTAAAAGTTTACATTGAGGACCCTACCACCACTGGATGCCTGTCTCAAAATCTCAGTATTTTCCAAAAATACATTTTTAATGTGCATTCCTCATACAAAGAAGAGTGACATATAAAAACTACCAGAAAGCTTTTTCTTCCCCCCCCCATCCCTAAAAGTACTAAAAGTATATAGAAAGCTTTTGATTTTCTGCTAAATTTCCCCTTGCAGTTTTGTTTTTTTGGATTTTTTTTTTTAAGAATCCGATGTCTTTAAACATTTGGCCAGAGGTTTTGCTCTTTTCTGCTGGTATTACAAAAATCTCAACATTTGCCATGTCTACCTAGGAAGATTTATACGAGGAGCCTTCAAAAAGTCTCCACACGTTTATATTTTCAAAATTATTAATAATAATATTGAAAACTGTGGTTTATTTAGTCGTGTCTGAGAGTGCAATGTGAATAGTTGGTCTGGCAAGCCAGCTGATGGGTTTAGTATAAGAGTTGTCACGCTATAGTGAAGATAGCTGCAAAATGTATAAATTGTATAAAACACCAAAGTGGTTTTGTTGCACCACAATTCCTGACCCCACACTGCTTCCCACACATTGCAAGCCCTCAGACAATTAAAGTGGGAGGTTATGGAACACCCTGCCTATAGTTTGGATATAGCTCCATCTGATTTCAACCTTTTAGGACCGCTCAAAGAAGATTTAAAGGAAAGAAGGGTTTAATGTCATAATATGAAAGCAGCAGTGCAGATACGATGCTGGGAAAAATTTGCAATGGAAAGTGACTATGTAGAAAAATGATGTAATATGTTTTTGAAATTCCTAATAAATAGAGTTTAAAATAAGCGTAGAAGCTTTTTGAATAACCCTTGTAGAATCACATTTTTTACCAAAAGATCTTTTTTATTTTTCTATATTTTGTCTTCATTTCAGCCCATCTTAAAATATAAATTTTTGGGGGCAATAAATACCCGTCTTTTAAAATCCATTTGCAGTGGTTATGGAAAAAAAGGTTTTTGAATTCTGACATATCTTAACATCTAAAGTACTCAAGTTTCAAGTGTAAAAAAAAACTGTTTAACGTCACTGGAAATCAGTAGTTGCAGATATATATGTTACTGACTGGGTGGGGTGCGCCATTCTCAGACAGCTACACACACCAGTGTCCTCCTCCCATGACAGTAACATGTCATCACCTCCCACCCACAGAAATAACAAAGATCTTTTTCCATGTGTGACAGAACAATTTTAAATGATATTTCCGCAATCCAACAGGAAAGCCTACATGTTCTACAGTAGCTATTATACAGCGAAAAACACTGACCTACTTTTTAATGCCTGAAAAAATGATCTGTTTCTAGTTGCGTTGTAAAAATTCACATAATTAAGTGGGATGAACTTGCAAATTACGTGCAAACTGTAGTATGTGTGGTAAAAAGTATATCACTTCAGTGTGTTGTGCTGATATAAACCATGTAGTAACCCAGTAGTACAATAGATAACTGGAGCAGTATCACAGCCAGAAGAAATTGTACAAATAGTCAGTGCAAGAGGTGTTTGACAATGTCACCAGTGGTAAGAAAAACACAATTATAATAGACAGAGGAAGGGTTACAACTTGTGACAATTGGGCTGAGTTATTAAAGCTCTCCAAGACTGGAGAAGATAGACTTTCATTGGTGAACCTGGGTGATCCTGCAAACCTGGAATTGATTTCTTAAAAAGCATTTGGTGTAAGTTGGAACATGCTTTAAAACCTGGACCAGATCAATTTAATGTTTTCCTGTCCTGTAAAACCAGTCCCAGTTTCTTGTACCGTTGTCAATGGACACAAAGTATGGGGAAATACTTGTTTGTTATATTGACAGAAACGATAACTGGCTTTTATTTTATTTTTTTTTATTTTTTTGTATTGGATTGGATACTGGAGTTTGTATTGAATCCAATACAAAATGTTTGAATGAGTTTCAATTTGAATTTCCCGCACACGCGCTGACCTCATCACGCACGCAGGGAGAAGCCGGCCGTTTTTTTCTTCTCCGCCGGACGGCTTCTCGTTTCAGAGATCATCCGGCGCTGGAAGAAGGACGTGGACGATCAGCGGGACCAGGTAAGAAGCCAAGATGCCGGCCGGCCGGCGGAACACAAGATGCCGGCCGGCTTCTTACCGGTCCCGCTGGCACCCGACGAAGGCACCCGACGCTGGAGAGGGAGATCGACGGACGACGATTGACGGAGGACGACGCTGGAACACGAACACAACGCTGGATGAGCACAGCGGGACCAGGTAAGTAAGGATGGGAAAAAACTCGGGGTTAACCATCCTAGCAATTTTTTTTGCCCGTACGAAGGTCGGGCTTAACGGCTAGGAGGTTAATATATATGATAAACAATATTTATAAAGTGACAACATATTACGCAATACTGTACAATAAATAGTGGTTGCAAATGATAAACGTACGAAGGTCGGGCTTAACGGCTAGGAGGTTAATATATATGATAAACAATATTTATAAAGTGACAACATATTACGCAATACTGTACAATAAATAGGGGTTGCAAATGATAAACAGATACAAACAATGAACAAGTTTATAATCTAAGAGGAGGGGAAGGTAGCTATACAATATGAGAGGGAATATGGAATGGTGGGTGAGTAGTAAAGGTTTAGGAGACAGAAGAATACGGGTAGGCAAGTTTGAAAAGATGGGTTTTAGGAGCTCTTTTAAATGTGCAGAAAGTAAGAGCAAGCTGAATAGGACAAGGAAGACCATTCTAGAGTCAGGGCAGCCCTAGAAAAGTCTTGAAGCCATGCATGTGACCAAGACATGAGTAAGGAAGTCATTAGTAGGTTGTTGCAGGAATGAAGAGCGGGGTTAGGGGAGTATTTTTCTATTAGGGAAGAAAAGTAGGAGGAACAAAAGTTTTGGAGGGATTTGAAGACAAAGCACTGAAGCTTGAATGTGATTCTAAGGTGAAATGGAAGCCAGTGTAGAGAATGTGCAAAGAGATGCAGCAGAAGAAAAGTGGTTGGAAGGATGGATAAATCAGTCATAATAGATTGTAGAGGAGAGAAGAGCTGGGTTAGTGGAATACCAGAATGGAGGAGATTACAGTAATCCAGACGAGAGATGATAAGAGTGTGTACAAGGAGTTTGGTGGACAGGTAGGGGCGGATTTTGGAAATTTTGCGCAGGTGAAAGTAGCAGGACCTGAAGGCAGGGATGAACAAAAAGCTTTGAGTGTCATTTGCATACAGATGGTATTGTAAACTAAAGGAGGCTATGAGACTACCGAGGAAGAATGTGTACAGAGAGAAAAAAAACGGTACAAGGACTGACCCTGGGGAACACCAACAGGGAGAAGAGTGGGAGAGGAGTAATTACCATTAAAGAAAACTTGAAAGGAGCGGTCAGACAGATAGGTAGCAAACCAAGAGAGAGCAATGTCACTGATACCAATGGAGTTCATGATTTGGATTAGAAGGGGGTGATCAACAGTGTCAAAAGCAGAGGAAAGATCTAGGAGAAGAAGGAGAGAGAGGTTTCCTTGAGTCTTTTGTAGACAAGGTGCTCAAAAAGTTTGGAAACTTTTGGGAGAGGATAGATAGGACAGTAAATAGAAAGTAGGGAGGCATCTAGTGAAGGTTTCTTCAGAAGAGGGAGAATGAAATGTTTGAAGGTGGAGGAGTGGATACCAGTGGAAAGGGTTGGTTGAATAGTTCAGTTGATGCGGGGGTTAAGGTGAAGGAGTGGGAAAGGAGTCAATCAGACGTGATTGGGTCTAGCAGACAGGTGGTAGATGGAGATGATGTAAGAAAAGAGGAGACTTCACCCACAGTAACAGGGCTTGAAGGAGGTTAGTGATGATTTACAGGTGGAAGGGTTGGGTATGGTTGGAGCAGAACAGTGAGCAGAGACATCATGTCTGATTTGGACTATTTTATCTTTAAAGTAGATGGCTATGTCTTACAAATAAGGTAGTTGTAGGGGGAGCAGGTGTGGGGTTTAGGAGGGAGTCAATTGTTGAGAATAGGCTGTATGGGTTTGATGCTGAGGACAGATTTTCTCCACCTACACTCTCCTGAATGAGGAGGTGAGGAGGTTGTGGTCAGAAAGAGGAAATAGTAAGTTGTCAAGGTGGAGGAGGTTGCAAAGTTTGGAAAATACAAGATCCAAGTGTGTCCGGTGATGTGTGTGGAGCCGTTTATGTTCTGTTTCTAAACCTGCATTAGAAATTAAACAATGATAGGGTGTTGGAATATATGTATATTTAATTTTTAGGTTTTCAGCTCTGCTAATAAAAGCCAACTTTCAGCAAAACATTGAACTTCTCAAAACAGCATTCAGGTGATGATGCTCAAGAGACTGATCTGATCCGTTATTTCTTCTACAGTGAACCAGTAAACAAATCCTTAGGAACACTTTGAAAATAATGGAATGAGATTAGAAAAATATTACATGCTCCAGTTCACTACTTCATTATTACAGGGTTCAAAGTTCAAGTTTACAGCTTGTAACAAGTAACAATAGATCCAGCAGCCAGTGTATCAAATGAGGCACAATATCAAAAAAGGGGGTTCATTGCCCAGGAAGGAAAACTGTACATACAATAGGTAAGTGGGTACCTTGGCAGAGAGGAAAAGGCAGCAAATTAGTTTTAAGGTAAGATAAGAGAATGAGAAATAGAAGAAACATTTGGACAGTGAAAGTAAGGTTGTGTAATTGTCTAGGCTCTTGCTTATAAACAAAGGGCCCTTGCCCAGCAACAAAAAAAATGAGTTGAGTTGTAGGGGCTGGTGGGAAAAGCAGAATTATTTAGGATTGGAGTTGTGGGGCCTATGTAAGAGGAAATATGTTTTGCGATTTTGAGCTGAGTGGGAAAGCTCTTATGTAAACATGTCTACTCGTAGCCTTACACATACCATGCCCTCATTTAAAATATCTTAATAATAACAGTGCCTCTTTCTACATTTTAACATAACAATATAATCTAATAACAAATCATTAAGCAAATAAATTATAAACAAAATGTAATTCTTTACTAATAAATAAAATATAAATATTTTTCATACATGATAGGTTACATCCAGAGGACTATAATCTACATATTGACATGGATGACAGGTGGTAATGTATTAGGCATGAAAGAGGTGAAAGCTAAATGCACTTTTGTGGTCATAAAACAAACTCACTATAAACTATTGTACCAAAAGATAGCTTTCTTTCTTTTAGAGAAAATATTGTGGATTATGGGAATCGCATCCTAGTAGGACAATTACATGTAGGGTATTAAATATGTTTAATAATTATTCAGTGAGTTTACAGTACCTGAAATTAATGTAGAGCAGCTGGTTTATGCCTAGCTTATTAATGTTTTCTGTTGCTAGAATGTTGTGTATTTTCCTTTATCTATGAATTTAGCTAAGTAAATAGAAGAAAGAGTATAGTTGCTGTACTGCAATACCACAAAAGACAGCTAACCCAACAACATGAATATCAGATGATTTGTTACAGCAATCAAGAACTAGCAGTACCATAAAGTTACGCAGAGTTTGTGAAACATTCCATCAATGCAGCCTTATTTCTAACTTCAACTGCCAATGTTGAGAGTGGTCTTTGTGACATACATTTCCCGTTCATGTACGGAAATGTATGTTCATGTACGGGAAATGTATGCTAGATCTTTAATCAAGCTTAGCAGCTGAATCATATCTGTTTCTTGACTCGTTATTTCCATAACTGAATAAAGTGAGTGTAAAATACATTCTTTACTTCTTTTCTGCTCTTTCAAAACCCCCAACTCATCAGGTTTTCACATGGATGGTGAAAGTTGTATAAATATACACTAAATACACGTGCATCCTGACTGGTGTAAAAACCTCTATTTAGTCCATATATGTGGTCAACATAAACAAATAGAAATATCAAGCTTATCTTGAAATACTGAAACACAAATGACTGCTTAGATCCTGCTCTCATCACTGTTACACAGATTGTTTACTACAATTAGTACAACCAGACACCACTAAACCAACCACCATTTACCATGTCAATGGACACTTTTATCTAAGATTTGAACAGCACCCATCTATTAACCACTAGAAGACAAGAGGTGTACAATGTGTGTTGGATAGATGCAAGTGCAGCAACTATTAACCATGTCCAGAAGCAATGAAAACCTTTGTGATGCAAAGTTTGCTATGCTCCATTTGACTTAATTTTTAATTGACTAACCCCTTGCTGACAAGCTATATTCTCATCTGGGCCACCTATACCTCAACAGAGTCCTCCCTTGCCCTACTTTACCTGTTGCTCACAGTAATGGGGGCAGTACGGTGGTTCAGAGGTTAGCACTCCAGCCTTTGCAGCGCTAGGTCCCGGGTTTGAATCCCAGCCAGGGCACTATCTGCATGGAGTTTGCAGGTTCTCCCCGTGTCTGTGTGGATTTCCTCCCACTTCCCAAAAACATGCAGCTAGTTTGGCTTCCCCATAAAAATTCACTTTAGATGACATATAATTATAGTAGAGACATTAGATTGTGAGCTCCTTTGAGGGACAGTTAGTGACACGACTATGGACTTTGTACAGCCCTGCGTAATATGATGGTGGTACATAAATACTCTGTAATAATAATACCAATCCACTCTCTGCCTACCACCCATCTTACCTTCACTTACAGCAGCTGCAACTTTTTTTTTTCCAGCAGATGGCTATAGATATATCGGGGAAAGAGAAGTGAAAAAACCTTATAATCATCCAATTTTCAAAAATCTAGCCTTTCTTCTAACCTGGACCAGACAACATGCTCTATTCTCCAGCCCATTCTTCCTGCCTTTAGACCCTTTTCATTCCTCTCCCACACCATCATATTTTTCACAATACACTTTTGCACATACTGTTACAGTTTCTCAGCCCTTTAATCAATCAAGTCAAGACCAAGATCTAATGTTCCAACTCTCCACCCTTATGCTGCTGCCACAGCTTCAGCAATTGGGTCATCATGTCCAGGAAGTTGAAGTTGGACCTACTTGTGGTACTGCTGGGTCTGGCAGCTGCAATAGGGAATAGAAAGATACCTGCTGAGAAGATGGTGCAGTGGTGTGCACCCTAGGAAAAGGCTGTACTGAGGTTACTGTTTGTTCATATTAGAAGAGATTTGCCTCTCGTTACAAAGGCTTCAAACATTCCCCAATATTGTTAAAATAGCAAGGGTCTATCAAGTAGACATTCATCATGAAAGTCTGTATGCAAAATATTTTTTGTTACATCAGTCACGTATATGCATGTAATTGCAAAGGAACTTTATCATGATGCAAACTTTCCTTTTCAATGCATGATCTATGCAACTATTTGTTTTGTATGAGCAACCTTAAAAATATGGACTTTGTTTTAAGAAAGGCAATCTCAAATCGATCCATGATTTAACTGACATCTAACACTGTAATATGTATTGCTTTTTATTATTCAGGAAATATATTTACCTTGTTATATAAGAAAGTAATAACATTTTATTAGTTTTTTGATAAGTGTCAGACCTATATAATTATATATATATCTATATTTATATATTTATTATACTACAAATATTCTCCTTTGTATAAAAAGGGATACAGGTAAATGAACTAACTGATTCAGCTGCATCTCTGATTTTGGTATTGCACATCTTATTGTGCAATAACAAAATGTATAATAAAATACATATTATAACACGGTTATATTCATGCTTAAAATTTTCATCAGTGTATTTTTTGAGTCATTTTATTATTCTTATATTATTTATAATATACTGGTTAGCGTTACTGTCATTCTTTAAGACAAAGATAACAGATCTAAGAAAAATTGACTTTTAGATCCTGTGAAAATATATTCTTTAGTTGGTGCCAGAGCATAGCCTGGTCAACAGCATATTGTCATTCAAGACATTTAGAAAGGATTGTTGTGACCCGAGTTGAATAATACATGAAATGGGAGAACATTTAGCTCAAGTGTCTCCCGGGATATCATAGAACCCTTTTTGCTTGTTATCTCAGAAATTTCCTAGCTGGATTATTTCCCAATAATATGTAGGCATGGAACAAAAATAGAGAAA
Source organism: Pyxicephalus adspersus (assembly GCF_032062135.1). Taxonomy (NCBI): domain Eukaryota; kingdom Metazoa; phylum Chordata; class Amphibia; order Anura; family Pyxicephalidae; genus Pyxicephalus; species Pyxicephalus adspersus. Next base: position 50,017,846 of record NC_092859.1, read on the forward strand.
TAGGCGCATAGGCACATACAGAAGGTGCAGGAAGCTGGTAATCCTTGGCCTATAAAAAACTTTACAAATTGCAAGGAGAAAATACTGCAAGGAGAATATAATGCGTTTAGCTTCTTGGTTTACTATATATTATGTTACTGGGAGAATGGATTATAGGAAGACAGTGTTAATGTGCAAGTATGAATGACTGACTGAATGGGAATTGCCATGCCAGCTGCACCAGTAGTGAAGGGTAAAGGATTAGAAAAGAAAATTAATCCTCATTCTGGAATGATCTTGAATGAAAAGTAATATGAGGTGGAAAATACATCCATAACAGAGGGTAGAAAAAAATTAATAACTGTGACAGTGAACTGCACTTTCCATAATTTTATACTAACAGGAGATTACAAGTTTGAGTTTTTTGTACTTTACAGAGCCAAAAGATTTGCATGATCTATGATTATTAGTATTAGCAGGGTTTTAGAAAAGAAGATTTATGGTGTTAAGGCCAAAACTGTGCAAAGACCAGCGCTTAGTGCAGAGAAATGTTCAGTGTCTGGATAAAAAAGGATAAAAGAGGACTTAGTTCATGTGACTTTTCTCTTCCGTTATAATAATATTGAATTCTGTAGTATTTCCAGCTGTTAGGACGCAGTATGTAAGATAAAGCAAGCTATGATCTAAAAAAAAAAAACGGTTAATTATATATGTTAATGTGGGAGGTCAAAAATCCAAGGGGATACTGTAATGCAGAAGCATTCATTTATGAATTTGTGCAATGAGAGAAAAAAAAAAAGAAAAGCCATCCTACATGGAAATTTTTGAACTTCTGGCCAGTAAAAGCTTAACTTCTTCCAGCATACTTATCTCCTTATCATCCTGGATTTGCACACCCTAAACTGAACCACAAAGTAGAAATATTAGGTTCTCTAAAAGAAATTGGCTTCATCTTCTGTGTTTGCACTTTCAGATTCACACATAAAACGGTGTTCTATGAAAGAATGATTGTGAATAAATAAAAATATATATATATTAATAAATATATATATATATATATATATATATATATATATATATATTTATTTATTTAGATAGGATATATATAGAGAGAGAGGCAAGAGACAGACAGACAAACAGACCGACACAGAGAAGAACAAATATCGCATAGTAATATTGTGGCTTTAGTCTCTCTCTTTTTGCACATTTTCCAGTTTACATATTACATATATTACTTGTTGCAAAAAGCCTGTCTATGAATTATAGTAGCTCAAGCTGAAATTTGCATACTAAATAAAAGTGATGTGGTGACCTCTTCTCTTTCATTAGCCCTTTGTATGCCTTTATCTGAGGGTTTCTATAAACTTATCAGAACGGGATAACCCAAAGAGCTCGGGAAATCCATTCTGATGTGTTTGTAAATAAAGATTGTATGGTAGGTAAGTAAATTATTGTACTGAAATCTTTCAATACTTATATAGACCTACTGAACTCACAAACTATTTTTAGTGGACAGCTTGGTGTTTTCCTGTGTACAAATCCGTGCTTTAAAATCAGTAATGTGCAGATATGTTATTATATTAAGTGTTTTGTTTTTGAGGGGTTTTAAAAAAACCTGTCTGTTTTACAAGAAAAACCAAACTTAGTGGTTACCTTCGCTAAAGTCTATAGAAGTCGAACCTTGCTACTAAATTCTGTCCATTTTCAAGGCTAGTGGACAAACAAGTTGATTGGTGAAAGTTATACTCATGGCAAATCTAACAGGGTAAGGACAGTTTACTGTAAAATAAAGTCATACTCAACTTTATACAAAATATGCAGTGCCAAACTAATTTTTGTTTAACCAAGTTTATTAATTTTCTATATAAAACAACCATGTAACATAAATATAACAATATACGTATATACAAATAAAAGGAAGTGTGTTCTGGTGAAACATACATTATGCAACATCAAATAAATGAAACCAACTAAGATCAAGTAATGTCAAGAGATTATGCAGCTGTTCAAAGGTTGGTATAAGCTTGAAAAATTCAAATCATTGGGTTGGCGAGGGGAGAAGAGGAAGAGATATAGAGAGAGTATTGGGTGAGGGAGGGAAGGGGGCCCTATGACTGGGATAAGGTAGTCAGGTCAGCAGTGGACAGGTAAGAGGGTGCATTTGAGAAGGGGATTGTGCTTGGTCAATGCCAAGGGGCCTATCCCCACTCAGGACAGGTAAGTTTGAAAATGGGGGGACTCCCTAAACCAGTCCCGTGCTGCTCACGTCATTTTATATTTTTCTAGTTGGTCTTGGTCTTCTGCTACAAACTGCTCCATATGTTGAATCCTTTCTAATTCCGTAAACTACTCCTTTATGGAATGAGTAGCTTTCTGTTTCCAAAACCTAGGAATAATCGCTCTGACTGCTGTTAAAAAAAAGACGTAACACACTCCTTTTAGAAGATTTAACTGTGCCTGGAATCATAGATAGTAATGCCACTTTGGGGTTATTAGAACCTGTAAATGTATTATATACTTTCATGATCGTTTCCCACCATATATAAATCATTGAGCCTCTATTGGATAAGCATAGCCAGCATGTATCAGGGAGGCAAAACAATTTTTACATAATTTTTTAAACTCCTTTTATTCCCATTCTAAAATCTATTGTTTTAAAACTTCAATAAATTGAAGTCATTGCACAAAAACATTTTAAAACATCAATCTCGTATTCCCAAATCCCCTTCTCAAAATATGTAAAATATAACAAACTCTGTTTATTGACTATTGTGCAACCAGCTTCTTTGGGCTACAAGAAAAAGACATAAGGAAGGTTTAAGCTTGAAATACAAATTTAAGTGTATTCATTGAAAGACAATAGTTTTCCAGCTTTAGCTGTTGCATAGATTGCCCTACATTAGACTAGAATTCTTGGTGTACAGAGGAATTCATGGTCAACTCAATGACCGAAAGATGCCAAGGTCCGGTGACTGCAAAACAAGCACAAATCACTGCCAGCATGCTTGACAGTTGACATGAGGTGTTTGTAAAATGTAAAAATTAAATTTACTCTGCAATGCAGTAGAAATTTTGCAGCTGCAAAACATTGCGTGGTACTTTTACAGTTCCAGAACACCTGTATAGGCTACCAGCTCTGGGCCTGATTTATTAAAGCTCTCCAAGATACATTTTTTTTAGAGAAGCTGGATTACAGTTTCAAAGAACCAGAGTAGTCCATGAGAGGTAGAAGGAGCTGGCTAAATGTTTTTGTTTTTTTTTTTGTTTTTTTGGAGGGTGGCTGATAATATTTATTGTATGGGAGAAGTGGGAATCCAATTAGTCCACACTGTCCTGTAACCTTTCTGTAACAAATTATCATACTGCACTGAAGGACTTTTTACCAGTACATTGCTTGCAGGAAAAGCTCTGACCAGTGATACTTGGACACCCAATCGTTCATGACATATTATCAGAGAAGCTTCATCAGCCATGAAACCAAATGTAGGCATAGTGTTGTGACTCAAGGACTGTTGGTGAGTACTATCTGCAACCAAGCCTAGCTACTAACTATCAAAGCTACTACCTCCTTCAGGGATCACAAGATTGTGGCATAGTACACTCAATGTTTGGCAGACTTTTCTGTCTGTCACTAGATGCAGCAAAATAAAACAGGGCTGGGGGAGCATGAAAATTGAGGAACGAGTAGGTGGAATGCAGAACCTTTGTTTTCATTAAGATGCTGCTTCCACTGAGCTCTGTCCTGCAGACTTATATATTTTGGAGTACCCAAATGACAGATGTTTTTACTACCGCTGGCACACTGTAGGCAGACTGCAGACCACAATGGCGCAATCAACAGCAAATATGTTACAAAAATTCCACATTCCAAAAAAAGCCCTGTGAAGCCCTCAGGACAGCAGCGGCCTAAACCTGTGAGTGTCATATGGATTAGAACGGCTGCTCCCTCTAATCCTTTGAAAGATGTACTGCCTTTGGTCCACATCCTCCTTCTTTGTTGTCCTGCCTCACCATCAGAACTTTATTTTTCTTCTATTAGGGCCACCCATTAACTGTCCTAACCATCACCCCCTTCTATTAATTGGAGACCACCTAGCAGTAAGCATCAGCACCAGGAACTACTACATTTTGTTGCACCTGATAATATGCCCTTACTACTGTGCAACTAAACCTGCTGCATCTCTAGAGCCATGGCACTGTCCTCTGCATCCTCAATATCTGAACAGAGAAATGTTTATGCAAGACCAGAATCATTAATTATGTGCTAAACTATTATTGCCAAATTCTTATTTCTGGTTTGCAGGCCTACAATGGGATTAGAGGAAGAGGAGGAGAAAGTAAAAGTACATAGGAATCAGCTGTAGCTATATTGTATGGTCATGCTGAGAAAGGCAGAGATGCATGTGGAACCTCTGCTTCAGGCCTTGGGTGTTTTTTTCTGCCTCAGGCCATTTTTTTTTTTTTAAGAGGTTTGCCTACATAAAATAAAACTGATCTCCCTCAAATAATAAACAACCAAACCTAACCCAAAAAATGGGAACATGGAGAAGATATTAAAAAAGAAAATAAAAACTAATAAGGCAATTTTAAAATCAAAAGGGGAGTGGTAGTAGCTGAATTGGATCTACAGATATTGCCGACACAAAAGTAGTAATTTACCAAAAACAAAATGGAGGAATGTTTAAACCAAACTTGTTCTGTTTTGTAAACATCTAGTGGTAATGTATATTAGGTTTTTACGGGTGTCTGCATGCAGGGGCCACAGATGCAGGTGCCCCAATCATGAGGGTTTAAAGTCAACTTCATACCTTTAACCACAATTTGGTATTGGTCAGCAAGGCCTAATAGGAAGTAAACACTGGTAAACACTTCTCAACTTGACTTGCATTAAGGTACCTAAAGAGCTCTGCTATGATATCCTGCTAGCACTTATCAACACCAAATAAATGACACCATTTGTATTGTGTAAGTGGCTTAATGACTAAAGAACACTGGCAAACATTATTTAACAAAAATGATCTTAGAATTTTTGAGCTAGAAGAAATATAAGCTGAATCTAAAAAAGGTTCTTACAAAATAAACATCAGAGCTATAATTGATGGAAGTACACAATGACATTTTAATGATGAACTGCTATTGGATTACTGGTTCATGTTTATGGGAGCTCCAGTTTACTGCAGCCTTGGTAGTAGAACTTGAGAAATGCATTGCACAGGACTGGCTGCCTGTGTGTCTCTTGCTGGATTCTTTACTGGCACTTTTTAATCTTTGGACTTAATTCTAGTCTACTATTTCCAAAAGGAGCAGTACATTTATTATGTAAGATTATAGTGACAATAAAAGACAGGTGGCCTGTTTGCCATACAGATTGTGCCCAATTTGAAATAGATGTCAATGTAAACCACAGAGGGCTATTTTGTTTGTTTTCCAGTATGATCCCTGTGACTTATCGAGAAAAAACACAAAAGCTACTTTAAATCACGCTTACATTTTCAATGTAAAATGTATTCCCTGTTCTTGCTTCTTAGTGCAATTAACATCTACTTAAAAAAATCAGTGCTAGATTATTTACATGAGCAGTTTTTATTTTGTTTTGACATATGCTTAAACATATTTTGTGGTCTAAAGGTGCCAAATGCCCTTTCCTTCAGTAAAAACATTGTCAAGAGTAACAACCCTTTCTTTTTATATTATTTGTTTTGTTTTATTGTTTTTATCTATGATTCTGATTGAGAGTTTTCATATTGCTGAGAAATTACCCCTATAGGCAATCAAAAAACTTTTCCAATCTTCCTGTATCTATCAATGAAAAAGTAACTTCTTTTGCATGTACTTGGGCTTTAATATGTGTATTTCTAAATATTTTGCTCTGTTTTGGGGTTTGCATCTTATTTGTTGTAGCAATTTAAAGCACAGGTTTTCAAACCTTTAAAATGTAATGGTGTCTCTTAATAAAGTAACCCATGACATATTACACCGTGTTATTATTTTTTTAACAACCCTACAACCTCTATTGAAATTAAGAGGGTAAGTTGTAGACAGGTACTGGTAATCAAATGCACTTGATCAATTGACCATTAGCAAATGTAACCACCTCTATAAAACCAGATGTTTTGGCAGTTTGCTGGTCTAGAGCATTCACAATGGCAAGGAGGAAAGTTATCAGTTATCAAGGCAATTTTAAGTCCATCATGCACAAGTGAAAAATGTTCAAGACAGAAGTGGACATCCCCAAAAAGTTACCTCGGGGCTAAATCATGAAATAATCAGAAAAACTGCAAAAAAACAAACTGGAGATGCAAACACAGCGTTTCAGCACAAACACCTCATGTCAACTGTCAAGCATGCTGGCAGTGATTTGCGCTTGTTTTGCAGTCACCGGACCTTGGCATCTTTCGGTAATTGAGTTGACCATGAATTCCTCTGTACACCAAGAATTCTAGTCTAATGTGGGGCAATCTATGCATCAGCTAAAGCCTGAAAAAAATTAATTAAAATGCTGTAGCAGGATCATAAGAGAGTTGTGCATTAACAAATGCCAGCAAACCTCAATTAATTGAAGTAATGTTGCAAAGCAGAGTGGTCCCAAATTCCCCCACAATAATCTTTAAAGGCTTGCAGAGTGGTTACTCCAGGTTATTGATAATAAAGATGCTTCCATCAGCTACTGAATCATGCGGTGTAATAATTTTTGCACACATGGCTTCTCCATTTTGGCTTCATTTTTGTTAAATAAATAATGACATGGTGGAACTCACTTTGTATTGTTTTTCATTTAAATAGTTTTAGAACCTACTGAGGACCAGATTATTTAAATTATTCTTATGATATATATTTTTTTTTTTTTTCTCATGACCATATATATGAGTACAGTAGCCATTATGATAAAAGAGCTTACTTAGGCACCAAAACAATTATTTTCTGACAGAAGTTAAATCCAGGCATAGACATATGTATTTCTTATTGAAAAAGTAAAAATATATGGTGCTTAGAGTGAATCTTTTAAAAATAGGGGTGAAGGAATGAACATGAATGTCAGGTATTTTTGCTATCTGTGTTCCTTCTGCTGATCTGATTTTCTGTATGGTGAAACCATTGACAACTGGACAGTATAAAAGGAGAACCAAATATTGGCTGAACATACACTTATCTATTATATTCTTACCTATATATTATTATCTACTATATCTATTTACTGCTTTTTGTTGCCTTTACATCATGTGTATTTGCTATGAAGTAGTTCAAAAATGGTATGTTTTTATTCATTTTATGCAATTTTATGCATTGGATTTGTCAGTTATAATTTAGTCATAGCATCTATCTTCGTAACTGTTCTTAACTGTCTGTTCTTCTTTTCCTAACTTTTAATTGTATGTATTTTCATTCAAATAACTCTAGTATACAGATCTTTATTAAAGACCGTTGCACATAGAGGATTACTCATACATCGGGCTATAATATTCAAATGGCACACATGGGTCTGTATCTTTATTACCATGGTAACAGTAATTTATTTTATTTCAAAGGACTAACCAGTGCGATATTGGGCCTGATATATTAAAGATCTCCATGAATTGAGAATATAGGCAATCATGAGTGAGCCTGGGTGATCCAGCAAACCTGGAATGGATCTGGTTTATGAAAACGTTTGCCAGATAATCACAAATTTTTTTTTAGAATCTATCCTAGGTTTATCCTAGTTGTTCCTCCCAGCACCAGGATGTCTTCGGGGCTTGTAGGCTGGAAGAGGACCAGGAACCCAGTGATAACACAGTACAAGGTTCTACAGCGGCAAATCTACAATACTAAACCAGAGGTCCTTCAGGGCTGATCAGTCCATCAGATGAGGCATCCAAAGGGAAATACAAAGCAGAGTCGGGATCACAGGCAAAAAGTCTGTCCGGGGCAGCAAACATTCCAAGCAACAGGCAAGGTCAGCAACAGTAAATCAGATGAAATCACACCGGCAGCAAGACAGAGAGATGATTTAAAGCCAAAGGGTAACTGTGCATGCCACAGACTGCAGATCAGACAGCTATTTGCTGTCGGACAGTGACCCCGGTGAAGAGAATAAACAGGATGTGCTGATCTGCGGTGCCCTACTGCGCAGGATCACTGGACAGCTAATTGACTCCTTACAAAAATTATAACTACTAGAATTTTTAAAAGATCTATGTTTGATTAGAGGTGTTTATATTTTTTATAGAATCTAACATGTACTCAATAAAAAATATTGTATATGGTCACATTAGAGGAGATAACCTTTCCAATTTGTCCTGGTGACCATTTTTACCAAGAATGTGACCATTGTCATTATGAGAGAAATTTAGAGAATATCCTAAATTGTGTTTCCACCAAAAAAGGAACAGATAGGTAATCTTTCATTTGGGGTTCTGATGCTCTGGTGACAGCTGTCCAAGAGAAAATTGAGACATTTTCTCTTACTTCCTATGTGGATAGAGGACAGATAGTGAAGGATACCCTCCATAATGGGACCCAAACAGGAAAAAAACCCTGACCTGAGAGGTTTTACTAATTTCTTTCTTATCCAGAATAGAACAAATAATAATTCTTGATCGCCTTATCTAAAAGATCATAAATCAGAAGCTTCCATTCTGAAAAAAAAAATTATTATTTCTCATTATTACAAAATTGTAATAACAAATACATGCATGTTTGTTATGTTGGCCAAAAAACTATTCTGTGGCAAACACACTATGTCATTACATTTTCTTTGTGGATTAAGTTTTTTTAATTTACTGTATACTTTTACATTTTGAGCCAAATAATAAAGGTAATTCACAGCATTTATTAAAACATACAGTCAAACTTTGCTTTAGTCAGACCATGAGCTACATTATTACTGTAATAAATCTGTATATGTTGACATCCTGGTAAAATATTTACCTATTACTGATATCATGAAAACAAAGAACTAAGTAGCATGGAGAGCAATGGCGTATGTTTTAAATATACTGAACAGTTGATATTATTATGTAAGTTTTTGTTATAACATGAGAAACCATATCATGTTTCTGTAACAATGCTCTGTGGGGCTAATCTGTGTTCTTTATACAGCATGGCATGTACATTGATTCAGCAGTTCTGGTGTATTCTGTATTGGACACTGAGCAATCAGCTGGTGCACTGGGAATAGAGATCAGTGTGAGGGTGAATTAAAACGAGATCAGCTGGCTTACCTTTTACAATTTACTTGCCAATGTTGTCAGCAGGAAAATTATGAAAGCTGTCCCAAATGGACATGTTAAAGAAAAGTGTAAAATGCATGATTGCCTGGAAAAGCCAAACTTTTTATTGCTCATTATTAAGTGATCATGAATATCTTACTCATTTATATCGACCCTACCTGATATGATTTAGTGGAATAATATTCTTTTAGGCTGTATGGCGTTTAAATTTGTGTTATATGCATGTGTAAAATTTTACACATTATGCTATCTTTGCTTCTCCTTTTTTTCTAGAAAAGCATTTTTAAAAGATACAATATCATACCATAAATATATAAGTGAAAACTTTACAATTTGCACACTAAATGTATAAACAAAGAAAAGTTCTTTTCGGTGGTGGAATATACATGGATAGTGATTGGTAGTGGTAGACCAGATTCAACTACTCTCCAAAAATTAGGATGCGGATAGGTGCCTAAGATAAACTTCAGGAAACCTAGAAAATTTGTGTATCTATACAGAGGATGGTTTGAAAATATTCAACCCCAGAGCATTTACTGTGGTAGCCTGACACCTGTGAGTGCCTTTCATTACATTTCTGTGTCTTCACGTTGTTGGGGTAATAAAAAAGGTATGGCTCCCTCCATATATATGACCAGTCCTTGGATGTGGTGGCTGCATTTGTTTCCATTTCATGGTTTTAATACAGTGTTGTAACCTCGGGGCAGGACTAAAGAAAACTTTTCTCTTCTCTTTGACATGGGGGTGTTCTACTGTCCACGAAAGGAGCTAGGAAAAACGCTGACAATGGTTCAGCACAGGCACATCATGTTACAAGTCACAAGATTTTTGTGGGATCAACAAGTAATTTTTTTTTGTTATATCATAGAAATTTAAAAGAACAAAAGGAAGAAAATTAATTTACTGTTAGGGTTTACATATGCTTCAAACAAATCAGGGCATAAAGCCACATCTGTAAATAGTTAACATGCAAAGTTTTGCTTTTCCAATGCAAGAAAATTGGTGCAAAAGTTATTAGGCTAAATTAATTTAAAACAACTAATTAATAAATAAATACATTTAAAAAATCGTGTTCTGAAACTATGCTCTATGTATAAGCCAATATTAGATAATGGCTTCTATAAATTACAGTATTTTTGTTCAATCATATTTTACAATAAACAATACATATGGACACACTAAAAAAAAATTACATGACAAGCAAATTCCTACTAACTTCTCACAACTAAAAGAAAAAAACCAAAAGGAAAAAGGGGTGCTTTTAACTTGGCCCTTTTCATCCAACCAGGAATGAAAAAAAAGTAAAAACCCCATAAAAATAAGAAACAGTTAACTTGTAATACAAATTTTTAGTCTAAATAACCCATAAACCCTTGAGATTTTTAAAAACAAGTCTAGTCCTACCTATATATTGTTCCATTTTATTATCCTCCTCATTCACTAATTGTTCCATATACTGTGTAAAGGTCAGTTCAGAGATCCACTCTTGAATCGAATGAGCTGAATTAGTACGCCAATGTCTGGGAATAACTAATCTTGCTTACTTTAATTATTTTAATGAGCCTGGAATGATTGAGAGTAATATCACATTTAGTGTATTCAGTACACAATCATCAGTATTTTATATATATTAAGGTATTTATCCTAGAATTAATTTATGGCACGACATTCCCACCAAATGTGTAACATGGCGCCCTATCTAATCTTGCACTTCCAACATTTATCACTAGTCTGGTATATATCGAACGGTATGTACCAAACATCCATACCATCTAGATATTATTTTGAAAATGTTCTCTTGAGCATTACAAACTATAAATTTTTTTATGGGAAAGTACAAAACATTTATCCAAATCTCCAGAGATGGTGTATTAGGTAACTCTCTTTCCCATTGTCTCGCATATAAAAGAAGCTCATCGCAATTAAGTGTTAATAAATCATATGATGATTATGTATATGATATTAAAGTTTAGATACTAGGTGTTAGGGGCGAGAATGTTGGGAGAGAATATTCTCTGGTCATAATGGTCAAATCCGGAAAGGATAAAGAGGTAAAGATAAAAGTTGTCTATACTTAAACTAGGACATCATGCTTTCCTCTTTAAAATATTGCAGAGTGGTTAACAGATTACACTATTTAAAGGTGGAATGTACCTTTCTAAATCATAACTTTGGAATCTGTTTCTATCTTTTTGTTCTAGTTCCTAAACATATCACCACTGCACCATAGCCAAAATTATTTTTTTACAGGAATCTTTCACTTTTAACAAATACATCAACATTCACCCACTTCTGGATGAAAATGTCTGAGAAAAACCAGATATTCTAGGGAAATATATACACACTTTAGCTAATAAACCTCAAGAGTCACAGGTTAAAAATGTCAATTATGTTCATTTCCAGATACCAAGCATTTTTCAAAATCAAGCTTATAAACATATAACATTTTGTCTTAGATCATTTAAACCATTTCACATTGGCTTTTTGTTCATTTAATTTCCTCATTTCTGAGCTCCTATTCTATAAGTTTGCAGAGATTTCTTGCAAAGTATAGTAAAACTGCTGATAGTTAGAAGGTGAATTTCCCTTTAATTAATTAGTTTTGTAGGTTTGTTTGGCTTTGGTGTTTGTAGCTTATAAGAAACCATACCTGAGAGTAATAAAGTGGAACTTTACCTGCTATTGTCACCTATCCCCCATTGTGTCGCAGGACACCTCCATTTTCTCCCTTCTCCTTTACCTGAATACGATCCTTGACCATCTTGGTTGGCGCAGGGGAAGCCGGGATTGGGGAATCAGTTGGTGACAGTTTGCTTGAATGATCAGGCAGGTAGGAGAGATTTATTGTAAGAGGGGCATCATTTGTCACTTTCTGCAATAATGACCTTCCGGATCATGCTATTTTTAAAGTGGAACTTCTGTTTTAAGGTGCCATTACTGACTGATTTTTCTCCTCAAACTATAATTATCTGGCTGCTATGCTTATCATTTAATATTTTGACTCCCTTACTCAGAAAAAATATTTTTAACTTTTTGGGATACACATACTTTTCTGGATATTTGATTAATAAAATATTGGTGTTAGCTTATAGCCTAGCAACTAGTTTTTTTAAAAAGAAGTCAGCTATCAAAGCCTCCAAATTACTTTTTAGGGAAAAGTTTACATAAACTACCTTTAAGCTCAAAAAGTGATCTTGTTATCATAGCGATCGTGGCATCAAAACCCAATAACCAAGGCTTTTGATCCTTTTCTAAGATGTCTTCTGTCCAAACAAGTATGCATGTTGAAAAAGAAAATGATGTCAAAGACATCATCTTGTTTGTAGCCGCCACTATTGTTTTTAGACAATCTGCTTATAAGCCTTAACTTTGAAATTAGAAAATTATGCAATAATGCAAAGTAAAAATAAATAGTTTGGCTTAGTGAAATAAAGTAGTAGAATAAAACAAACTACTGGCCTTTTCTGTTTTCTGTAATATGCAATATATAATTGTGTGTTCCATGACAGCTGTATTTTGTAAAATAGAATGCAATGTAAATTTGATTCCATGTGTTTGATGGCAAAAGATGGCAAAGAATGTTAAAGAAATGTAAGGCATAGAAAAATAAATCAGTACATTTGTTACAAATAACATTAATTAGTAAAACCAAGTAATCAGCTGGTAATTGTCATACATATTGGTCAGATGATATTATTTAAAATCATGATTTTTATACTTACGGTGTAAATAATCCATTAAATAAAGGCATAATTTAAAAAAATATATAATTTTTTTCTACTATGAAAGCATGGTGATATTTTGGATAGTTGCTTAATAATCCTCCTCAACATTAATCACATTATCCTTTTGACATTAATGACCTGGGTTAAGGCATAGTATAGTATTGTGAATAAATGCATATTTGTGAAGAGGAATGAAAATTTTGTTTCCTCTCAAAACTATAAACCACTACATTCTAATCAATGTATTTTGGGGATCAAAATTATTGTTAAGTGTCTAAGAGAAAGCCTTAGAAGCACTATTGTGTATAGAAAAACAAAATGGACAGTTTGGTTTTCAATTGAATTCTTTCTTATCGTCATTGAATAAGGTAAAATCACAAGTATCCATGAGAGACTTCTCAAAACAGCTCTAGCTATTTCCATCAAAGTAAAAAGCCTGTTTCATTTGACAGCTGTCCATAACAATTGTAAAAAGACACTGTATAATATCAACTATAGATAGAGCAAAAGTAGAAGAGGAAAAAGGAAAAAATGAGCTTGTTAGAAGATTTTGTATTAGAGTTCTTTCCCTTGACAATATATCTGTACCCTAATATGCTCAACAAATTGGCAACCTGCACATATAGCGCTCCTGTATTTGCATCCAAATTCCCGTTGGGGGAATGTCTATATTATTCAGTTTGGGATAAAAGAAGCAATTTGATATGACAGGTGGGTCAAGTGTTTCCTTAATAAAGCAAACTGGTAGAGGAAAATAAATGTGCTATTGTGAGAAGCTTGACAAATAGGTAGATTTATCTCCCTTGAGTATAGCCAGTGAAAGCTACTAAATAAATCACTTGTGTTACTTTGATTTAACCACTTCAGTGTTGATGGATCCGAGATTTTCTTGTAGAACTGCAAGATTTGCTACCTTTTTTCCACGTGCATCACATTTGCTGTTCATACCTGACAGCTCTCAAAGTTGTTGAAGTTTTAAATCACCAGTTTAGGACAGCTTAGCTATAGGACTTTAAGTCATATCTGTAGAGGAGCTGTAATCTGTGCACTTATTAGCAAACAAAAGTGAAATTAGCCCCTTTGTGTGTGTGGCAGTATGTTCATATACTGAACTTTAGTATGTTAAGCATTGAAGACTGTGGAAATGAACACCAGGCAAATAAAAACACCATTTAGCCCAATTAAGTTGTTGTAAAAATGTTTAAAAACCATCTCCCAAGTAGTGATGAGAAAATAAGCAAATTGTTTGCAATGTTTTTAACAGAAAAGCGTTATGAAAGGCTGAAATTTTAAATGCTAATAAACTAAAAAGAGATACATTTTGATAGTTACTGCTTGCCATCTAAAAGGTTGATATTGTCAAGATGTTGTCAACCACATGACTTAAGCTACGTACACACTTCCAATTATTATCGTTGGTAAACGAACGACGAACGATCCTGCACGATATCTGTGAACGATCGTATAGCACCGATCCTGTACATACAGATAACGACACGATCGTTCGTAGATATTGTACACACAATAGATGCGATCGTTTGAGCGATACAGGAAGTGACGTGCACGACAGGAAGTGAACGAACGTTCGTTCATCACGCATGCTCAGACCATGGACGATCAATGAACGATCGTACACACGAACGATGGTCAACGATCGTTGTCCAATCCGATCCGCCGGTCCGGTCGTTCATTTCCAACGACTTTCCTCGTTCGTCGGCGTCGTTGGTTACTTTTTTTACGAACGATTTTTGCCCAATCGATCATTCGTCGTTCGTTCGTCGTTCATTTTGAACGATAAAAATTGGAAGTGTGTACGCAGCTTTAGGAAGGTCCTTACATCTGTACTATTGCACAAAAAATACAGCAGTGGGAGGATTTGTTTTAAAGGCTTCAGGGATGACATAAGAAATATGGAAATCCTTTTACTTACAGGTTTGAGGATAACCTAAAGACACACATAGTTTTACAAAACCATTATGGTTTTCAAGAGGAGCATCAATAAAAGCATAATTTTGCTTTTATTATTTGTTTTATTTAACTTTGCTTACAGACAGCAACAGCACCCAAAGAAAAATTTTATTGGGGTTATTTTTAGTTAAAAAAAAATATAGTTTTTTGTATTAGTCATAATTTTTTTATCTAGTGGTACCGGTCTGCTTTGACTAGCTGAAGTAGCAGGCTCATAATTCATTTTTTTTTTAATTCAATTCTTACCAGGATCAATGCAGAATCAAAAATTTTAAACTGCAGACTCAGGTCCCCAAAGGTCTAAATGGGGAAACGTATTTCAGTTACATGCCTTTGGTATTTTTAAAGCTGCATTACAAGTCTAAATGCTGAAACACAAACCACAAGAACTTGTGAGCTGGTAAAAGTTGGCTAGTGACACCAAAGTTTTTGAGCTTTTTTCAACAGTGCCATATAATATAATAAGGTAAAAATAACAATGTGCTCCAAAAACACCTTACAGCATTAACCAGCGTTCCCTGCACCCCTTAACACTAAAGTAGACAATAACATGCAAATATACTCAAGATGTCAGACAGAATTAGCAATGTTGGATATGCTGGTAGCAGAAGGCAGTTACCGTCTTATGCATGTTAAAGTACTGGTAGGTCTGCACACAGCAAAGGCCTGACATGTCTGTAATTTTTTGGCTAAAACCACAACATGCAGTGAACATAATTGTGTGGTTTATATTACCAGAATCATTTTTCTCCACACACAGCAGCCAGTATACAGCTAGGATTGCTAATTTGCTATTTTTTACCTCCACTGCTAATAATGCCAGACTGTGAAATAAACAATGATATGAATCTGTTAACAAAAGTGTAAAAATAAGGTTTAGAGTGACAGGATCAATTTAGGCAGTAACCATTAGTAGAAGGATACTCGTTCATAGTCCTATAATTAAGCAGGTAATAGAGCTGTGATAGGAAATAAGAGCTGTTGAAAATTCCCTGGGTTAAAACCAGGAGGAAATCTGGACTACCCGATAAGGAGGAGGTGATTTGAGCATAAAACCTGCAACAATACATTTTAATTAAACATCTTTGTGAGCAAATTTTCTAGGTTAAAAAAGGTCCAACCAGTGTGATATAAAGGGGAATAACATGACACATATATCGTAAAGCTTCAAATAAATTGGTTGTAATGCCCAATTTAGTTTTGGGTACTGTACTGTACAAAAGGCCATATAAGTTTAGGAGAGAGTATACATGGAGATAAAAAAATGGCAAAATGAAATTTCACATTAAAAAAATTATTTTATATGTATTAGGACTTCCAGGATAAATATAATGATTTAGTAGATTCATATTTTTTTATTTATCCCAACACAATGGAACATCAGTAGCATATGGAAGAATTTATAACCATGTACCTGTAAAATAAAAATGTGGCAGTTCCAAATATTTATGTTGAAAGGTTTTTTTAATTTCTTTTCATGAAAGTATTTTTAGTAAATAAAACACAACATTTGGGCACACAAAACTTAAATGATGGCCATTAAAATATGGGTGGGGCCATTATGTGTTGCTCATTTACCGTTACATACGCTCATGCACCTACTTGTAAGTTTCTTTCATATGTGTGTATTTTTTAATTTTTTTTTCAACAAAAATTCATTGTTGTCACAAGGGGGAGTTGACAAGTACTAACTAATAAATTTTTAGAGAGAATACAGATTAATTTTAATGTGACATCTAGGATCTTTAATATCCCAGATGTCTCACCTGCCCCCTATTCTAGCAGATTAGCAAAATAGATCTCTACCCCTTCGTCAAACAGTACAGAAATAGTTATTATATGATTTTTTTTTTCAAAAAAGTAATTAAACTGGGAGTAGGTATGGTCCACAAATTGTTTTTTTTAATAGAGTAGAAAAAGACTGCACAACCCTTTTTCTGGTTAGCTGAGACACAAGAGACAACAATTTTGAAGAATTCAAAGATAACCCAACAAGTGTCTAAGAAATGGTCACAATTACATTTTACCCCCAATAGACTTCAAATAGCTGTAAAACAAAGTTTGCAGCAGTTCCTAACTGAATGCAGATTGATTTACTTATCCTTACTCATTGTGTTTTTATATGTTTTTGTATTTTGCACCTTGATGAGCAAATGTTATTGTGTGCAACATCCTTAATGTATACCTTGCAGGGATGAAGAAGAAAACACAAAGGTTCCTTTGGATCAGTATCCACAAAGTCCAGTTAAGCAAGTCAAAATTCAGCCTCCTTGCTAGGTTTGAGTCTGCCTTTTCATGTCAGCTTGTTAAAGCACAAATCCTCCAAGCAGTCTCTGTCTCTCTTCCTAAACACATTCTGACATGCTCTCAACTGAAAGGCATGGCCTGGTGCAGGTGAGCTAAATCAACAGACCTGTCAGGAAAACATGGTGCACAGAAATAGGAATCCAAAGCACTCTGCTAAAGAGGACTCCTAGTGAAATCTACCCTAGTACAGGCTTTGTAAGATTACTCTACCACAAGGACTTGCTGGCTTTACCTAAAAATGAATATAAAAGAAATCACACATTCACACACCTTGCATTAAGCAATTTTCTTTCTATGATAAATAATTTTACAGCTACCATGTGATAATACATACCAAAGAGGACAAATAAACAATTTGCATCTAATCAACGACTGATATTTGATAGAAAAATGCTCCAATACACCTACATTATTATTATACATGGTGCATATAGGGGCATTAAAAAAATAGTACAGAATTTTAACAACCCCCAAAGAGAAAAGTAACTATGGGCTGTGAATATTGACTCTTTTCAGAAACCTTACCCATGGTAATCCTAAAAAAAACTGTGGAAATAATTAATTTGTATTTATTTTATTATTTGACAAGTTTAATTTTTTTTGCAAGTTGTACTAAGAATTGTTTCCAAAACATCTGAATATGGATATACATGTAAAAGTAACAAATTTGCACATTACAAAAAACATCTTTTCGGTTGTAACTAGTATATATTTTAGGGCTGGTAACAAATTTAACAGGATAGAGGTACACTGGCACCCAACCACCAGTTTCTGACCCTTCTCCTCCTCCCACCTCTTTAACAACAAAAGTTGGACAGATACACTGCAATTCATCTTAAGTTCAGAATTACTTATTTTGGTTATGTAGATAACTAGAAAGAGGTGACACTTTTCCTAGATTGTTACTAGTTATATAATGTATGCAATTCATTGGCTTCACTAAAGTAACTTCAGGCCCACAGCTAAATACCCAAACAAATTTATATTTTTCACTGCCACAACATCAGTTATTTTGGTCACTCTGATATACAAACCTCTGATTTTACTTACTAGTTTAGCAATGCTGACCAAAACAATAACTTGCGTAATTAGGACCGGCTGTCGCTTGTCCGGCTATACAGTATAGAAAATGAGTGAAAATAAAAGAAAAATTTAACTGTGCAGCTATTTATGAATTTTTATGAAATTTAATGAAATTAAGTTTAAGGATCTGTCCATGCAGTCAATTAAAGCAGACCAACTATTAAAATGTTTACTTTATATAACAGAGTAGATAACTGTTTTTAATATGGTAAAACATTTTATTTACTCTCACACATCCCCCCTCCCCCCCAATGATGTTTTTTGTTTTAAAAAAGAGGAAGCTTGGTCCGGTAAAACTGAATAGGGGTGATGATCCTCCTGAAATAACTATGTCATGTATCCCAGAAGGCTTCAGGCTGCTTCTTCTGCACCTGTCCGATCTCTGGCATGCAAAGAATGGGCCGAAAATAAAAGCTGAAAGGCTCTTTTTTTTTAATTACATTGCCTGAACAGTGCCAGATTGGGTGATGTTGCCAAAAGAACTAAGAAGAAGAAAGAAGATGGCAGTGCGTGACGCTTCCTCTGAGAACAAGGAGAATTTCAGAACAGCACAGAACCTAATAGAGGCCAAGCACGGAGGGATTGGGGGTTCTGTGGAAGTATAGGTAAGTAGTGTTTTTTTAGTTTTTGGACAGTTCCTCTTTAAATGGGGGTCCTTTGTTGTCTATACCAGATGCTGATTATGCTGCATAGGTTTCCAAGACTTAAAACAAAAATCTGTTTATCCTTCAGAGTGCTTATATTTAAACAAAGTATCTTAATAGACCTAAGCATAAAAAGTTCTCTTTGCTCGTTCTAGGTCACGTTCCTTGTAACATTGCATGTGGTTTTAGCACTATTCCAGTCTGCTTCTGGTAACCTCTAGTACAGGTGTGTCAAACTCAAGTACACAGAGGGCAAAAATTAAAAACTTAGACAAAGTCGCGGGCCAACCTTGAAATTTATTGAACAAATTGAGGAAAGTTTTTCTTCTCATTAGATATAAAACCTTTTCATATGGAAACAAAGAGCTTTTGCTCTAATTAAATTTCAAGGGTAACCTTTTTGCACAGGCTAACAATAATAATAACAACAATATTCTTCTATAAAAATCCAACCATTCAAGTCCATGCCTTGGAGTAGCAAGGAAAAGTACAGCTGAGGTGGAGTGCTGGAAATGCCAGACAAGGCCAATGCGGAGCTAAATCTTATAAGTGGCCCACCGCTGCAACTCCCTCTTCATTGAAATAGCACCGCTACTAAAACTCCTGGCATTACTTGCGTCTTTACAAACAGTCCAATCCGGGGCCACGCAAAGGCAGAGAGCCCCTATAGACGCAAGTGATGCTGGGAATTGTAGTGGCAGCGCTATTTCAATGCAGCGGCGGGCCAGGTGCAGTTCATATTAAGGATTTCTTTGGGCGCCAAAAAAAAGGACATTGGGGGCCGTTAAAAGGCAGCATTTAAAAGGTAAAGTATTAAAGTCTGGTTGTAAGTTCCACATTCCCAGCCCAGGTGAAACATGCTTTAGTTAAAGAGAATTGTTGCCATTCTATTGGTAAATGGGTTCATAGAAAAAAATATTTAAATAAGTCTGCTTATGCATTTTTGTAAATTCAACTCAAATCTTTAGAACTGCATGTTCTTTTTTAACTTTGATTTACATTAGCTTTAGTTGAAACATGATTCTTCAGATATGTGATACAAATGGATAACACAACCTGTGTGAATGAACTTTTATTTTGTGACATGTTTAGGTGGTATTTTAGATCTTTAACAAGTATCCTAAAGCATCTAGGTTCTTGGTAGAAGGTCAGAAACAGGTCAGAAGGACAAAAGCTTGTGTTAAAGAATGTAGATCTCAAAACATGTTAAATTGATCTCAAATGCAAGTTGAACAAACCTAGAAGTACATTGCTTTTGTCCACCTACACAAGCCTTCAGCATGATAAGTAAGGTGATGAATGGTAAAAATAACCAAATAATGACAAAGGTTGCCCATACAATAAATATCTGCAGCCTACAAATATGCTAGGAAATTATGCCACACTGTACATACCACACAACATCATTGATCAATTTTTAATTGAAACATAATATACTAAGATACCTTACAAAAAAAGCAAATAAATACATTTTTGTCCATTCCAGTTGATATATCAGTTTAAAGTGTGTTTGTAACATTATTTATTGTACTGTGTCAGTCATTGAGGAAAGCATGTGTTTTTTTATATAAAATGATACCATTTATTGTCTAAATATTTTCCAATCGCTTACATGTTCAATCTATTAAATTACCACTCCAACTTCAGTTAATCATAAATATACAATAACATCAAACAACTGTAGAATGACCTCAGCAGGACATGTTAAATTCAGTATAATCATTTAACATGAACCGTCCATGTCCTTTGATATCATTGTATACTTACGCCTAAAATAATTTCGAAATATCAGAGTGTAAAATATTCATAGACACAAAGGGCTATCATTTACAATATAATAAATTACTATTGTCTTGCATTGCTAGTAACAAAGCTCCAGAGCGTTATGTGATATTTTAAACTTTTTTTTGTAATCATAGATGTCCAAGTGGATTTAAGAATGACTGTTATTTGAAAAAACACACACTAAACAGCTACTAAATACATGTATCCTCCAGACTGGACAGCTGCAATGCCTGAGTGTTTCAGTCCTCAGGCGAATTATGTCAAAGTAACCTGATTCACAGTAGCACTTTTCAGTTGTACAAGCCAGACAGCTGGGATGATTATGTATTATGATGTTTAATCGGGAATGTTAACAGTGGATATGAAGTATTTATAAGAGTCTTGGGATAAAATGTTAGCAACATCATTCAAAAGGATGGTGTCATTTGTTCTATTAAACAAGCATTTAAAGCAGATAAGACAAGCAATAAGAAAGCTTCTGGTCAAGCATTTGTTCTTCATTTTTCATACAAGACAAGTTGTTACTCCTAAATAGGCATAACAAAAGTATGATTCAAGGAAAGCTGTATGCAATTTCCCATATATTGTTCTCAAAAATTCTAAATTTATTCAACTGTGGTTTTGTAAGCCAATGCCACATATTTTGAAAGGATTTTACTTGGCTGAGAGTTCACCAGTTTCAGTAAAAGTTATGTTATTTACTTCTTATGCTAGATAGTATCTTTATAAATCATGAAAATACCTTTTATGTTTTTCAATGCAATTAAACACACATAAAAAATGGTCAAAATGAGCAGCATAAATATATTTTCTCTGCATAGGTTTCCTCTAAAAGTTAGTTTGGTAGTGCTAACTTAAATGATTAAAGGATTTTCATTTAGGTTTTTCTTTTTCTGTGCCTGTTTTTGAATCCTTTTTTTAACTATGTATCTTTTTTTTTCTAGCCTACTTTATTAATTATTCTTTAAAGATGGCCTTTTATTCGGATCACACAATGTTTAGAGAAAAATTAAACACATGCAACTTGCAGTTTAAGAATGCAAAATACAATTGTAAAAATAAGCTTTGCTCTACACCTTAGGTGAAGGCTGAGGAATTAAAAAAGAATTTTAGTTTTACCAGTACAGTTTGTCATATATTCTCTTTGCAACACTGCTTATTTCAATAGTCAGCTGATATTAGTGACACTGTTTCCAGATTTCACACCTTAATTCCACAATAAGTGTGATTCCAGATTTCACACTTCTGTTCCAAAACAATGTTTCCAGATTTCACACTTTTCCATTGAATTTTCCCACACAACAGTAGTTTGCATACAAACAAGGATCCCTTTAATTCAGTTTCATTACTTACCCAACATGGATACTCATGGATCTGTCTGTGTATTGGCAGTTAAAAGCCTTCAGTTTTTTTATATTGTTTCCCAATACATTTTATACCCATTAAGTTGCCATTACTTTGTTTATTCTTCCTTATCTCATTCTTGACATGCTTTTCCTCTTTTTTCTTTTGTGCCCTAATCCAGTTTTTTTTACCAATTTACTATTCAAGTACTATTTCACAAGTTGCTTTGGAAATAAAGTTAAACCTGGCCAGTAAACAACATCAGGGGACACCTGTACTCACATAAGAGATTTACGCAGGACCATCATTAACCTCCTGGGCTGTTCATTTCTGTCCGGATTTATATGTTTAAAAGCCCTACATTGTTTTTCATAAAAAAATATTTTACAGTATAATATAATAGTATCAGTATAATAAATTTTGAAACACAAATTCATGTCAAAATAATAAATTGAATAAATAAAAAAAATAATATTTTTTTTAAATAATTAAAAAAAAAAATTTAAAAAATATTATACTCATACTAAACAACTTTTCATGAAAGACAATGTACTGCTTTTACACATATAAATTCACTGCATTGTAGTCAATACAGTTACTTTGTATTGAATGCACTACAAATAGATTTGAAATTCCCGCCGCGCCTCCGACACAACAGCCACACGCGCCAACCAGGAACTTTCATTGACTCATCGGATGCAGAGGACACCAACTGGAGGAAGCAAGAGGGCGGGGTTCAGCATCTTTTATCTACCCAGAGTCACACTCGGGGTTACCGCTCAGGAGGTTAGGGATTTTGGTTGATGAAAGTCCAGTGTGTGTGTGTGTGTGTTAATAGCCTGTTATGTTGAGCTGCAAAGCACTGCAATCATAGTATACATTATTATATATAAAATTAGCATAATGCATGCATACTCTGTATAGGACTGATATCTCTACAGACAATGGGCCTGATTTAATAATGCTGTCCAAGGCTGAAGAGGATAGACTTTCTTCAGTGAAGCTGAGTGATCCAGCGAACCTTGAATGGATCCAGGATTCAAAACATTTGCTAGCGAATAGCAAATCCATTCCATGTTTACTGGATCACCGAGCTTCACTGATGAAAGTGTATCCTCTCCAGTCACATGGACAGCTTTAATAAATTAGGCCAATATATCTGTTGGGACTGTACAGAGAAGCCATACTGTATCACAATTGCCAAAGCCTCTAGGTATAAAAATATAATTAAAAAAAACATTTCTGTGTATACTAAATACAATTTATTCCAGTTATGCATTAAGTTGCCTATTCACTTATAAAGTTGCAGAGTACTTAGTATATTGTGCCAAGATAGTTTATCAACAATGGATGTGGTCAATTAAGATGACAAGTGCTTATAAGACAAGATGACAAGACAAAGATGACAAGTGCTTATAAGAAGTGAACATAAGCACTCCGTTTGGATCGCTAACATTTATTAGGCGGTCATCTGGCTTAATAAGTGCTTTAAGCACATTCCCCTTATTAATGTAGAAGTTAGTTTTAGTACAGGTATCAAATGCCAATGCTTCTATTTAGTAGTATATACATTTTTTCACTTATGAAAATCCCATCAAAGTTTTGCATTTTTTTGTTTATACAGTGGGACTGGGGGCATAGACCAAAAAACACACACTATTTAAAAATGCAAACATCTTGACCTACATTATAGCCTGCTTAAAAATGATTTAACCATTAAAAAAGACTCAAGACCAAGCAACCACACTTTGGGTTGTGAGTTCCCAGACATCACAACATACCGCAGCCAGAGAACAATGAAATATTTATCTCGCCAGCAGAGCAAAGCAATTGTATAACAGGCAACCAGTACTCAATGCACAGGTGACACAATAGCATCATAAGACTATGTGCCTAATTTAATAAAGCCCCCCATAATTGGAGAAGATATGACATCATGGGAGAACCTGGGTGATACAACAAACCTGGAATTCATATTATAAAAATCACTTGCTGTTAGTTGGTAAATATTTTCAATCCTGGACCAGATCCATTTCAGGTTTGCTGGATCACTTCCCATTAAAGTAAGGTGCATTTGGACCTGCTTCTACCTGCCTATCCTCTGTTAAACTGTCATTTATGTAGACTTGCTCTGCTTGGTCTATCAGTTTGCCTTTGGATGCACAAAGTGGTAATTTTAAAACTGTCTTATAAATTCCAAAGTGGCTGTTTTAAAATATACTTTTTTTCTTTTAGTTTATGTCTGTATAATCATTACTTTTTGGTTTTTGGAACCTTTTATACAATGCTGTTTTAAAGCATTATTGTCACTGTTTAGCATGTCACCCTAGATTAGGGCACTTGGATGCCTGGTTACTGGCATTCCCAGAATAAAAGATTGGTCTATACCTATACCCATTGTATATGTCACCATCCTGAGTACTAATCATGAAAATAAACAGAACATTTACTTTTTTAGAATTCAGTAGGACTTACATTTAGCTGCAGATTGTGAGGACATACTATGAGACAATATTTAAAGACTCCACCTGGATCAAGTTGGTTTGTTGAGATAATCAGCTATTGGGCAAGTCAATGAATGTATTCACATGTGAATCTAGATGCATACTCTTGGTATTATGTACTGCACACTTAATGTAAAACCTCTGTTACCATCTATTTCTATTCTTTCTTTTTTCTATTTTTACCTAAATATGCTGTTAGATGATGTTTCAAATGAAATGCCAGATATGGCAATGCATTTTGCATTTGGGAACATGATCGGTTTCTCTTATGAACAGGGTGTCATGTAGTTTGAAATGATAGGTGGCCTCTGTGGCTCAGGTAAACATGTTTTTAGAGTTTATTTATGCTAATGTTAAATTTAGACATCTTTATACCTCCACAGGCTGCTGAAATGCTCATATTGACAGTGGATTCCTACCCAGTTGGGGGAGGCAAGAATCTGAGACATTTTTGGCTTTCAGACCATGTTAAGGCATCTATATTGTGTGTTAATAATTGAGAGGCCATATGCAGGCACTATGATATGCCCATATGCAGGCACTACTCTTTTGTCTAGGCCCTTGTTAAAAATCTGTTTATTCTTCAGTGTGCATATATTTTAGGCTTGATCGACATTGATCAAGTCTCAAAATAACAACATTAAATGGAAGCTGTTTTTCATATCTCCAATAGATTGCAAAACACTTCAAGAGGCACTGGGGACTGCGAGCAGAATGGCAATAAATTCCCAGAAGCCAATGACAGCACAGCCTCTGAATGAGTCCTGGGGATGCTAAAAAAACACATCAGGCTGCACAGCTAAAGGCAAGCAGGGGCTGCTGCTATTTTTTTGTTCTCCTGGCTGCTGTGAGTGACATTGCTGGAAAGAATGAACATGATGTGATCCTGCGGTGGCACACAGCATGAGATTGCCGGCCAGATTAGCATCGCCTAACAACTGGACTCCAAACTGACTACATGAAGTGTGAAGGCCTGAATATCCCAGGAAAAAAAAGGTCCAGGGCATTTGATGACATGTGGGGATTGTGATTTTTTTATCCAGGATTTACCTTTGCACATAGATAAAATGGCACGTTTTCTAAATACCATTTTGTTTTTATACTTCCATATTTGTTTTAATTTTTCATATTACCATATTTTTTTCTTCAATCCCCAAGTCCAAAAACGTGAGTAGTGTAATCACTCTGCCAGCTGCCAATTATGAGATGTTATTAGAATCCTTACATGATAGCATACTTGATTACTTTAAAGGCGTTTTCATGCCTAGTGGTGTCTTCAGTGTGGCCTTGGACCCCACCTGGGATAATATGCTCAGAAGGGCGGATTTACTTTGTGATTGAAGAAGGTATTGTTTAATTTTTAACATCAAGATCAAATTATTTTTCATACTAATCCAAAAGAAATCAAGAAACTCATTTCTATTTGACTAACTATTTTTTTCTTAAACAATCATATCCTTTTTATTTGGTGATCATTCTAAAAAAACTTTTTGGTAAGTGCTGCTCCAATGCCTGAATTTAACCCCCCCCCCCCCCCCATTTAGGAAAAGTAAACAGTTGCAAAAATTAGGAACATTTATAACAAAATATTTATTTCAATGTGTTCTCTCTGATGCTTTAGGAATCACTTGCTAAGGAGGAGTTCTGATTGTAGAGGGTTCTAAAATGGAAAAAGCCTACTGTAAGATTGTAGATAAAATTAAATTAGTTGAAATAATTTTGGAGAATCTAAAGATTCTTTGTACCTAAACAGATAAGGGGTTTTGAGAGGAAATTATTTTTTTTAACAAAAGACTTTGGTATGTCCTGAACCTAATAACATATATCTATAAATTCAAAGCCCACCAGGATAGTGTCAAATATATGTACTGTGAATTGAGAAATAGATCAGGAATGGCTCTGGTCAGAGTTCCTAGGAAGACAAGGTTGAAATATTTTACGCTAAAGTTCATAGAGGCTAACAGCCCCTGGTCCATATGGGTTTACACTCTTGTATTACAAGCAGTTACAAATTGTCTTTCAATGACCAATCTTTGAGGTGTTTAGCTCTTTGCTAGATAATCACAATCTGCTTCTTCAAAATTATATTATAGAGACTGCTATATTTCCTACAGGTTCTCCCATTCATGGTATTAACTTTTTTTTATATTTATATCTTCATAGGGAATTCTGTCAGTTATAGAAATACCTATGCTCAGGGATTTTCTGTAAAAATGTAGTTTCAGTTAAATATAGGAGTAATGATGTGGAGCTTGATGGCTGCCTTGTGTCTTTCCTACATCTTCTCCTTATTAATCCAAAATGCAGTTATATATTAAATCTCCTACACAATTTTCTATCTTCTTCACTTTACACTTTTGCTAGATAATTGTATGTATGTTTGAACCTAAAATTAAAATCCTATGATTTGATTGTGCAGCAAAATTGAATATTTGTAGACAAAGAGAGTACTGAGAAGCAGAGGGAATGTAGGTTTTGCAATGTAGAATGTGGACAAAAATACAAATTATAATGTAAAGCTAGTAACTGAGCATTAGAAGCATATGGGTGACACTACAACTCTGTTTTTATGGACGAGTAAATAACTGAAAGCTATATATTTCTGTGATTAAATAAACTGTTAGTTGTGAAGAGGATAAGCACACCTACAGCGAGCTGAATCAAATGTTTTAAAGTGTGTGCCCCTATCAGTCAGTAAAAAAAATCACATAATTGATTCAAGTAACCATAGTTCCCTAAGTTTGTACAGATGTGTATATTGTGAATTAGAATACTTACCTAACATTCTCCTTCAATTGAAAAAAAAAATATAAAAAAAGACAATTACATTTTTTAGGTGAAAAAATTAAAAAATCTACTGCACATGTCTGTACTATTTTGTCCTTTCATGCACTATATATAGTAACACATTTTAACTCAAACAACCAAATTCAACAATCTTAAAAAATCATAGCCAGAATACTCTTGTTTGTAAGAACCGGTAATCAGTAACAACCCCACGAGTCATTACTAAATACCAAATTTACTCTATAAGGAGGCGTGTTTGCTATGCGCTGACAGCTTAAGCTGTTGTTACCAAAGATGCAGTGGCTAACAGAACTAAGTATTGCACTGCTTACTAGATGTACCACATAACTGCCAGCACTCACTAACTGAAGTATTATCATTTCTACTGAAAAAAAACATAAATGTAAATATTTTATGTGTGACTAACAAGATTTAATAAATAAGAAGTTTGCAGTATATATTTGCAAAAGAGTACAGTATGAGGACCTTAGCAGAACCGCAGTTTCCCAGTTTTTATTAATGAGGTGAAACCAGCAGCAATATGTTTGCAGGCAAGCTTTATCTTCTGCAAGAGTATGGCGGGGCAGATTCCCAGTTATTATTATTATTATTATTATTATTAATAATAATAATAATAATAAACAGGATTTATATAGCGCCAACATATTATGCAGCGCTGTACATTATTTCTAATTAATTCCCAATTCCCGGTCCCATGTTTTCCCCAGGCCCACAAGCCTATATAGCACACCTGGTGTTAAGCAGTAGAAGCTGTGTGACTGGGTGAGCCAGGTTTTGCCACTCTTACACAGAGAATTTGGAAAACACGTCTTAAGTTTGAATACATATTTAGTCTACCTGGAGCTCAATTTTAGGCAAAACCTGTTATATAACACATGTATTTTCTGTGAGAGAATATACTTTATTTTCCCTTCTGAAATTTCAGTACCCATCCTGTTGCAGCCTCTATTAAAAAAAAAAAAACTCAGATGCACCCAAGCCTCATCATACATTAGCCAAAGAATGATAAACCTGATTGCCTTATCTAATCAGTATTTTTTATTGGAGTTTAAAAAGCAATATAAAGAAAAGCTATAATACAAATCTATTAAATGGATTTATTAAACAGGAAATACAATTAAAACATTTAATAAAAGGTAGAGGTTTTTTTAGTGCAGTATACATTTATAGCTGAAAATATTAGGTTTGTTAGGTAGTATTAGGTTTGTGGTCTGTCATTGTTGGAGGAGGGCAAACTAGCTCTCAAACTATACATGAGTATTAAAACTCATTAAAACTAAAGTATTAAAACTTCAGGCACCTGAGTATTGCTTTTGATTTTAATGTCTTAAACCTTAATATTTGTACACACGTCTGGCATTGTAAATTGCAATGCAAATATCTGCATTTCTTCCATTTTTCATGCTTCTTTAAATACCATTAACTTTTGTTAAAGCAGCTGCTGTTAAAAAATGAATTCACTAACACATTGTTTTTTAAAAATACCACAAAAATTTCAGCAGTTTCCCACCCATTTTCACTAAATAGTCATGTGATTAGTAGAACATATCACTGAACATGTGCTGTATAGTCATTGCTATACACTCATCGTTACATAAGCCATTTGTTCTGTTTGCTCAATCATTTACATAAGTATAAGGTTTTATCTGTTTAGTGCTGTGTGCATTTGTGAGGTCACCTATTGGTAAAGCAAAGCAACATTATGATAATGACAAAATGTTCTGCAGAATTGCATGAAGGCAGAAAGGATCACAGTTTTATTGATTTTACAAGGTTACAAGGTTATACAACTGAAAATACATATTCATGATAGTATTATAGACTAAATGTAGTTGGGTGTTCCAGGTGCCAGGCAGCACACACAAATTAGGGTTTTTTGGGGTTTTTTTTTGTAACATTGTTATCTTTTAGCATTACAAACAAAATTACAAGTTGTGCATAACATAAATATAGTTGTAAATAATACATTTATAAACTCCCAAAAATGTCCACATAAATCTACATAAATTAAAAGGCAAAATTGTAATCTACAGTTTATAATAATGATAATAATAATAGTTAATGATTAAAATAACTCATATTTTCAAGTAAATGCAAATAAAGATTGCCATACTTTTATTAGAAATGTTAGACAATCAAGGTCCTTGCAGAAAAAGTTTAAATGTATCACCTATGTCTCCACCTGCACAACAGAACACCTGAACATAGACCAAGTAGGCAGGGCATTTGCCCAACTTCTCCCTAGCTGTCTGCAAGAGCTCAAACTGGCTTCTGTAAGGCCTTCATATATCAGTACATATGCTTAACAACTTTTCTTGGATCCTTTACCATAACCAGTGCTTCCACTTGTTTGTGACAGATACACAGTAGAAAATTTCCTTATATATCTCACATATCTGTCCAAACCTGTTGCATACCAGCTGCCATTTACCATGTTCTTGGAGTGACACTGGTATCACAAATTTAAACTCACCTAGAGGTTTTCTAGAAGTAGGGCAATAGGGTATACAAAATACATTTAGGAAATGCTCAAAGCACCATGCCAAATAAACCTTAGTAGCACCTGTTGCAGAACGCAGGTGACTGTTAAAAGCATGTTTGGTGGCCACATATAAAACCATCTATAGGGCTAGGATTTTTTTAATTGCTTCACCATTTTATCCCACACTTTTTCAACCCTGTAAAATTACATTTGTTCCAGTATGGACAAGCATTTTTTGCACCCTTGCACCTTGGACATTAAGTGCCCCATCAATAACTTTTTCTTGGCTCATGACCTCTAACTCCAGCATTGCCAGTACCTCTAAGGTCTCTAAAGGAAAACTGGAAATACCTGCAAAAATTGTTAAAGGAAATTTATCTTCAGAGGTAACCCTCGGCAATGTCACACCAACCTCTTCCTCACTAACGCACAGGCATCTCTCTCCCGTGCATGTGAGCAATTCTGACTGTGGGCATGCCTCTGATCCCAAGCTTTATCAGTTTTGCTGGCCAATCAGAAAAAGGACTCTTAATCTTCCCTGACTATTTAGCTAGCTCACACACTGCACAGTGTTCATGCAACGTGTCTCCAATGGTGCCGAGCCCCTAGTTCTGTTTAACTAGTTCCTGTACACCTGTTGGCTAATTCAGTGCTTTCTCTACCCAGTTCCTGTGTAAACCCCTGATTGCCCCTTCTATTGGATCCCAACCAACTTCTCTGTGCTGTTCCTGTGTTCCGTACTGTTCCACGTGCAGTACTGTTCAGGAATCCTGTCCGCTGGTTACTTCCTAGTCTAAGTCATGCAATTCCCTGAGAGCTGTCCCTTTACCTCAGAGAAACCAGAACATTCTGCAGAAGTGCTTCATCTGCTGGCGGAAGTATGAACACCACCCAAGCTGCCTATGCTCCAGCACTCCCTCTCATGGTGGGTTCTGTTACCTGCTGGTCACACGATCTCCTTTTGCCTCATGACCTCCCCTATAAAAGGAAATGACTAGCAACAGGAAGTTGCTTGAACAAGGATGCATGTACGGGGGCCTCAACCTGGGCATAGCCTTCTTGCGGGGTGAGCTGGTGAAGTTGAAGGCTGGTATCTAAACTCTGCACATCATACACATCTCTGCCAAGCGGGCGGGTGACATGGAGGATCCACCACCCTGCCAGTGACACTGTGACACAGCATTATATGTTTTTTCCAACTTTCGTTTCGTGCTGTATATTCACATGCTGTTTTTCTTCACTTTAAGGATACGTTTATGTCTATTTTGTTGATTACATACCCCTCAAATGCCTGAGTTTAAGCTGGACTACCTTGGTTCTTACAATAAAAAAAAAGGCTAGCATTACTAAAAGTAAACTATAAAATGGTAAATAGTGTACAAACTTTTAAGGAAATTGTGGGCAGATATACCTGGGGCATATATGGGAAGACGGCGATAAACCTAATGTGTTACATTTTGAATGGTAATTTTTTTAAGCTACAGGCAGAGAGGTGCCGAATTTAGGTAATGTGGCAATGCTACAAGTACAATTCTGTTTTGTCCAAATAGCTGTCAACATGTAATTATTTGGGTCAATATATATTTATATAGATAGACAGATAACAATAGAACGTGACCTCAAACTTGTAGAAAATACATGCATATGCATGCAACCTATAACTGGCATTTACTGTATTGGTGCAATCTTTGGGTGTGTTTTTCAGCTGTCTGAAGAAAAAACAACATCATTTAGTGTCATGCCATCATCAGACAAGGAGTGACTGAAAAAAAATAAATATATAGGTTATTCATGCCAGAACCAATACTGAAATTCCAAATCTAGATTAGTCACAATGACAAGTGAAGTTATGGTAAGCATTTTAAAAAGTTGTAAAACTAATTCTTGCAATATCTGCTGTCTGTTACTGGATTGGAGTGACATTGTGGCACAGTGGATATTCATATTTAATACTAAAAAGCATGGTAAATTTGCATGTAATATTACATTTTATGTTTAGTCTAAAACCAAGCAATGCACAGCAGCAGTCTACCACAAAGAATTGCATAGTCCCTAGTGGATTTTGATGACTGAAGAAAATATTGATTTTGCATATCCAAGATACAATATAATTTATCTTGTTTCATTTCAAGCGGATTGCATCACATGTACCAAAGATAATGCAAACTGTCAAACTGAAGCATGATTGAAAATGTCCTTCAGTTAAGGGTTGTATTTCCTAAACATGCTTCTGCTTGACAGCTTACTTGTTTAACATTGGTAGTAAAGTAATGAAAAAGTTAAACTTGCTGCATTTTATTCAGGAAAATGTTTTTACATTGTCATTCACTTGGGACCATCTTTGTTACCAACTCCCTTATTTATGCCAGTAACACTATGCTTGGACTTTGCAATGCATTTAAAAACTTAGTGACCATATGCTGCTTTAACAATTGAGTTTTATGATTTGTAAAATTATTTTGGTTCTAGCCTGTTCTTATGGGGCTTGGAGGTCATTTAGGGATTAAGCAACATTTTTGGCCAAGTATTTACAATGCAAGTGAAGAATTGATAATATTTTTCTGGGTGCCAAACAAATGCACCCTATCCACATTTTGCAACACAACTGCTAAGGTAATAGCAAAATATCTATTGAAAATGCTTTCTTTTAAGGGTATCCCCAGGGAAATTTTGAGAGATAACCCAACCACTTTAATGTAATAAACAACAAGATTTTGGTCAGTTGTTGAAAATTACCCATATGTGTTTCCCAGTGTTCCACCCTAAAATAATAAATTGGTGCCCTGCAAGTTGTCAAGGTGGATGACATGAATGGAAAAGACTGGGACTTCAGTAATAGAAGTTCCATAGTCGAACATTTTCCGTTTTTTAATTCTGTATGGGGGACATCCTCAGGTTCTCCTGGATATAGTACAGGAACCATGGGTATAAGAGGCCACAGCTCTCGAACATGTGATTGAACACATTGTTGAAATGCAAGATGGAATAGCTGCAGCCATGGTTCGGGAACATATGCATTAAGCCCAAAATCCTCAGGCTAGGATAACACTTAAAATCAGAAACGTTAACCTGGGAGCCAGAGGCTTAGTTTTAGTGTCCGGAGTCATTTTCTGACAAAATTGCAGGGGCCCTGTGACATCAAAGAGAAAATCAGCAATTTTCAGCACAGAAAATGACAACCCTAAAGTGTCACCAGCAAAAGCTAAAAGTTGTCAGACTTCATCTGTATTTTAGATTGAAGATTGAGTAGGATATTTCAGAAAAAATAAGACATGGTTTCAGAATTACCTGGAGGAACTAATAAAATTTATCATACATTGGGACTAAGCCTCAAGTCAAAATTAAAATTTTATCTTGTATGTGAAACTCAGAGAAAAGCTGTTTTAGAGAAAGTCTCAAAAATGTTTTCAAGGAAGCAAAGGTTGCTGATTGAGTGCCCCACATCCGCTTTATGTTTGCAACATATCTACTAGGTCTGAGCAGAGAGGGAACTTACGTGAGGTAATGGCTGGCAGGGTTGAAGACAGTGGGCCTGATTTATGGCCTCTCCATGACTGGTAAAGAAAGACCATCATGGGAGAACCTGGGTGATACAGCAAACCTGAAACGAATGGCAAATGTTTTCAATCATTCTGGGTTTGCTGAATCGACTTTGTGCTCCCATGATAGTCCATCTTAACCACCCTTGGAGAGATTTATTCAATTAGGCCTAGCGTATATGTGTGATCTAAGTGCTCCAGGATTTGTATCTGGTTTGAATAGAGCAATGTTTTTGTTTTTTGTTTTTCAGATCATAATAACTTCTAGGCCCTGATTGTAAGCAACTTACCTGCCCTGCGAGCCTGCGGTGTCCCTGGGGTTCCCAGCCACAGAGGGAGACCCCTCAGTAGCAAGAAGCATAATAACCAAGGCTGCCCTTCTGCTCACAGCTTGTCTGTCTCTGCAGGCGGAGGGATCCGCCCTGGACTAATTACTGATCAGCCAGGCAGCAGCCCTTGCATCCCTTTGAATGTGGTTCCTGCTCCCAGCACTGTGCAAGTGCAAAGTCCTGCTTTTGCCTTATCCTTCTGTACCTTGCTTGATTGGACTTAACCCTTGCTGTGCTGTACCATTCTGAATAAACCTTATTCAAGGATATCTGGAGTCGGTAGTGGTTTGTGTGCCCAGGCGCATTACACTGATGCCAGGGAGTTTTATAGAGCTTTGGGTTAACTAAAGCCTCCATCCCTTGGTCCACATCTTACCTCATTAGTTTCAGCTGGGGACAAGCTTTTAAAAATGTAGACTGACTGAGAAAGAACTAAAGACTGTTTTATGAAGATATAATTAATTTATAAAAATCAGTTTAACCTCCTGGACGGTTCATTTCTGTCCAGTTTTATATGTCTAAATGCAGTACAATGTTTTTCATGAAAATTTATTTTACATTATAATATAATAGTATAAGTATTATAAAGTTTGAAACACAAAATCATGTAAAAATAATAAATTTAATGAATTAAAAAAAATATTATTTTTTTTTTTTTTAAATTAAAAAGAATAAATATTATACTTATACTATAATAATATACTGTAAAATAAATGCTCATGAATTACAATGTACTGCTTTTACACATATAAATCCACTGTATTGCATTTAATACAGTTTTTTTGTATTGAATGCAATACAATCAGATTTGTATTTCCCACCCCGCTGGCAACATACTCCCCGGTGACTCATCATGTGCAGAAGATGCCGGAGAAAGGAAGGAAGAAGACAGGGCTGTATTTACTATTGTTTCTATAGGTTTACCTACCCCGAGTATGACTCAGGGTTACCACTTTCGGCATCTTTTTCCTACCCCTAGTCACATTCTGGGTTACCGCTAGGAAGGTTAAAACAGTACAATGAACTTTTGTAATGAGCTATTTTGTTTGGCCACTGAGACACCTTTTTTATTTATGTTTGTTACAAAATGTTTTATTTACACTAATATTAGTGTGTCAACATATACTCCAAGGCTGCGTACACATGTGTAATAATTGTCGTTGGAAAGGATCCTTATTATCCATGGATCCATCAGGAAGGACAATGGAACGACGGAAGACGAGCGCTGTACACAGGCCAGATTCTCATTTGATATCAGCCCTGAGGCGATTATCAGACGAAAATCATCTGTTACATGTTACATTGTACGTAGCTTACTGTGGAGCTCCTAATACTCTCACCACATGACTAAGAAACACCCCCCCCCCACCATCATATTACATATTATAGTCACTATCTGCCAGGTATTACCCTAAGAGATAAACAACAAAAAGGGTGGAATTCCCCCAAGTCAGAACATCAGCTTGTGAAAAGAAAGAATGTTCTGTCTTTCCAGACCCAGCAGAGTCTTTTGTAGTGGTGTTTAATTAGCTAAAATGAATTTATAAAAAGCCTTACAAAGTCCCAAGTTGTAAAGTTCATACACTGTCTCTTTTGTTCATAAATTTGATTTTGTAAATGTTAAGAAATGCTTTACAAACTGTAATCCCAGAATAAAAATAGAGGTTGTAGGATGATGCATGCTACCAAATGATAAGACTCTCTCCTCTTAAAAGTACTGCCAAACAGTAAACCAAAAACATTCACTTTGCAACCAGACTTGGAATTTTTTTTGGAGAGTGAAAAAGTACCTAAATTAATTTCTCAGTTACCATGTTAAAATATTTTCAACATTATCTAAATATATAATATAAAATCTTTCTAGCATAGCATGCTAAAGTACGAACAATTATTAGGATGTTTAAGATAACTACTGTGCCCTTGCAACCTTCTAAAAACAACCGTGTTAATGTAAATTTACACAAAGAGAGATGTGATTTCCTCTTCTATTAGCTGTGTAATTTATTTAATGTGACTTTCAGCAGAGAAAGGAAGTTTCATGAAGATCAATCAGTTGCCATATTGGCTTACAGTATGGTAGTTCAGTTTAAAGGACTTGATCTGAAATTTGATTCTAGTGGCGAAGGATCAACACCTAGCAACAGCTGTTACAGAATATTTGAAAGTCACATATTACCAGTCATCATATATTTATCTTAATTTTGAAAAAATATAATAGGGTTAATGGAGTAGTTGTGAAAAAATGTTGCTCATGAAATGTACAAATATATACTCATTACAATAAAACCTCCTTCCTAATATTGTCTAGGTCCTCTTTTGGCACAAAATTAACTCATAGCTGTTGAGGATTGGACTCCACAAGACCACTAAAAGTACCCTGTAGTATTTGGTGCCAAGATGCTAGCAGCAAAGCCTTTAAATTACACGGCCTCTGCTGCCCTACCTTTACCCATAGTGCATCTTGCTACCAGGTAATTGACACATAGAGCCACTAAACCAGCCAACCATTAAATAATAATTCACGTTTGTGATTCTTTGAAAGATTTTCAATCAACATACATTATGCAGGCATGCACTGTAATCACTATCTGAAAACCAAGCCTGGCATGGAGCCATTGCTGGACTGAATAAAGTCATGAAGAGGTTGCAAGCAGGGTGCACAGCACTCCCTGGAATTCTTGCTGTTTATCCAAGTCTATGCCACTACTAAAAAGGAAAAAAACTGGGTCCAGTTATCTGAGCCTATGATCAGCATATATTCTAAACCCAAAGTAAAAAAATAACATATAACAAAACCATACTTTTAACTGGAATGCTACTTACAAGAGCAGTAAAGCAAACCACTACTTCTTTTGCATATCACCTCCATATCTAGTGTTAAGCTGCTTGAGAAACACGCACAATATTATTTTTCATATTTAATATTTTGAAGTAGGAAGAATCCATTTTAGCATGGAAATCATTCTAATTTATAATTGTATCTCTCAACCTGTATGACCATCCATGTATATGTAAAATATAAATTGAAAGTTTCTAATTATAATCATAATTTGATCAATTTTATTGTTTAGCGATACTAAATGGCGTTTCACTAAAAAATCTAAGGGGACAGTACTTACACTAGATTTCCACCTATGAAAGTTGAAAATTTTCATCTAGGGTATGAGAAACGTAGCGTAATATAATAAATGAGAGAGTGTGTTACTTTCATTGTTCACTCCATAGTTTAAGCTATGTTAACTTGGAATACCCAAGTGCCAGGGAAATTAAAAAGCAGCATTTTTGCTTGCACATAAACAGGTTAGAACGTGAACATTAAATTATTTACCAAGCTAAGGAAAGGAAATATTCACTTTGCAAAAGAGAACATTCTCTAGTCTTTTAGTAAATCATCAACAAATAGTAAAAATGTTGGAATCTAATAAATAAATAAAAGAATATGCCACAACTTAATTATTCTTTTTTTACAATTACCCAGCTTGGTTGTGGTCCCAAACATGAGGTCACTTAACCAGATGTCCCACTTAATCATATGATTATATAGTTTCTATTTTAGCTTGCAGATGCACAAATAAGTAATGATTGAGTTTTGGACTAAACCTTAAATCAGAAATTAAAGTACAATTAGATAATATTGTAATCTTTGTTGCAAATTTTAAAGAAAACTGTATTTTCCTGTTCCTGATTGTAATAAAAGTCACAAAAATGCAGGACAGCACAATTAGAAAATTAAAGCCATCCAAAGAAAATAAAATGACTCCATGCCCTTTAACCATTAGGGATGTTTGCCAATCTGCCAATTCATCACACTGAACTTCATTTATTGACTTATAATGATGACTCAGACTACTATTATTGCAGTCCCACAGTTGGCACAGTATTTTGGCATCAATATGGAAAAAAAAAGTCTCCCGCTGTTGGTACATGGTTTATATTTGCTTTGTGACAACAGAAAACTTTGAGATAAGTTGATGTATCATAGCTATGTAGGACTAAGGGGCTTGTTCAATTGGCTCTTATGCATCCAACCATATCTAAAAGCATTCAGGTCAATAGGAGTTTATGTGCTGTACAACACTTGAGGGAACCTTGAATAGGCAACACACTGAATACATGTACTTGAATACAAAAGTGTAGTTTGGACATCTTTCAGAGGAAACACCCACTCATTTAATTCAGTTGGAGCTTCACTGACATATACTAAGCCCTACAACCAATTTATTATATATATTTTAGGGTCAGCCTAGTGATAATACCTTTATTACCATGTTGCTGTTTTCAAATCTTGATTCCAATTATATTTGTAACTTTAGGTAGCAATTTTGCTTGTTAAATATGTATTTTGTACTGTGTATACACAATAGGTCTGATGTATTAGTGTTTAAGCTTTACCAAAGGATGGATCTCAAGGGATACACCATATTTTAATGCTTCTGTTATTATTCATGAGATCAATTAAATTTGTATTGATTATATAAACATTTTCCCAAAACTTTAAGGTATATCTAAACCCAAGAACAAAAATGATATATTGCACCTGTCAATCTATATATGTGGTGGCTGAATTAGCTGTCTGCAATCTAAATCTCCCTGTGTACTGTACTAAAAACTTAAACAATGTTTTCAGTTTACCTAGCTGATCTTCTATGATCTAAAAAACAACTCTTCAAGTAAAGGAGATGAGGGCGGTCAGGTGTTTGTAATTCAAATCAGGAAAGAAGCATATGGTGACATGGGTGCTCCTCCTTACAGCACAGTGTTGTCACCCTAGGACAGCCAGTGTCTTACTGGCAGGATCTTCAGAGTAAAACAAAGATGAAAAGACCTAAAAAAGAAACTACAGCTCAGCGTTTTTTACATTTCCCCAATGCAATCCAGCAAGTAAAACATTTTTTTGCAGAAGGGACAACGCCTGTCCCTTTCTGCAATAACTACCAGCCTGATCGTGTGTTTTGGAACATGGGACTGTAGCTCCCCTTTAAGCTGTACTAGAGGTGGTACAATGTAAAAATCCCTGACATGGGTCAAATTTGTATTTTTGAATGAACTTTACAATCGTTGTCATGTCAGGTATAGTAGGACTCCACTAATCTGATCACCAGGCCTGTTGCGGACCGGCAGCCTGATTGAGAGTTCTACTATAACACAGGTATATATTAGACCAGAACTCAGATTTCTCAATTGTGTCATTTCTGATTGTAACTAGCGGGCCACTACTATGCATTACCAACCTTAAAATATATTATATTTGGACTGTGCAAACCAGAATGTTTTAATATATTTCTAATAATATGTATACCATTCTTAACTTCCTGTAATATTTCAAAATGCAGCCAATTTGCATACCAGTCAAAAAAGGAGCACCTCCTAACATAAAGTATGTAGATCAAGTTTATTAAGGGTGTTCCTCTCTTTTCACTAATACCTTTCAATGTTGAGCCACCTTATTAAGCAAACGTTTGGCTGTGCTCTCAGTGTTCACCTTCCTGCAATATTCCTTTGTGACCCTATTCATTTCAGCTTACAAGACCTGTTTCTAAATATGCAATGGAAGGCCTGTGCCTCTCCAATAAATCCTTACAATCTTGATGGATGAATGAAACACCAATCCTCGAGTACCAAAGCTTTTCCGAACCATTTATGTACATCAATATGGAAATATACAGAAAGCCTCTTTAAGGATTAAGGAGCACTAACTTGAACAAGGTTTTCAACCTTCACCTTGCCACATTTATCATCACGCATGTTTTTGTCTTTTATGATTTCCCATTGATTGTAAAGTACGTACAAAAGATATCACTGAGGAAGCCTAAAGGTGCGTACACACTTCCAATTTTTATCGTTCCAATCGAACGACGAACGATCGATTGGGCAAAAAATCGTTCGTAAAAAAGTAACCAACGACGCCGACGAACGAGGAAAGTTGTTGGAAACGAACGACCGGACCGACGGATCGGATTGGGCGACGATCGTTGAACATCGTTCGTGTGTACGGTCGTTCGTTGATCGTCCATGTTCAGAGCATGCGTAATGAACGAACATTCGTTCACTTTCCTGTCGTGCACATAGTTCCTCTATCGCTCAAACGATCGTATCTATTGTGTGTACAATATCTACGAACGATCGTGTCGTTATCTCTATGTGCAGGATCGGTGCTATACGATCGTTCGTAGATATCGTGCAGGATCGTTCGTCGTTCGTTTTCCAACGATAATAATTGGAAGTGTGTACGTAGCTTAATGGTGGTGAAACGCGTCAGATTTTTGCACAAACTCTGTACAGTCAGGACTTTTGAAGTTCTTCACACATTTAATTGTTTGATGACATAGAAGTACTGTGTCTTATATTTAATACCTAGGTCCTGTGAAATGTTAACAGGACCAAGGTAAAATACCTGATTGCGTTTTGTAAATATTTTTCTTTGATACTAATACAAATACACGTATATATTATTTCATACAATCCCTGAGCCGTGACCCTCATTCTTTTCCTTCTTTTATACATTATGTATGTAGATCAAGGACAAACCCCTGCCACACCCCAAGATATGCGCACAATGGCAAAATGATTTGTTTAAGTCTTCACAATGTTCTACCTTTTTCCTATATTTTGGGTGAATGAAAGGTTATGTACAGTCTAACAATTCTGGAGAAAAATTTTAATGGGGGAGCTGGAGAAAAAAAGAGGGAAATATGAGATATAAAGACAGAGGTTGGTTCTAAATAGGCATAGTTCAGGTAAAGTAGACCGAAACTCAAAATTTTTACTTTCCATAAAACGGAATACTTTTTTATATATAGTAAAAATTACCTTTTTTTAAAAAAAAATGGTGAAGCAACTCTCATTTCTGTCTTGCAATGGCGATCACGACAGAATGGGAGCGCAGATCCTCCTGGGATACACTACATCATGCATTCTGGGAGGCTCCTGACTGCTCCGAGATCGGGCATGCACAGAAGGAGCCTTTTTTTCAAAGGTAAAAAAATGCCGATCTCAGGTATGCTCAGTAAGATTAGTGCTCTTTTTTTTCATCTACATCACCCGATCTCATGCCTGCGCAGTGCAAGATTGGGAAACATTGAACCAAGTAGGAAGAAGGGCAAAAAAAATAGCAGCCCCCGGCTCTTTCTCCACATCGGACCAAAGGAGGATAACCGGACAACGCAGGACTAGATCAAGGAAATCTCCAGATGGATCAACAGATCTAAACAATTAAAGGTGTGCGTGTTTTATTTATTGTTTTTGGTTTAGTTACGCTTTACCAACTCCAAGGTAAACTATTTCCAACACAACAGTCAGTTTCACCTAACTCTTCCTGGCCTCTTCTTTGCACATATGCAGGGGGGTTGCAGTCTAGGGTGTTTATGAACAGCATGTCACCTTAGTTAATGGGCAGCTTTTTAGTTAACTAAGTTTTTAGTTCAGGTAAAATGAGAAATACACAGATGATAAATACATTTTAAAAAATGTAAGCATTTTAGCTGCCAAATGATTTGTATCTGTGTGTGTTCTGGGATTATCACAGCTTTTCAACAAAATACAGTGCTATCTAGCAGGGTAGGAGACCTGATTTTTGTCTAATGATGAGTGCTACATCTTGGTCTTGTCACTGTCCCTGCCTGTGATAGGAGAGTGGAAGAGAAAGCACACACTGATGTCTTCATCTTTCCTCGTAACAGAATGCTCTTCGTTAGCACCAATTGGTTCTTTGTACTGTTAATCTTCTCTCATCAGAGCTCTGAAAAAAGCAGAATTGCAAGAGGATGATAACACTTAAATCATGTTCTTAAATTGCTTTCATAAAAAAAAAAAATAAACAAAATAGAGCAGCAATATTCTCTGTCTGTGATCTCGGCCTGAAGTTCAAAATTAACCTGCCTAGAAAGTTTGGTTAAAGTGTGCATCGTGACAAACCTTAGACATAATCATATACATTTAATTTGCAATGTTTAAAACTCTTGCTTCAATTAATTTAATAAAGTTGATTAAAGTCAACAGTGTCAGACCAGTAAAAGTCAAATTTTCCAAAAACAAAACTAAACTAAACAAAACAAAACTAAATGTGACAAAAAAAAAGCATACAATTTGGGATGGTCACAACATTTTGATGACCCCTGGACATGAAAGAGTTAGGAAAGATAGGTATGAACTTAAATATACATTCTTACCTAAATTGGATAGGTCAATGGGCCTGATTTATTAAAGCTATCCAAGCCTGGAGAGGATACATTTTCATCAGTGAACCTGGGTGATCTAACAAACCAGGAATGGATCTGGTCCAAGATTAAGAACATTTGCTAACAAATAGCAAATGACTTTAAAGAAATCCATTACAGGTTCATTAAATAAAGTGTATCCTCTCCAGCCTTGGAGAGCTTTAATAAATCAGGCCCAATGTTCCTATTGTTGGATAAGATATTATTTGGCTAAATCGATTCTGTTTAGATCATATATTTACTAAGCACTATCTCTTCAGTCCAATATTATAAATAAACACTATGTAACAATATTTGCACATGACATGCCTCAATGATAAACTTTTATCTGAGTATATATTTACAACTAGATTGTATACTGCACTCCAGCATACTTTTGCAGTGTGTATCGGTATGGGCAGGTCAAGTACATATGTCATGATGGTAATCACTCAGCACACTATATTACAGATATCTCATATAACTTTAATCTCATAAATGCACAGAAATTAGTCAGAGTATAATGAGCAGAAAGAAACAAAAACTATTTTCATTTTGAAGTCATTTGTGCCTTTAGACAATGGTATTTAGAACTAACCTTAGCACCCTGCAGCAGTCCATCTAACTACCCACATTATTTGGATGTTATTATACTCTTGGATCCAGCTGTAGAGGTACATGTAACAACATTGTAATGTGCTATCTGATGGGCTAGTCACACTTCTAAGTAAAAGAACAGAGCAGTGGCCGGTGACTACAAGGGCCAAATATGCATAGTTACAACATGTATATTTCTAAGAACAGCTAAACACTATTAGGGAAATGTTACTGTGCCATTATCATACACTGCTTTAACACATAACATAGATGCAGCTGGAAAAATCAAAGCAAAGTTTGAGTTTGAGGTTGATTTGAAGACAAAAGTCCCTACTATTGTGCATAGTTTTTTTTTACAGTTTTACCTTTGTGCCTAAATGGACTATATTATTTGAGTTTGAGCCTAGTGAAGTAAGAGCAGTGACATTTGTTAGACATCTGTTGGTGACATGCCTTAAATTCCTAAATTGACAACACAACACTACAAATAAATAAAACAATATCAACTTCATCAAACTGGTGCCATAGATCAACTTCTATCTACTGAAACTTAGGAGATAAAGCTATTACAGAAAATAGTGGTCTATGCTTTCTGTGTTTGCATTTAGGCCCATTTATTCATTTTAAAATGTTCAGCTTTTAGTGGTTTTCATTGACCATTTTTCACGCATGAAACTTGTAGCCTGTAGCTCTATTTCATTTTTTTTAATTGGAGTTATGGGGAAAGGGACCCCCAGAAAGGTAAGGTTAGGGTGTGTGTTTGTCACAATGCACTTATGTTATGTTGCTAAAAATGTAGCTCACACACTGTGCTATTAAACTGCTTCTTTGACCTTTTTTTAACTACTACTCATACCTTAGTGCAGGGGACCCCAAACTAAGCCTGTAAACTAAATTCAGCCAATCAGGTCTTTTATTCTGTCCCCACAGTCACACAGATACGGTTAGAGTCTGTAAGGCCCATAACTTCTAGCAAATGCAATTGGAAAACATATGTGTTAAAGTTTAAGTTGTGTAAATCAAATTATAGTAGACTGGGGTAATGCTCTTTTGAATTACATAAGTCATGTACAAATTTGCTGAGGCTATCCCTGAAAACATTGTGTTTTTGCAGTTCCATTACCATTTTTTGTGGACCAGTGGGTAAAAAAAATGGTAA
Source organism: Pyxicephalus adspersus (assembly GCF_032062135.1). Lineage (NCBI taxonomy): Eukaryota > Metazoa > Chordata > Amphibia > Anura > Pyxicephalidae > Pyxicephalus > Pyxicephalus adspersus. The sequence goes on from NC_092859.1 coordinate 50,061,503, forward strand.
ACCTGCCTCTCTGAAATTTTGGGTATAGTTGCCTTCGTGGTTTAGTTAATTAGTTAGTGGTTTTTTAAGATGACAGCTCTTTGTTGCTTGCCTGTCTTTAGGAGAGGACTTTAGTCCTGTTGGGCCTATAACTGTCAGTAAAAGCAGGCCAAGTACCAGTACCATACGCAGCTTTATTATTATTATTATTATTATTAATAAACATGATTTATATAGCGCCAACAAATTTTGCAGCACTGTACATTAAATAGGGGTTGCAAATGACAAACGAATATAGACAGTGACACTGGAGGAGAGGACCCTGCCCGAAGAGCCTACAATCTAGTAGGTGGGAGAATTTACACACAATAGGATAGGAGATATGTAGTGGTGGGAAGTAGTGATGATTTCAAAAGACAGAAGAAGATGGGTAGGTAAGTTTGAAAAAATGGGTATGAGTGCTCTTTTAAATGAGCAGGCAAGCCGAATAGGACGAGGAAGACCATTCCAGTGAGTTGGGGCAGCTCTAGAGAAGTCTTGTATCCGTGCGGGTAATTATGAGTGAGGAAGTCATTGAATTCATTGGAGGAGCGGAGAGAGCGGCTGGGGAAGTATTTTTTACCAAGTCAGAAATGTAAGTGGGACAATAACTTTGTGGGGATTTGAAGGCAAAGCACAGGAGCTTGAATTTGATTCTAAGGTGAAATAGAAGCCAATGGAGAGAACTACAAAGAGATGCAGCGGAAGAGGAGCGGAGGGAAGGATGAATGAGTCTGGCTGCAGCATTCAGAATAGACTGTAGAGGAGAGAGTCGGGTTAGTGGAATACCAGAGAGGAGGAGGTTACAGTAGTCAAGACGAGGGATGATAAGAGCGTGTACAAGGAGTTTGGTGGTCTCAGGGGACAGGTAGGGGCAGATTTTGGAGATGTTGCGTAGATGAAAGTGACAGGACCTGGAAATGTTCTGAATATGGGGGGTAAATGGGAGGGCCGAGTCAAAGGTGACACCAAGACAACGTGCCTGAGGGGAGGGCTGAATAACAGTGTTGTTAACAGTTAGATATATGTCAGGGGGAGATTTGGAATTTGAGGGGGGATGATGAGGAGTTCAGTTTTATCCAGGTTGAGTTTCAGGAATCAGTCAGACAACCATGATGAGATGGCTGACAGGCAGCATGAGACCTTATCCAGGACTGAGGGAGACAGGTCAGGGGTGGACAGATAGATTTGAGTGTCATCAGCATACAGATGGTACTGTAAGCCATAGGAGGATATGAGACTACCAAGAGGAGGTGTAGAGAGAAAAGAGAAGTTTGACTCTTGGGGACCACAAACAGGTATGAGAGTGGAGGAATTACCATTGAAAGAAGCCTGAAAGGAGCGGTCAGACGGATAGGAAGCAAACCAAAAGAGAGACATTAAACAACCTATAATTTCATTACATGTTTTTGAAGCAAAGTAAATGGCCGACCACCTATCTGTAGGTGTTTTTTTGGCAAATTCATTAAAAAATGATGGTCTGATAAACTTATCACTACCAAGGAAAAATACAAAATTTAACATGTACTATGTATTTTCATAAAATACTTATAAGCATATTAAAAAATCTGAATGCAATATTACCCAAACATTTACAGAGGGTAGATCAGCCTTATTTTGAAACACAAACACCAGAAAGATAAAAGGGAGTGTTTAATGACTTTCATATCAACTGCTTTATCCATAAAATACAAAACATTTACATATGTAATTATTTGTTTTAATATGCTTTTTGAATTTATGAAGACACATGTTCCTGAGAATCTATTGCATTATTTTACAGGTGTCGATGTTACAACTATTTCTGTAACACTACACTAATCATATTTAAAGAAAGGAAATAAGTCAATTTAAGTAAAGAATGAAGATAAGCAAAGATAAGGAATATTGCTGTGCAATTTACAAAGGTGTTTCCCTTTGCAAGGATAGTAAAATCTACTTCCTATAGAGTAAATTATCTTTTTTCTTACATTTTATGGTCTTTCAAAGAGTAAGATGGGTGGAGATAGAAAAATGCTTATCTTTGAAAATAATGTAAATAATAAAATAGGGCAAAATGCTGGTTTTTAAAATGCCTGTGTAATATATGCACACGTGTGAATGTCATAGTTACTCAACATTTTCACTTTACATAAAAGGGTAGACAATCCATATATATAAAGCAATGATAATTATTTTTTATTTTTTTAAGTGCAACACCTTTTTTTAAAAAAAAAAAGTGCAGCACCTCCTATCTCAGTCTTGATCGCCACGATCAAGACTGAATGGAAGCGCAGGGCCTCCCAGTATACCTACGCCATGCATCCTGGGAAGCTCTGGGTGCTCGGTCTGTGCATGCCCTAATCTCGGGCATGTGTAGGGGCATTTCTTCTACTTAGGGAAAGTGAAGTCGTTCTCACGCATGCACAGTGAGACCGGCTCTCTTTTTTTCTTCTCGTTTACAGCGGGTACATCACCTGATCTCGCAGTTCTTGGGTGATGCCCAAAGCAGACAAGAAGAAAATGGAAATGAAGATGGCGGTGGAGAGGAATTTCAGGACGACGTGGGACCAGATCGATTGAAGTTCAGCGCCTTCGAGGGATCTGTGGGATTAAAGGTAAGGGTCATTTTTTGGTTTTCGATTAACTTTAAGAAACTGTCCACAAATCATTTTCATTTGTCATATAACTTCAGCAAACCCTAAACAGATTTGTTGCTATAGATTACTGCATTCTGCTCTTCATTAGGCTCAATTTACAAAGCTAACAATCCAGTATAAGGTAATAATCTAAAATATTATCCTTTATATTTATCATTTATAATCTTACAAATTAAGTTGTTTTTACCTGAACCTAATAGGATTTTAATATATTAGTATATAATTATATTATAATATATACTCAAATCTTAAAAATAAAGGTAAAGCTTTTGAAAAAAAGCTTTTTTTTAAAGCTTTTGAATTGAGTCTATTACCCTAAAAGTACATGCACATATCACCTTGATTGCTTCTCAGTAATTAGAAGTAATAAAAAACAGTAATAAAAAGTCAAAATGGAGAAACAAATTTACCTGTAGTTTTGACCCATTCTTTTTCCGTTTGTAATCATTGATTAATCCTCCAATACTGGCAATTTAAATTTAGCTATCATTGCACTGAAAAAATTAATCATAACTAACAAAGTTTTATTACTTCATACTGACTTCAGTGTAAGCAAAGAAAACCTGCAGGGTCAAAACCACAACATAGCAGAACAAAACCACATATGGAGTTTTTATGTTTTCCTCGTGTTTGCTTGGGTTTGTTTCAATACCCCAAAAACATGTAGTTAGGTTAATTGGCTACTCTTCCAAATTGGCCTCAGTTTGTGTTGATGACATTTTAGAGACATACATTGTACACAGGTGTAGACATGATGTGAACCTTAAAAAGCGGTGTGTAATATGTTGGCGCTTTATAAATACAAGATTATAACATTAAATATTATGTCTTAAAAATCAAACAAAAAACATCCTTTATCTTCTCTAACTATGCCAAATCCCCTATCATTTGTGGCTCACATTCACAACCTCTACCCCCACACACCCTTCCTCACCCCCTTTAGTAACAGAGACAGCACTGTCAATGCAGAAAACAGTGGTCTGGGACTCAGAAAGTAAACAAACACTATAAGACGCGAATGTTAAGGTGCGTACACACTTCCAATTTTTATCGTTCAAAACGAACGACGAACGATCGATTGGGCAAAAATCGTTCATAAAAAAAGTAACCAACGACGCCGACGAACGAGGAAAGTCGTTGGAAACGAACGACCGGACCGGCGGATCGGATTGGACGACGATCGTTGAACATCGTTCGTGTGTACGATCGTTCGTTGATCGTCCATGGTCTGAGCATGCGTAATGAACGAACGTTCGTTCACTTTCCTGTCGTGCACATAGTTCCTCTATCACTCAAACGATCGTATCTATTGTGTGTACAATATCTACGAACGATCGTGTCGTTATCTCTATGTGCTGGATCGGTGCTATACGATCGTTCGTAGATATCGTGCAGGATCGTTCGTCGTTCGTTTTCCAACGATAATAATTGGAAGTGTGTACGTAGCTTTAGACAAGTAAACATCAGGAAATCTAAGTCACCTACATAGTGAAGTGTAGTAACAGGGATAAGTACACTGAGAAATTTATTTTTGCTAAATTATTAAAATCCAAACAAACTGAAACAAAAAGAAAAGTAAGAGGGGTTATCTAGATAATAGGGGCTAATTGGGGTTAACAAGGATTATATGTTACATGTGTAGGGTTTCCTAAACTGCAGAAGCCCAGGCAAGTCATTGTATAAAAATAGTTGCATTGTTTCAATAAATGATTATTGCATGTAGTACCAGTGACCATTCAAGCAGGAGTTGCTTCATGGTGTGCATGTGAAGAGGAGGAGGGACAGGCATGCATTAGAATTTATGTGACTGATATTAAGAGAAACTGGCAAAGCTTTGAAACATTGAATCTTGTGCAAGGATAAGAAAAGATAAATATTACACAGATTTTGAAAGGTGACATTTGGGAAATTTGCATCAGGTCATTTCTAAGGCTAAGTATAACAATAAGTAGTAAATCACTATATGTAGTTTATCCTATATAAACTTTTTTACTTGAAAGAATATATGCTTAAATGTTGAAGGCGAGTCACTTTTTCATTAGATGGGAATTAATTTTTATAATATAATATAATAATATATAATATATAAGATGCTCGTCTTGGCTCAATAAAAGAATGGGTTTTAGTGTAATAGCATGAGCAATATGTTGTATCTGGCAGTTCAAGACATATCACTGTGTAAACTGCAAATAAACCTGCCAAACAATGTAATTACCAGTTTTAAATACTACAGTAGTATTTAGTAAAGTTGGAGAATATTTTACATAATTACATTTTGTACGTGCCATCTGAGACTGAAACACTCTATAATGCCTAATCCATGAAAATAGAAGATAGCTTTACTTTGATTGAACACACCCATCTGCCAGCTTTTCACGTCAGTAGGAAAATAATGTATTCATGAACTGCAAACATTATGATATACACAACAGAATAGTTAAGCAATTCACTGCAGACAGGCCCTGAAGCACTATAGAAAATGAATACAAAAAAAATTGCTGATAAAGATGCAACCTGTTTTCAAGAAGTTTTCCTTATAATAAAGTTCTTCCAGTTTTTCATTGTTAATTGTCAATCAGTCTATGATAGTTACACCCAAAATGTTACACGTTCAACCATGGTGAGAACATTCTTTTTTTTTAATTATTTCATCAAAATGTAAAGAAAAAGGTTTAAACAAGTCTTTTTTCCTGTCCATTACAGTCTTCTGATCTGCTTAGATTAGTATATACAAGATTGAGATTTTCATACACAAATAGGAAACTACTAATACACAGGCAGGATTCCAAAACTTAAAGGTGCAGCCTACTTGGGACAAAAGTCAGATAAGGACATCAGTAAGCCTATTGTATTACTTATCTAAATATACATTTTAATTGAAAATGTCAGAAAAACTTTAAAAAACTGTAGGTTAGATTTATCTGCAGTAGTCAGTTTTCTTTTGGTATCAAAGGTAATTAAGGGCTTTCATCATGAAAAAATTATTAACATACAGTATGAATACTTTCTGTAACCCTTTCTACTACATCTAGAGATATAGATAACTTCACTTTATAATTTCTGCATACAGATACTCCATCTATTTTACCACCCTGCATCACACCATTCAAAATCAGATTGCTCTTGCAGCCCTTTACTAGTTGTATGTGTTCTTGGATAGAGTTTCTCTATCCAAGAACACAGGGCACTATAAGGTGATGAATTGGGGAAACTTGTCTCCATTCAACCTCTAGTGCCCGGGGATCACATGCAGTCCCAGCTGCATAAACTCTGCAGTTCCACTATGATAATTAACCTGTAGTGCCCCGGTGATTGCACACTCTTCTCAATGATTGCAGCCTTGGCTTCAATCATTGATTAGCTCAGTGTGCAATCCCCAGGGCACTACAGGTTAATTAACCAGGGATCGCACACTCTTCTCAATGATTGCAGAATCGGCTGCAATCATTGAGAAAATGCACCCCAAGTATCTCTTAAGCTACATACACACTTCCAATTATTATCGTTGGTAAACGAACGACGAACGATCCTGCACGATATCTGCGAACGATCGTATAGCACCGATCCTGTACATACAGATAACGACACGATCGTTCGTAGATATTGTACACACAATAGATGCGATCGTTTGAACGATACAGGAAGTTACGTGCACCACAGGAAGTGAGCGAACGTTCGTTCATCACGCATGCTCAGACCATGGACGATCAAATGAACGATCGTACACACGAAAGATGGTCAACGATCGTCGTCCAATCCGATCCGCCGGTCGTTCATTTCCAACGACTTTCCTCGTTCGTCGGCGTCGTTGGTTACTTTTTTTACGAACGATTTTTGCCCGATCGACCGTTCGTCGTTCGTTCGTCGTTCATTTTGAACGATAAAAATTGGAAGTGTGTGCGCAGCTTAACTCTGTAACACACTTTCCAGCACAGTAATATGATACATTTGTTACATTTTTAAAGAAGTGGATAAAAGAAAAATATAACAAATGTATCATAATATTACTGTGCTGGAAAGTGTGTTACAGATATCAAGTAATTGTAGGATAACCTGTAAAAAAAATAGGTAAATAAACACAAACACTAACCATTAATTTTTATTTTTTAACACATTTTTTCTATCTGAATTTTTGCCATCGAATGTCGGGTCTATCCAAATTCGAACAGCCATATTCAGGTCGAATTTAAGGACAACCCAAATTCCAACACCAACACTAGTCCTCAGTAATATTTACACACACCTATAGTGACATAGGGTTCAGTATGCAGTTTAAGACACAGGGATCTAATACTTCTAAAATGTTGAATGTTGAACATGTGGCTGAATACTTTTAAACTGTATCAATCCACATCTCTCCTTTGGGCTCTTGTCTGTAGACCTGATCCAGCTCCCCTCTTTGCATAGTTGCAGATATCCTGTAATTTTTCATAACAGTCCATATGGTAATACATGTAAAATGCAATAAATGTGTATTTTACTTTTTTAGTTACGATTTTTTAAAAGGGTTGCGTATAAAATTTGTATTGTACTACTTTTTCGCTACACATACCAGTACTGGATGCCATTATCTGTTTTTGTTCTTTGTATGCAATAGTGACGTAGCTTTTTTTTTTTTTTTTTTCTCATGTGTGAAGGCTGCTTTGCAACACTTTTCTTGTTCCTTTTGCTGGCTGTAATTCCCAATATCTGTATTACTCTATGCATGTCTATCCACCTAATAATAACAGAATGGTCAGGACACTATCTGCATGGAGTTTGCAGGTTCTCCCCATTTCTGCGTGGGTTTCCTCCGGGTACTCTGGTTTCCTACCACATCCCAAAAACATGCAGTTGGGTTAATTGGCTTCCCCCTAAAAATTGACCATAGACTACATTAATGACATATGACTATAGTAGGGACATTAGATTGTGAGCTTCTTTAAGGGACAGTTAGTGACACGACTATGGACTTTGTACAGCGCTGCATAATATGATGGCGCTATATAAATACTGTGTAATAATAATAATCATAATAATAATAATGGTCCACTAAGCTGTTTCGTAGTTTACCAAAACAAGAAAACGAATGCGGAGCAATGTGGTAAAAGGCCACTAGATGTCACTTTCCAGGAATAGCTAAGGCTTTAATTTTCCCAGAAACCTACAGGTTTAGCGCTATAGCCTGTTTGGAGTGGGTCATCTCATATAACCCCCTATCCCCCCCCCCCAAAAAAACAGGGCTACATATGGATGGTGCACAGTCCCAATTCGCCCACATACTGGAACTGATTTATAACATAATATTTGTGCTTATTGCACAACTTATAACTGCTTAAAATTGTGAATCTCTACTTCTCCTTTTTATTGTGTGTTCTAGGTAATACCCATTAAACATTGTTTAGTTACACTCATTTTTCCTTTACAAATTACAATCTTATTACAAATCACAAAATCATTTACAGATAAAATTGTAAGTAGTAATGTATAGTAGCAATCACTGTAGCAATTTTTTGTTTAGGAATATGGAATGCTTCATAAATTTGTGTATTTTTTTTTTTCAGGGGCCAAGTCAATCTTCTTGAAATGTAACATACTGTATGTTTTGTCAAACTTAGGATTTAAACTGTTCTTTCAGGTTGACATCGCTGAAATCATCTTTACTCTAATAAAGCAAAAGATGAAAATTTCGAAGGGGTATGTGGCCTAAGCCTAAGCAAATGCTCCACACTGAAAGAAAAACCCCAGCTAAACATAAGCAGTCCTGGCAGAAACATCATCATTAAAGCCTCAGATGATCTGGAGTCTGAAACTTCCAAAAATTTCATGGAGTTCAAAGGGCAAAAGGGTACAATCAGCACTAGGCAATTAATGTATTGCGGGTTCTGGTTGTATATCATAATGTCAATTTTAAAGTTTGTACTAGAATTTGTTTTGGGAAATGTATTAAAAATGTCAAAAAAAAGTTCCCCAAAAAATGTAACGTGTCTGAGTGCCTTTCTTTGAAAGTTATTTCAGTTCATTGTGATTGGAATAAAAAAGCTCAATTTATCTGAAATATGTTGTATGGTTCAGGATATATCGATATCCATTTTTGAAGAATTTGATTTTCTAACTGGTAAAGAGAATGTTATTTGTTTCTTGCTGCCTCTGGTGGTTTTATTGCTCTGTAGGTCTATTATTCTGGTGTTAATAATACCAATAATATTAATATGTTTAGGGGTATTGCAAATCATGGTAAACTCAACCCTACCCGCTATATTTTTTGGTACTCTATCCTTATAATGAGTAGTTTTAAATTTGCATAGCTCTATCATTTTTTTTTAAATTCTAATGAAGGTTGTTTCACATGAAGGAAACTTGGGATAATATAGATATGGTAAATATATAGTTGTTTGCAGTTTATCATTGCTGACTTCCATTAGACAATGCAAAATGACTGACAGTACTTGGATCCTAAATGGAACACTTGACCTGCGTTAATCTTCTTATCAGCAATTCAGGAAATATAAAACCCAAAATATTAGCTGACAAACAGCATTTTCATAAATTAGCAGTAAAAAAAATCTCAGTTCTAGTTTCTTACAACTTTGGAAGCTAAAAACAAACTTTTGCCGCATTTCTTAAGAAAACGTATTTCTGTATGTAAGTATGTTTAAATACTATTAAAGGAAAAGTAAAAGAACAAGACCAACGCATCTTTCATCAATTTATGTCTGTCTGTGACAATAATGGCTTAGGATTTTTTTTTCTTCTGGTCCAAATATGCAATATTAACAGCACATACCATTATTACTAGATACTTTGTAGTTGACTCTTTTCATGTCACTACATGTTCTATTAGGCCTTTATTGTACCCTTCATAGTTGTAGATCCTGCAAAAACAGAATTATCTTTGATGAAATACAACACTAGGAAAAAGGAAATAACCCTAAATGTTCTTATCGCTCCATTTAACCAAAAAATGTGCTCTTTACCTCTGTCACAGCATTTTGATCCTTTACTGCAAATGTAAGTTTGCATACATTAGACAAAAAACTTAACACCAGTGTAGTATGCACGGCTTGTTGTGTTGATATAGGAGTTATCAGTATGTATTATAAAGAGGCACTCCAGGTGCAACTGTACATACTCAAGGAGGAGACATCTGGATTGGAGAAGCAGCCAGCTGAACATAGACCCGATGAAAGAAACCTCCCGAAAGATAGACTGATTGAAGGTAAGTGTGATTTTATTGTTTTGGGTAATTTGGGGTTTACTTCTGCTTTTTTTCTGCTTTTTTTTTTTTTATTTTTTTTCATTTATATTACAGGAACAGTACAGAACTTTTCTGACACGAATCTGTAAGGACATATTAGATTATACAGGTGCATGTATGTGTCACAATATCAGCAGGCACTCAATGACCAGAGGATTGGTAGGCCCAGTCAACAACTAATGAGTTTACATTCACTTTAATCTACTCCAAGTCTCTTTACAATGTCATTGCTTTCTTTGCAGCAAAGACAGGTAAGGTTTAGGCAAAGAAAAACCTGTGTTGTTAAAGACAACAATTCCAATTAAGACTAATGGCTTTGTAATAGCCGTATTTATGTTTTGATAGACGAGGGACACATAAAGAGGACTCCCGGTTTATAAAGATGGGTAGTAGTGACAATAACACATTAATTTCCTATAAGCATTCTAGCTTTCAGCTTAAAGCTCCTGAAGGTGTGGTTACATAGAATGTTGCATAGCCTAGTTTTCCTATGTAATCCTATGACAGTTTCCCTTGACCTTTCTCTCCTTGATGTTATCGGCATAGTCCTGTGCTCTGTCCCCTACTTTTGTGTATTTACTTAATTCTTAGCTAATCCCAGCTATGTTATGTTTCCTCACTGACCTGAATTATCCCTGCTGTGATCAGTTAGGCATCCACCTGTTTCTGCATAAAGCCCTTTCATGTTTAAATATGTTTATATAGATGGTTCTGGTCTACCATATCAGTTGAAACAGTTTAAATGAACACTTTATTAAATTGGTATATTTAAGGCTGTATTTAGACAATGTTCATTTGTTGCCTAATAAAGTATATGACGGGAAAAAATAAAATATATGCAGTAAAACAAGCATTTCCCTCAAGACTCTGAACATACAGAATTAAACATCCCAGAAATGCTGTGCCTTTCCCGAGCTGAAATAGTAGGGAACACTGTGCATTCGTAGGGCTGAAATTGTAAGAAATGGTGTCAGCCCTGCCCAGTTGTCCTTTGCTACTATAATAAATTCCTACCCTTCTCTTTATTTTCTCAACATAGAGGACTCATTGTTTTCTAGTCCAAGATATGATAATAAAACCTTGCACGAGACAGCACTACATTTTTGACAACAGATATTTTTCTGCATATAGCAAACAATGCTATATATAACAAACCACAAAGGAGCAGATAATATAAATGAATTGGTAGTGTAAATTACACCAAAGACAAAATGTGTTGTGAAAAGGGAGGTAACAGTTTCTGCTATCCCCATTTTATACCTGGTTTTCAAACCCATAATTATAGTTCTGTTTCCTATAGTACTCACACAAGCTGCACTACTAAATCCTGTGATGTTAAAAGCAGGTTATACTGCTTGAGGATTGCCCTAGTTATAAATGTTGCTTAACAGATAATGTTGTGCTTGTGAGGTTCCAATCCCACCAAAGGTTGATCTACATCTACTTTCCTTCCATCCTCCTCTTACCAGCAGTGGGGGATTGTGCATAGAATTCAAGAGCCAGTTTTCACACCAAAAGTATACTGCAGGTGTAAGTTTCCAGAATATGCAATAATACATCAATGTGCAATAATACATCAATGTGCAATAATACATCATGTTTTTTACTAATTTTTGGGTGGTGAATCCAGAAATGACCCCAGTTTTTTGCTATCACATCTATTTTTTTACAGTAAAACATTTAAAAATTAATCAGGTAAGCGGTTAAGGTAAACAAATATATATATATATATCTTTTCTTGGAGTGTTCAGTGTTAGGACAATCCCGCCAGATGCTCCAACAATAGTCAGCCATTATATGTACATCCCATCTACCCTGATACCGTGCATCACTGACTGCACCAAGGTTTTCTGGGAAGTTAGAAAGATGGCTATGCAGAAAATGCACCTTGATGCTCATATTGCAACCAAGCATTTTGTAGCCCTCCAAGAGATTCTGGACTATTTCTGTGTATTTATTTGTTCGTGAGTTTCCAAGAAAGTCCTTGACAATGGCTTTGAATGATAACCAAGCATTCTCTTCGACTTCTGACATTGTCCTGATGAAATGTTCATCTTTGATGAACTGCCAAATCTGTGGACCATCAAACACACCAACCTTTATTTTTTTCAAATGACAGGCTAGGAAATGCCAAAATGAGGTACTTGAAACAGTCTCCTTTAGTTGGCAGAAGCGGCAATATAATATTCTTTCTATCAACAAGTGGCTCATGTAGAATGTTTGGATCACCTGGTTTTAGGGCAGATCTTGGAGGCCAATGCCTTTCCCTGTCCCACATGCACAGATAACAGGGATACTTGGTGTATTCGCGTTGCTGACCAAGAAGGAAGCATGCCATTTTAAGATCAACACAGATGACACAATTGTGTTGGTGATATTGCAACAACTCAATGACTCTCTTCATGACTGCGTATTCTTCACAAAGAGAAACTGAATGGCCGATTGGGACTGACCCAAATATATTGCTATTGTGAAGGAGGACACACTTTAAGCTCCGCTTTAAGCTATTGATGAATAGTCGCCATTCAGTTGAGTTATAGATTGGAATTCCCAATTCCTCCAATAAACCAGGTATGGTATGGCAATACACAAAGCCACTGTCAGTTCTAAAGTTCTGCAGAAATGCAATTTCTCTGGTTCGAAAGTATGATACTTTTGTTAATTATCAATGTCCAGAATAAGTGCATTAATCTTTCAATGTCTTCAATGTTGGTCAACAGTGTAAGTGCATTAACCCATCAGTTACCAATCACCCTAATGCCTCATAATTCCCAGCAGATTTACTCCATAAAAGATATTTCCAATATGGGTAGCCATTATAGAAGGTGTGGAGTGCCACATGTTGGTATTTATATATCATCTTACTACCCATCCTATAAAGATGGAGTTAGTGTGGTTACTGGATTCATTGATTGAAGCTCAAATTAATACATTTATATACTCAGCCACGATGAAAGCTTCCTAATGACTACTAGAGCTGTGTTTGCTTACAACAGTCCATTGGTTAGGTTTCAATACAGGTAGTGACACTACACCATATGTGTCATGACAACAAATAGAACTGATAGTACCACCACAAATCACAAAGTCCAGCTCAGATATCAAGTATTCTTATTTTCATTCTTTCCAGGAGTATTCCCTCCAAACAAAAAATCAGAGTAATTATCATCCCATGACCCCCATAGGGTCCTTGTGATGGAGGATGGTTCCAGTAATATCCTCTATGTCTCCCGTTTGTTGCCATTCATCAGAGAGGAGGACATACTGAGAAGAGATGTCTAATAACACAATAAACTTCTTCCTTTACTGTCCCATTCACTCCTCACTCAACCCCAAACCATAACTTCAATCATCTCACTTCTGCATTCTCTTATTCTCTGCCTCACCTCATTCAAGCTAAATATATTATCTCTTCCATAATTGCTCACCTCCAATGAGTACCTTTATATTTGCTTGTTTTAAGAAGTAGGTTTGAGAAATTCCCACTAAAATGATGTAAATTAGATCTCTCATATATCAATCTCCTTCACTGCAGGAGAGAAATTAACTTACACTCCAACAGTCACTCATAACTAAACAAAGGATGACTTCAAATTAAGTCAGTTGTATAATAAATCTGTCCTGAACTTTGTTTAGTGTATTTAGTGCTCTATAGAATAAATACTTTTTTTTTCTGTCAGAGTGCACATCGCTCACAGCTGTGGAGCCTCACATACTAGAAAGTTGAAAACAGTGGAATAAAAACAGTATCGTGCAACTATGTATTGGAGAATTTAAAAGTCACTCCCATTTGTCTGAAATGTTTGAACCAGGTGTGTCTACAAGAAAGAACGACTATGCATTACTGTATAGATGATGTTTGCTTAGTAGCTGGTGATGATAGACAAGTGACCTGTTAGTAAAGTCAATAATAAGTTAGTAAATGAACAGCATTCCAGCTTACAAAAAAAACTCCTTCAGAACTATGTAACACCATATGGACATACACATTAATCCGTATTTGGCTGTAATTTCCTTAGCTACTTAACCCCTTTAAAAGTGTTTCAAAGTTCATGTAATCATCAGAAGCAATACGTAAACAATGTAATGTAAAGAGATCGATGTTATAATATGGCATGTTGCAGTTATTGTATCACTAGATGACAAATAATTATTTGCATTAAAATTGGTACTATATCAAAAGAACTATGATAAAAACTAAAGTTTATTATTTTTCCGTAACCCTTACTAGCAGAAAAGTCTACAAAATGACATATCACAAAATTAACAATTGTTTTGGATGCTAGAGTAAGCAGTGCACCCCTCTACTCTCCATAGACACAGACATGCAGGTTTATATTTTAGATAAACTTGCATGTTTGCATGATAATTATTGGTAACACTCAGTCTGCTTCCAGACATTAAGGTCATTTCTATAGCATTTAGAGATAGTCAAAAATTGAGTAAAATATTGATGGAAAAAAAATCACAAAAATATGGTCACCAATTTTTTTTTTTAGCTAACTGCAATGCCGCTGAATATATTGTCGTCCAAATACCTGGGTCAAAAAGGAGGGTTTAGGGTCTCAAGTGAAAACATTTTTTTTTAATGATGTTTTTCTGTACAGTTTAAATTTAGTCTCAAAATGCATTATAAACTATTGCTGATATTTTAATTGGAAACCCTCAAAAAATGCAAAAAGCCTCTGTGCAAGTGCAAAAAAACAACTTGAGTTTTTTTTTGTAAATTTAATTAAGGTCAATGGCCCTGTTTTATTAAAGCTCCCCAAGGCTGGAGAGAATACACATTCATCAGTGAAGCTGGGCAATCCAGCAAACCTGGCATGGATTTCTTCAAAGTCATTTGCTAGCAAATGTTTAGAATCCAGATCCATTCCAGGTTTGCTGGATCACCCAGCTTCACTGATGAAAGTGTATTCTCTCCAGCCTTGGAGAGCTTTAATAAATCAGGGCCAATATATCACTGCAAAGGCTCAAGTTGATGCTATGTGACTCAGGTGCCTAATTATCAAAAAGTGAATAGCAGACTTTGTTCTCTTTATATTCCAAAAAGCCCCTGCACCCCATGTTGAGACACATTTAGTATAAAATATCGAGAATACTGGAAGTATTATCTTTCATGAGCATAATCTCATTACTTTTGTGCAGCTAAATACTTGCCAAATGGTGAGTGGGGGTGCATTAATTATCTATCAGAGACAAGATGCCTAGAAACACAATTTATGATTGCTGGATCAGAAGGAATAGTTTAAGTGGAAAATGTCTGCTCCAAGAAGTGCACCAAGTCCTAAAAAGGACAAAGAACTGGACAAGACCAGAAAATATGTAAAATTGTGCCAACCTCACCCCCACAGCTCCAAAACACCTTGGAAATAAGCAGTGCAATTGTTCCAGAGTCCTATACCACCAAGATAGAATTTTATATCCTGACTTAGGAATCCAACAGGTTAATGGAAGACTCCAAGTATATTGGCCTGCTTGTGTGTACCATTACAAGCCAACTATTAGAAAAGCTGTTGTTAAGTCTCTCCCAAAAAATATTGTAACCCACACATTCTTTTCAGTGACATTTCCGTGTCACAATGTAATGTGTCTTTTGCAAAGTAAACAACAGAGAAAATCCTAGCATTTCTGGGGGGATTTTTTTCATGTTAAATGTGATCTAGGCTAGCAACGAAATCCATTTATAAGATCATTATAATGTATTTGTACTACAGACATTTGTATTTTTATGGTCACAAATTCCAAATGATTAAAAATATCCTTTTAAACTACAAAAGTGTATTATCCCACACTATCACTCCCAATTGCAGCCAAATTTCCTCCCGTTTTCCACACAATCTTGCAGAATCTTCCCAGAAGTGACTAAAGAGATTATTAATATGCTATTTACATTATTACACAGTATTTATATAGCACCATCATAATATGCAGTGCTGTACAAAGTCCATAGTCATGTCACTAACTGTCCCTCGAAGGAGCTCACAATCTAATGTCCCTACTATAGTCATATTTCATTAATGTAGTCTAAGATCAATTTGGGGGGAAGCCAATTAACCTCACTGCATGTTTTTGAGAGGAATCCAGAGTACCCAGAGGAAACCCACGCAGACACGGCGAAAACCTGCAAACTCCATGCAGATAGTGTCCTGGCTGGGAATCAAACCTGGGAGCTAGTGCTGCAAAGGCTGGAGTCCAACCTCTGAGCCACCGTACTGCATATTAACATATCACATTTACATTACTTCCCATCCCCCAATGTTACGCTTAGCCTCATGTTCCTACCATGAACATACACACTTTTAGGAAAATAATGAACCAACAGTGTATTTTTGTATAGGATGAAACCATGGCAAACCTTCTGAAACACAGGGAAATCATTTAAATATATACAGATAATATTTCAGGTAAGATGTGAACCTGCAGTCCAGTGCTTCCCCTACATTCACATATATTAGGATGGAATTTTAACTTAAAAATACAAAGGCATACTTATAAAACACAGCAGTGTGCGTTACAAATGTCCTGCTTCAGGACTACAAAGCAAGCAAAGCCCCTTGCATTGTAATGCTTGTGAAAAAGAAAGAGCTACCTAATTCCTAGGGTGTATGTATTGATATACAGTTTGTATTGTGGTTAATTTATATAATAATTAGCATCAGTCAATAAACATGCATATTTTATATCTGAAAAATCTTTGGCAGTCAGATCATACCTTTATGTCCCACTGCCCTCTAATGTCTATGTCAAGCTCAAGAAGGGGTGAAACCATGAGACAATGGCTTCTAAATGCAACAAATCATCCTGGCTGGCAGGGCAAGTGTTGTGAGATAAAGTTGTTGACAGAACAAAGCACTATACTTCCACAACATATCCACTACATCCTTAAATAAATTGGTTTTATATTCCCCTTATCACTCTGCTTTGTGTTTTCCTCTTGAGATGGGATCAGTGCACATATGGTTGTTCCTTGATGTGGCCTGTACTTTCAATCACAGTCACTGTGTCCAAGCAGTAACTGTACCTTGTGTGTGCAGTGTTCTGTCACCACCTTTCCCGAAAACTGTCACTTCACTCCTCCCGCAAATCCCCTGCATTGGGAAAGCATAAAACTTGGAACTGTGCAAGCTCAAAACTGCAAATATGAACTTTTCTTCTTTCATTTTTTCACATCAGATATTTTAGAGTAACAAATTTCTGGATTGCAATAATGAAAACAATTGTGACATAATATGATAAAACAGTGTTCATAGATACAAAGTATAATATCTTATTGTATGGCAGAACATTCACAGCTGCACACACAGTCTGAGATTTTACGTTCTTGCTGCATGATGTCACTTATTGGCCAGCATTTCACAGGACTGAATACTGACCTGGATGTCACCTTAGTCTTTTAAATCACAATTTTTTCAAATGTGACTGATCTGAGCATATTCTGGGGATATTCAGCCAGTGCAGGTGTTAATGAACATATGGTAATGATCATGTGTAAACTATGAAAATACTCTAGCACTTACAGAGCTTTGATTGGTTAACAGGAAAGTTCTACAACTAGTTATCTGTAAAACTGCATACAATTTTGTTATGGAGAAAAGTATTGGCCAGGTTCATACAATTGTCCAAGATAATGGCAGCTTGTCTACAGGTCACTTGTGCTTGCTCAGTTATAGAATTGAAGTATAAAGAGATGACACAACCTCTACAGGGCTTTCTCTACGTCATAAGAACTTCTGGTTTTGTGTGATTGGCAACAGGGGCTTTGAGAAGGACCTTAGCGCCCTAAGTAGGAAACGTGAAGATCAGTAGAGAAGTGAAGATCAGAAAGCCTCATGTTTAGAGTAAAGTTTAATGTCAGTGATAGAAAAAAAAGTATGAGGTTATGCTAACAATGCCAAAAGCCTAACTTCTATCCCAATACATGTCAAAAGCAGCTTGAAGAAGGTCAAACACACTTATCTAAAATAATAAAAAGGTATATGATGATTGCGGCATTCTTTTTATTTTGCCACTTTCCAGGGGAGCACACTGCATAGCACTCCAGCCTGATTTCACTACCCCCTGCCCTCCAACCTCTTAAATGGTCATTTAATGTTACGCATTGCCTTAATAAAGCAGTTAGCCTGGATTAACATACAATAAATACCTGGCTACCAGATACTTATTGCCTATATAGTTGCCCTATATGCCTTTGCCCCAAAACAAAACAATGTCCTCCTATTTTGAAGAACAGGGGTGCTGAGAGCTTCCATATTGTATGGTTAGATCAAATCCTGTTCAGAAGGAGAGCTGTACAAGAAATACGTTTTTAAAGTTTATCTTTTCCGTCTTTTCTTTCCTGGGATCTCTTAAAACTTTGTACACATGTCAGATGATCCTTCAACTCTGTTGAAATCTGACACGTGTACAGTGGTCCCCAACATCCTTCATCAATGTGGTCCTAGAAACCTTTGTTCTGGAAGAAGTGCCGTGCACCACCATTTTTACTCTTCTCTTCCTGCCTTCTTGCTACGGCACCTGATCTCACACTGCGCATGTGCAGGATCGGGTGTCGTATCTGCTGTAAAGGGGGGAAAAAAGAGAGCCGCTCTCACTGCCCATGTGCCCATGCGTGAGATCCTTTGTGGAAAAATGCCCCTTCTTTGCATGCCTGATCTCACCCAAGAGCCTCCCAGGATGCATTATGTATTCCGAGAGGCTCTGCACTCCTATTCAGTCTTGATTGCCGTGGCGGTGCTGCACCGTTTTTGTTTTAAAACATTTAGTTAGATTTTTACTTTATATATAAGGAATGTCTACCCTTTTATGTAAAGTAAAAAAGTTGAGTTTAGGTTCACTTTAAGTTTGGCACACTTCTTGCCAGCTCAGTCTCCCTGAGAAAAAGAAACAAAGAAAGATTAACCCTTGTAGATACTTATTGTCAAAAAACATTATGTTCCTGGAAGTGATACTAGTGTGGCAAATTTATAGGAACAAAGGGGACATTTTGACTGTAGTTTCACTTTATCCAGTAGAGAGACGGTATGCTGTTGTAAGATTACAATGTTCAACTGGCTTCATATATGGATTTATTTATCTTTTTTGAATTTTGAAATAAAACATAAAACACTTAGTAGATGTAATTTTTAAAACAAATCGTACTATGGTTTTTAGACGCACATTGTATTTCTGTCCTAGTAATTTTAGATCAATAATAAATACATTTTTGATAAAGTAAGTAATATACTTTTGATGGAAAAGTCAGTTAGAAGCATTAGGCCAGTATCTGAAAAACTAGTTTTTATAATTATCATATTTCCCAAACTATTAGGCATCACAGGGTTCCCCAGTGATGTCCGATTCTTTAGATGTTTAATACTTTACCTAAACCAGCAATATTATCAACCAAACCAGTTACAATGTTACCGCAGCTCTTAAAAAAAAACAGATATTGAAGAACCATTTTTAAAATTATTTTTAGAAATTATAGTTTTGAAATGTACATCAATTTTTTCAAGGGAAGAAGTCAATGGGAAAAGGACCCTATGCATTATTCACCCAGCATTGAAAAAACTGCTGGCGGCCTCCGAGGGGAAGGTGGGATCACTGGGGGAAAAGTGGAAACAATAGGTGAACTCTGAGCCTAGAATTTGGCTTTAAGTGTTAGGTATAGAGTAGAGTAAGGATGCATGAGTGGTGCAGATTTTCATGTGTAAACTACAGTTGCTTTGGTATAGAAAACCACAAGCTGTAAATTGTTGCACAAAATTATGTGGCCATTCCGAAGGATACTTATACACTGTCCAAAATAATCTTGCATACCAGATTTACCAAGTGAACACACGTCTTGTAAAAAGGATAATTTAGTAAGCTCATTAACAATCAGTAACCAGTAATAATAAATAGCAATAGTATTTATTTACTAGTAAACTAATGCCACTGGGCAATAGCATACAACATGGGGGAACACCCGTTACCAGTTTGGAATGTGTAAGTGGTCTGTGAAGACTAACTTAACACTCTACATATCTTAGTTCTAAGTGTCTATCTATGCACTTTTGTGTACCAAATCTTATGACACAGTCCTTCAAAATCTCTTTAGTGGGTGGCGTATTAGGTCACATAAAGAGACAGTATAAAATGCCATAATAAATATGTTTTCATTTAAACATAAGAAAATGGAAAAAAGTAATCAAAGAATTAAAACAACTTTTCTTTGTTAATTTTATAGAGAAAATGTCTTTGTAACTGCAAAACCTAAAATACAATAGTTAATCTTGCTCAATTCAATATGTTTATTATTTCATATAAAAGCACATCCCACATCCACCCTTTACACATATCTGCTGTAACATAAACATTTTAAGGTTACTGTTTATGAGAAGAAGTTAGTGTAATATATTTACTTTGTGTAAATTTGTCTTCCATTGCGGTTAGAATAAATTAAACTGGTTCGCATTATTGGACAACATAACTAAAAATGTTTATTGAGTGGAACAGTATGAGTAATAAACAATATTTTGCAAGGCTTGCTGAGTTTCTCAAGCCCTGTTTTAGTCAGATACAACAATGACTGTTATTCTAAGTGGCCAGAAATGGTACCAAAACACATCAGTAACATATTTTTATGGCAACAGCCACCACTGAGCCAGTTGCTCCTGTTAGTACAGTTCCAATCTTACCCTAAATTAGGAATGCCCCTTCACTCAAAACCAGTTTACTGGTTTGTTGTTTCATTTCCAAGACACTTCCATCATAAAAATCCAAGGCCAACTGCACCAACAACTGATATTTCAATTTTCTTTAGCTGCTGACAAATATACTGCAGTGCTGGTTTACTATATCTCCATCAAAACTTCCCACTTCCACATCCCACATATACCACATATATATTACGAGGGATTAGCATCAACGAACAGGCAATGATAAAACGCTAACCATCATTTTTTTGGGGGGACTCCTACCTTAATTATTAATTAAGCGTATTAAAGTGGAACCAAACTGAAATTTAAAAAATCATACTTACTTTTAATTTCACGGATCCCTTGATTGCACTGGAGAAGTCCTTAATTGGATCCCGCCTCATCCTGGAATTCTCCTTCTTACCAGTTTCTAGAGAAAGCGCTGGGCGCCGCCATTTTCAGCCATCTTCTTCCTTCTTCTGGCTACATCACCCAATCTCACACTGTGCAGGCGCGGGATTGGGTGATGTAGCCTGCTGTAAAGGGGCAAAACGGAGCGCCGATCTCACTGCGCATGTGTGAGATTAGCATCTCTTTCTCTTTTAGTGTAGTGCCCAAGATGGGGGATGCACAAAAGGAACAAGCAAGAGCATCCTGGTATGCATGACGTAGGGAGAGCTTCACCCTTCTTTTTAAAGGGTTGTCTTCCCTCTTATGTAAAGTTAGTATAGGTCCACTTTAAACAACAAAATAGGCAGCCAAACTGAACAGTTCTCACTCGCAGGGGTAGTATCAGCAAAACAACAGTCTTTAAACAAAATATACAGCCACCTGGCTAGCTTAAACAAGTTTTTTGACTAACTTCAAAACCCGTGCTTCTTCCTGCAAAAAGAGTTCTGACCTCTCACAGGCTAACAACTGGCTCAAACTGACAATGCTGGTATGCTAAATAGACCTGAGGGGACACAAAATTAGGTATCTGCCCCTTTCTTTACAGTTTCAGACTTTACAGTTTGAAGCAAAGCAAAACCTTCTAGTTTTGTTCATCTCTTATTAAAATCTTTATAAATGTGTTCATTTATGTCTACAGAAGAGGCCCCTGGATGCGTTCTCATCCAAAGACAACAATGGACTGTTAAAAAAAAGAAATGGTCAATGGCTTTTTATATCACTATTTCATACTGGGTGTCATTTGTACACTGTTCATGGGTATCATTATTCTGGTAAAAGGAATATTTCTTTTGATAGGAGGTTTGAAAGTTGACTTTGCTGATAGTTTGCTGATAGTTTTGCAGTGACATCACAATGAAAACACAAAGGACTCCAGATTAATACTTATCAGATGATATTCTGCATGGTTTATTTACTCATTCTATTTAAACAAAAAGACTTTGCACTACAATTGTTAAGCATTGTTAGATCTTGATATAAAACACACAGTTTGCTGAATTTTATGGCTGTCCACAGTCCCAGACAGTTGAAGTGTTTCTTTCATTATTCTGTGACCTTTCAGGTTGATCATTTAGAATAAGTGATCTGTTATGTTTCAATGTAAACATTTGGAATATCTTTTTGTTTAATGATGATGTGTTTCTTTAGATATCTCAGATAAGTTAGGAGGGAATTAAGAGCTCAAAGTCTTTGAATCTGTAGCAAATACCCTTTGAATACAATTACCCTTTTTATTGCTGGAAGGTCCTAAAAGTGCCAGCAGATCTAACAAATGTACACGCTAAAGTGTGCACCAGCAAACATGCAGCTAACCTAATAGAGACCATGCAAAACAATGCACTGGTGCCTCAAGATGTTTTTATTTAATTTTCTCTTTTTGTTTGTTTTTTAGTAAAAACCCATCTTAAAAAATCCTAGGAAAAAAGCAAATCGACAGACTCTTTAGTCTACAGGTCCTGCTTGTCAAATGAAACTTTAAGAAAGTATTTAAATGTATGATTTACTCTGCTTGCACATTCAAAAAGCAATACATTATTTTAATATAAAAAAAAATCTGTTATTACCATAATATTATTTGACATAAAATATTAGGATACACTGTATTGCTAAGTACTATTTAATGGCTTGTTTCTGCAAAGCACAGACTCTAGCAGTCAGAAATTGTGTACAAAGATTACTATTATTATTATTACACAGTATTTATATTACGCAGCACTGTACAAAAATCATAGACATGTTAATAAGTGTCCCACAATCTTATGTCCCTACCATGGTCATATGTCATTTATACAGTCTAAGGTGAATTTTGGGGGACAGCCAATTATCCTCACTGCATGTTTTTGGCATGTGGGAGGAAACCAGAGTACCCAGAGAAAACCAACGCAGACACGGGGAGAACCTGAAAACTCCATGCAGATAATGTCCTGGCTGAGATTTGAACCTGGGACCTAGCACGGCAAAAGCAAGAGTGCTACCTCTGAGCCACCATGCTGCCTGCGGGTTTACTATTGTTTGTTAGGTAAAATATTCCTGAAGGCCAATGAAAAGCTTCTTTGAGGTAGATGGATGCATGCAGTGGACTTTTGGTCAGTTGGGAGTCTAAAGGGGGAAAAAACAGGTATGTCCAAAAGTTATGCTACTACTTAAAAAGTTTGACATTGAAAAGTTTGTATTGCAAAGTAAATGTCATTGATTATTTATTTTTATAGTTTATAAAATAGAAACTTTGTATTTTCTTTCCGACCTAATACACTGTAACCCCCAACTTTCTGAGAAAAAAGAGGACATACCCCTGCCATGCATCTACTAATGAAGTTATGTTTTAACCACTAGTTTTCTTTTGTTCTTTAACATACCCCAATAATTGAAATGCTAAATAAAAGATTTAGATTTAGAAGGGAAGAGGAACAGACAAAAAAGTACAGTTCTTAAGGAAAAAAAAACACTTGGGATCTATGACATCTTTTATTTGTTAATGACAATGGTACCGGTAACCTTATTTTATAGCACAACCTTTTGAAGTAATACTGCAATCAAATACTTCTGTAATTATTAACAAGACTTATACAGTTGCTAAATGGAAATCTATCACTTCTTTTCATCAAACTGCTCCAGTTTTCTTAAGTTTGATGGACCTCTTCTAACTGTAAATTTTATATAAATGTTCTGTTGAAATCAGATCGGGATGCATTATGTGACTTGTGAACAGTTTGCATTCCAGCCTTTACCTGTTCTGACTTTATATTGTTTTTCATGATATGCATCTGTTTAGTCTGGAGTCTTTTTCCTCTAGCAAGCAAATTGAGGGAGGTTGGCTACAACTTTTGATGATATTAGTAACCATTGTCAAAGAAACATAAAATTCTATGGGGATGGTTTTCTAACCTTTTACTTAAATGTTTTGTTTATTACAATTAAATCATGTTAATATTTAATTTTACAATTTTAATTTTTAAAAACCAGTAACCGTTTATTATAATTGGTGAGAAAGAGTATAGGATTTTTTAATAGCAAAAGAAGCCCCTTTTAAAGAATGAGACTTTAGACCTCACCCTATTGAAATCTGGATTAAACCTGGCCAGAGATTCAATTCCAAGAGCAATTCTCAGTGATAAAAAAAGAGCATCTCCCTCTTGTCCTTTGGATATTGAGAAAAAAAGAGAGGACACTAGTATTGGATATTTGTGGAAGAAGAATCACGAGCAGGTGCCTTTGAGGATGGACATAAAAGCGCAATAAAATAATTATTAATGTAGTACTGCAAAGATGAAATAGCAAGGCAGGTGCCCAAATCTATATACAAATTCATGAAGTCTGACCCCTAAGTTCTATCTATAATGCCTGCGACCTACCTGTCAAGAATGCCTAACAGTTGTTGGCAACTCTTTAAAATCTTTAAAGGACCCAAAATTACACAACTGATTCTGGAAAGGTTTTAATGCTTGTTTTTACTTTTCTGTATAAGGCCAATTTAGGCCTGGTATCAGTTTTAATTTAAAAACTGCTCTTTAAATAAGTAGTACCAACAATTTGTTGATTTTTACAGAAGTAAGAGATAGCCTATATAACGTATTTAATTTTTTTTCTTTAATACTACTGCAGATGGATCGAAAGAGTCAACTCCACCCCACTGGCACTAACAGCTCTTCAGCTTTGCCAAAAGTATAACCGGTCCTGTAGCATGGAAACCAAACTTGACAACATGCTTTTATATTGTTTAAAGTTATACCAAGTGCATTTGTAACTGTTTTATTCATACAAGCAAACATGACTCATACTGAGCATAAAGCAAAGCTCTGTTTAAAAAATCATTATTAGGATGAATTGTAAGATGTAGAAATATTTGTATGCATCTTAGCTTTTCATGATTTTATTTAAATACATAAAATGAACATTTGTTGTTCTCAAGCTGTCAGGGGAGTAGATGTTTCTGTGGTTACCATTGATAGTCTGAAGATTTTTGTTTATCCTGTATTTGTCATTGTAGTGATGGGATTTGTATTCTCAACCCAGCAAGGCACAGTTGGTTTTCAGTAGTTTTATTTCTTCACTCTATAAACCATCTTCACCCAAAAATATTTTTTCTTTTAGCAATAGGGTGTTGAATAGCTATAACTAACCTTTGTATTGCTTTCTGTAAACCAGAAGAGATTACTCTCACTTTAGGTGTTACCAGTAAGAAATGTGGAAATGGGACACACTAGACACAGGGCTGACATGAGCTCTAAGGCTACGTACACACGTCCAATAATTCTTGTCTGATAATCGGCTCAGAGCCAATATCGGACAAGAATCTTGCGTGTGTACAGCGCCCGTCATCCATCGCCTAAACGACCGCCCTGGCGGATCCACGGACGACGAACAATCCTAATGGAAGCGAAGGGGGAGAGCGCGCAGCAGGGTTCCGCTCCGTCTTTCCCCCCTCTCCATGGAGCAGAACGGTGCTGTATGTACAGCACTCATTCATGCATCGTGTAGTTGCTGGAAAGGACGTTTGCATATCACTGGAAATAACTATTTATTATTAGTAGAAAAAAATTTAAGACTGTTGCCAATCTTCCCAGAAAATTCATCCCAAGATCAGACTAAGCAAAAGTTCAAGAGTTTCAACTTAGACCAGCCTTTCTCCATCATTTTATCCCTGAGGTACCTTTTAAATGATTTTCAGGTCATTAGGGACTTCCAAATAAACCAATTTATGAGAGGTCGATGGGAAAAAAACCTGTGTAATTGGTGGCCAGTGGTAAGAATGCACTCCTGCAGTGGTGGCACCAAAAACCCTTATAAACACCAGCGAAGCAGTTGGCTCTACCAAGTTGTCTTGGTACCAGAACTATGTGGGCATCATCAAATGGGCAGTTAGTCAGCCACATGCCTAAGAATGGCTGTCTTAGATTCTTCAGGTCCTAGTTTGTCATGTTTATTTGTGATGCCGGAGTGAGAATTGCAGCACACCTGCTCCCATCTTGAACCTGCTAGCTTGCTCTACAGATCACTAAACAGAACCAGCTCTGCACCTGGAGATGGGGAAGAAGTCATTCATGATTGCACGGCCGCGCTTGAGCCTGACATGCCGGCACAGGAGATCAGGTCTTTCTTCCACTGTGCCTATGCAAATGCCAGCTGCTCAGCCACGTTGAGCCAAAGGAACAATGAAAGCGCTGCAGCTTGGGACACACACTTAATTGGTGGGAGTAAACATTCTTTAGTTGGACAGAAGCCAGTGAATATAACTCCCTAGAAATCCTCAAAAAGTGACAGCTCTCCCCTGCAAACAATGGACCTCTTTTTTAAAGCTCTCCAAGGCTGGAGAGGATGAACTTTCATCAGTGAAACTGGGTGATCCAGCAAACCTGGAATGGATTTCTTCAAAGGATTTCTTCTATTCCAGGTTTTCTGGATCACCTAGCTTCATTGATGAAAGTGTATCCTCCTCAGCCTAGGAGAGCCTTAAAAAATCAGGCCCAATGAGCAACGTCACCCAGGTACAGAGTCCATTGCAAACTGGATGAGTGACAGGAGAAATGATCATAGAGCCACAAGTCAGTCCTGTTACTTTTTTTAAGGCTTATACTGTGTTAAATGTACATTAAAGAAGCATTAAATGTTTTGATTCTGTTTTACCTGTGGACATGATAGCGCTAAACCTGATTAAAGGGGGTACCAAGTCTATTTCTCAAAGAGGGTGACGTTGTAAAATGTAACTAACATGACCATCGGGCTGTAAAACTTTCCATACTTTCATTGTCAAATGATGCTAATAGAGATGGGGTCTCAGCAACTTTATTATGTCCAAATGATTTATCTGATTTTTGAACAGTAATCAATTTACCATGGACATTTCAAGGTCCAAAAATCTGCATCCTGGTAACAGCCAAGGTGAAAGCGTCCATAAAGATATTGTTGATGCAAGGGACCTTGGCTGTGTGCATTGCGGATGCATTGTGGGGCAGTTTGCCCTGTGCGTTTAAAGACACTAGGGATGTAATATGTCTGGCACTGTAATATATAAATTAGATGTTATGCGGGGCAATTTGACCCCATACACTTCAAGACATTAGGGATGTAATATGTATGGCACTGTAATATATATATTAGATGTTATGTGGGGCAATTTGACCCTGTGGATTTAAATACACTAGGAAGGTAATATGTATGAATACAAATAAGTTTTGGTGTATTGCAACTTAAATAAATCAACTTATATGAGACTTTTAAAAGACACATCCACATTTTAAAAGATAACTTTGATTAGAGGATGGAAAGATGGTAGGATTTTTGGAAGTTAAAAATCTAATTACGCTTGATGTAATAGGAGTATTGGAAGTAATGGGAGACACTTAAAAAGCTCCATGTATTCTGAAGGGGTTTTGGTGGAGCTTAGGAGCACAAGAAATATATATTGGTAGATGTATATTGATACCTTTTAAATATTGTACTTTAAGAAGTTATATGGATTGGCTTGAGGTATTCAATATTTTTTTAGATAGACTGGTCTAAAGAGGGTTTTATTTCAGCTGGATGTATACATTTTAGGACATTGTAAGGTATATTAGAAGAAATTATTGGATAATCTCTGCAATCTATTTAGGGCACTAAAGTGGGAGTTAGGTTAATGGACCTTAGGGATTAGGGTTTTTCATATTGCCTTGATATTAGTTGTGTTGTAAAGAAGAATGTGGGATATTAATTCGCTTTGAGTTCCTCCTTAGAAGAAATTTATAATTTAAGGTCCGAAGGGACTTATATTATGGTAAGACTAAATTTAGGGTCATGATGGCATGTATATTAGTAGCATTATGGGATATTAAAGGT
The DNA here is from genome assembly GCF_032062135.1 of Pyxicephalus adspersus. Classification (NCBI taxonomy): domain Eukaryota; kingdom Metazoa; phylum Chordata; class Amphibia; order Anura; family Pyxicephalidae; genus Pyxicephalus; species Pyxicephalus adspersus. Next base: position 50,089,324 of record NC_092859.1, read on the forward strand.
GACCCACTTGTTAATGTTGTTTATGATTTTTGGTCATGGGTTGTTAGTGTAGGTTCGTAGATGGGATGCCCTTCCGACATGACCATTCATGGACCCCTATTGGACCCTTTTGGGCTTTGTCTTTTGTGTTTTTTTTTTTTTGTATGTTGTTTTTTATGTACAATATTTTTCCTCTGTGTTTCCCGGTGTGGTTGTACTACATTACTTGATTACTGTTTGAAAAAGTGAAAGGCTCTGATAAGATTTATACCTTGGAATGTGAAGGGTTTAAATATTAGAGAATGGTTCTATAGTATTAGGGGAATTATATTGTCAGAGGGCACAGGTAGCAGTTTGCAAGAGACACATCTTTATCATAGTTATTCCAGAGATAAGAGATCTAAAGGAGTCAGTATAATGTTGGCAAATGTAGTTAATTGGGAACTCCAAGATTCATATGCAGATCCTGAAGGTTGAGTACACTTCTTAAAAAGCTTGCTGAATGGTAGCTACAGCTAGCTACAATTTATATGCCCCAATTAGATCAAGTAAAGTTCTTGGAGAAAACATTTAAAGAGGAACTCCTAATCTTTGGAGGAGATTTTAATTTTGCTGATGATTTAATTTTGGATAGAATTGCCAAAAATACTCATAACCTCTGGGTAAAGACAGATTATAAGATAAGCAGGACTTATACTAGGATACTATCTACCTAGGATACTATTAAATTATCATCTGGTCGAACATTTATATTAAAAGGACCTATTTATTGATCACTTTAAAACAAGAAAGTATCAACATCATATAAAAACAAATATATGTCCCAATAAACTTACACATACATCAACAATTTTGGTTGTAGCTAACAAAACATTACTACTTTGTGATGTTCAAATTACCAATTGTACCTAATTTATTACCTAAAGAAATTATTGGTATTTTCTTAACGCATTCTGCAGATCTGGTCTGCTTCATCAGGAGGTTTATGATAAAATTACAAGGAGCAGTAGTATCTAGAAGAAAAGAATATATTTGTATATATAAACTGGTGGAAAGGTACAAAAAAAATTCACTAATTTCAGTAGGTTTTAGGTGACTTACAACTCTGATGTATAATACATATTAGTAATGATAGCTCACATATCTCCGGACCAAGGATTTAGACTCCCTTCAGCTATAACCAATAGCAAAAGATGTCTACAAAATAAAGACATTGCTTGATATAATTGTAATGACAAAAGATAGAATGACATATGTCTGTACCGGTATATATATATATATATATATATATATAGCCTACTTGGATTCCTTCATGAACTTATTTCCACTTATACCCAAAGTTAGACAGTTCACAAACTTTGGACTTTGGATATCAATAGTACCCCCAGAGGATTGTGTTCCTACTGTTTTGGAGAAATGGAAAAATGGCAGTGGTCTCTTTATTTTTAATTATTATTACATATATTCTGGTCCTTCCCAATTTCTAAGACCATTTTGGGCCAAGGTGAGGGATTTACTACAGTTTACAGAAAGCTATGTGCCAAATAATCCAGCTTTCTTTTTACTGCACCATAACAGTTCTTCAATAAAAGCATATAAAACATAAAATAACATAAAAAAATAAAACATTTGGTGAATGTAGAAAAGTGTAAACCCTCCTACAATTGGTCTTCAGTTTACAAAGATTAATGATATAATGCAAATGGAGGATCTTACACCTTCATTATATGGCACGGAAGAAAAGTTTATGTGTGCCTGGAATTTCTGGAAACAGTATCAGAAATGTCAGGAATATGGTAGTTTCTCTTCTTTATAAAAGTAATAAGTTTGGAAACCACATCAGTTTATTAGATATTATATATTTAAGTTTTTGTTTATATTATTTCTTCTTCGCTCTTGTGTTTTGTCCTGTCAAGTCTTGGCAATAGATTTTTTCCTAAAATATTATGGTATATATTGCATCTGGACAAACAACGACAAGGACTTGTGGAACAATGTCTGGAACAAACTGAGATTTTTGGCTATATTGCAGAGCACCATGTTTTGGTGAAAACCAAGTACAGCACAACCTCATACTAACTGTCAGGCATTGGTGTGAAGAGGTGATGATTTTGGGCCTGTTTGTAGCCACAGGGCCAGAGCATTGACTTGACCAAAAACTCCTTTGTATATCAGAGAAAGGATTTCCAAGCACATCAGCAAATCTAGAGCACAAATGCAATGTCTGCATACCTCAATGAACTGAATCAATGCTGTAAAGAAGATTGGGCCTAAATTATTCCACAGTGATGTGACAGATTGATAAATTTATTTTTGAATTAAGGGCTGTACTTATTTTTCACTCATGGAATCTCAAATCTGGCTCCCTTGTTTTTAAATAAATGATGACATGGTGGAATCTGTTGGGTGTTGTTTCCATCTGAAGTTAGATTTACATAATTGTACAATCTTTTAAGGACCAAGTGATTTTTGATTATTTCCTTGTATGTAAAACCTAAAGCTACGTACACACTTCCAATTATTATCGTTGGAAAACGAACGACGAACGTTCATGCACGATATATACGAACGATCGTATAGCACCGATCCTGCACATAGAGTTAACGACACGATCGTTCGTAGATATTGTACACACAATAGATACGATCGTTTGAGCGATAGAGGAACTATGTGCACGACAGGAAAGTGAACGGACGTTCGTTCATCACGCATGCTCTGAACATGGACGATCAACGAACGACCGTACACACGAACGATGTTCAACGATCGTCGTCCAATCCGATCCGTCGGTCCGGTCGTTCGTTTCCAGCGACTTTCCTCGTTCGTCGGCGTCGTTGGTTCCTTTTTTACGAACGATTTTTTGCCCAATCGATCGTTCGTCGTTCGATTGGAACGATAAAAATTGGAAGTGTGTACGCACCTTTAGAAGTTAAAGCCAGTGTACTTTCTTTTTTAATGTGGGTTTATGTGTAGAACAGCAGCCGATGTTTCTTGGAGCTCTACTGGGATTTGGTTAAAGCAGATAACAGGGATCCTTAAGTCACCCTGCAACTAAATGAATCTGAATGAATAATCAAAGTGTGAAACAGGAATTAGACAAACTGAGCATTGAGGTTCTCCACTGGCTAAGTAGCTCCCTAGTCCACCACACAATCTGCAATGATGTGACCATCCTTACTTGCAAGGAATGCCTAACAGTAGTGGCGAAACTGGAGTTCCAGTGAATTAATTTAGCAACCTCAGTATTATTAGGCCTGGCTGGTTGTAAAGTGAAACAAAACTTTACAAATAAAAAACTTTGACCAGGCAGAAAGAACAGGCAATGTGCCTTCTGCAATAAAATAAACTTAGTATAGCAGAACAACAAAGCAAACAAACAACAAGGATGCCATGAATGAATATGGATTTTAACATCACCTTGGTGCTTTGGATATCTGTTTGTTTGCTTTTTTGTTCTGCTATCAAATCCCCCGAAGAAGCGTCTGCTGCCACGAAACGCGTCAGTTGCAGAGAAAATACATTTGATAGTTTTTGTATTTTATATGTTCACAAATTGTGAGGTAAAGCCATGTGATGGTCTTTTTATTGATTACATATTGTACATGTTCTAATATGTACATGTTTGAAATAAAATGCAATTTTTATTCTTTTGATATGGGCATGCCAGTAATTTCCCACTTGTATCCACTTATGGGAAGTAGGACTATTATCTTCCTATGATTGTTTAGGGAAAAGGCATTGTTTTATATATGCATTACCTTTGAAGGGGATTTCCTTTTGTGTGCAATTTCTCTTTTTATTTATCTGTTTTTCATAGTTTGACTTCCTTTTTACTAACTCAATTTAAAACATGCTTTCGTTTATTTCTCTCTGTAGGTGTAGAAAATGTTATTCCTTAGAGACTGGTGAACTTATGAGTGTATCATCTTCAAATAAATTCTCAAGTACCATATTTTAAATCATACAGGACCTTTTTTACAATCTCCAGTAAAAACAAATGTATTTTTATAGGAAATAGTACCGTATTTACCACTGGTAGTAAATCTTCCAACTGCACACTGTCACACACCAGATGTTAGAGCTCACAAGAAATGATGATAGAAGACAAAATAGACACAGACCGGTCAAAGTGACAAGTCACATAGTAGGCTGCATTGTAGAAGCTGTTCATTATGAACAGTGCATCATTTCTGCTGATCTATGATAACAGCTGAGGTGATGAGACGTGAATGAATCCATATGTACTTTTACTACAATGTCTGGAAATAGCTCAGATCTTCATTGAATAGTTGTTACTTTAATCTTTCAAAACATATTTATACCTTCCATAGCAAAAATAAAAACTGAAAACTGAAACCATTCAGGACTATTAAGACACCCCTGGCCAGTTTATTAAATGTTTTTATTGCAACTGAAAAGTTAGGGCCAATAAAATAAAATAAAATAAAAATAAAATAAAATAAAAGTTTGGGCTGTGACAAGGAGCTGCAATGGAACTAAAGGCAATTGTAAACTAAGTGGGTAGGTTGTCACTAACAGCTATACAAATAACCACAAGCAGTCATTATAGGGTGGAAATGGAAAGCTTACAGTGTATTTAAAAGCAAATTTGCTGTTGGATAAAGTAGGGAGGGGTTAGACTCTGTCAAATTTTTATTGCTGTGAGTGTACCTACTGGAGTACCTAAACTGTACCTACTGGAGTAGTAAAGATAGTGGTATACGCCCTAAAAATGTTTTTTAACAATTATCTTGCCCAACCCCTTACATAGTTCTAAAGAGTCGGCAAGGTTTACTGTTTGGGTTTAAATAGAGGTTCAAAAAAAGAGTTTTGTTTTTTTTTGCATAAATACAATATTCATTATATACTTATCTCTGCAGGTCCCAAATCTGGGAGGTGGGTTGTTTTTTGGGGGTGTCTAGACTCCTGTTGAATTTAGTGGGTAGGCTGCTAAATCTTCAGTTAGGGGTTGTAATTTATCCTTGAGTTGTCCTCAGGTGTTGCTTCCTAAGTGGTGAGGTTAAGCTCCAACTAAACTGCCTGCAGAGGTTACTAATACCAACATAAAAGGACATAGGCCTACCCACTACCTTCTGGAAACCAACATGGATACTCACAACATACAAGATGGATGCTGTCTTTTTTGCTTTTTTCAATTTTGGCCATTACTACTCCACAAGCCTGTGGAATTCTCCAAAGAACATAATCTGTTACGTCTTCTGTGGAAGCCAATTAAGCCAAAACGTGTCAGTAATGGAAAACACAATAAGTTGAGAATACACAACTTCTGCTTATTTGGGACTGCTTTATGTAAGTAATGATTGAAAATATACTACATACTTGCTAGAAATCTAAGCTTGTAGTCTTCATTTTGAGAAGCTTTCCTTTGATTCACTGTTGCGTCTTTAGGACAGAAAATAATCTCTATAGGAAAGAATAGTTACTGTATAGACAGGACATAATGATCTCAATGGGTGCAGACAGCAAGAAAAAAAGAAGAAAAACAAATGGTAGTGTTTTTAATGCTTCCAAAGAAAATGTTGGCTGGACACTTTTCTCACTAAAGTAGTAATGTCAGTGTTCACAGACAATGTATCATATTCATATCAAACTATTATACAATTTACTGAAATGTCTACTTTTACATACATTTACATATCTATAACTATTATAAGAGCAGGTACTCAATAATGAACCTTGTGAGTGCGTGATAAGGTTAAAATGTCCCTTAAGGTGAAATGTCACAGTGATGTTCGAAATGTTAAGGCATAATTAAAGGTACAGGGCTCCAGGGACTGAATAAACATACAAATGTTATGTCATCCCAGCCTGGCCAATCAAATATCTAAAGATCAGAACTAGGATGAAAAGAAAGAGAAGATGGCAGCGCCCATGACTGATCAGGGACAGGTGAGTACATTTTCAAAAAAGTTGCAATCAGACAGGTAAGGTTATTTTTCATTGTCGGTGCTTTCTGCAGACCTACCTGATTGCAGTGTTTTAACTTAAGAGCTCAGTTCCACTTTAATGCATCCACTAATTTTGTATATGCCAAACCTTCAGAAATGGAAATTAATTTCAATTCATTGGGAAGGACATTAGGATCACCTAATTGCTATCCTCCCTAGCTACACATTTATTTCATTCGCCCACCAAATTTATCATTCAAAGAGAGAAAAAAGTAAGTTTCCTAGGGTAAAATATCTGCTGCATAACACTGCAGACAAGACCAGGGACTAGTTGTCCTACAGTATAGGTACGATTTAGGGGAACCTGGTATTTTGTTTTGCATGGGCAACACACAAGTTCACTTTACCAAAAATTAATGTTAGGAGGCCAAAAACCTTCTGTGATAAACAAGTTGTTTACTTCCATTTATCCCTTTTCATTTTATATGTGTTTGTATCTACTGTAAATTTCTATGCACCAACAAAGTACAATTATTAATTTAAAGTGATCTCTTTTTGTAATTTTTCTAGGCTGTGGTCTGGTTCTTTACAAGCCAAAAACAAGCATAACCTGTTGAAATAGGATTTAGAGACCAGATGCACAGAAAAAGACACACACTACATTAATATGTCACGCTGTTCATTTGCACCAGTCAGTACACATCTGCAATCCATCAGCTCTGGAGACTACTAGTAAAGTGCAGTGGCATGTATCATAAAACAGATAGATAGGTAATGAAATGTATCACTAGCAGAAGTGCAGCGACTATCTCCTGATAACTCGAGCAGTAAACCTAAAATCATATGCATCTGGAGACAAAATTAAGTGGACATGAAAGCGTATGCAAGTAAACACAATAGGACCATCTCAAAATTCTACACCTTATCATTTGTTGATTTTCTATTGACACTTTATTTGGATTTACAATGATTTAAAGAGGGTTCATTTCATGCTCATATCACAGACATACTTTTCTTTGTATACCTTAAATGAGTAATGAATATTTTGTGCTTTGTGTTAGATGTTGCTTTCAACTTGTTGTATTACTTCTTGGTAGAAGTCAAAACTTGTTTGGAGAGCAGCTTTATAAATTCACAAACTGGTTAGAAATGTTTCATTAATTATTATTGAGATGTATAAAAAAACTTTTTTATAGAGCAAAGGTGTTTTCAATACATTTCAGCTGGTAAAAAATTCCCCATACGCAATCATTTTCTGCAGTTAGCTACGTGTGGCCCCTTCCTATTGGAGCACCCATTTATTATATACCAGCACAGATGCATTAGAGTAGAAAAGCAGGTGAGTGGTGTACTTTGCTCCCAGGTTTTCAGCCATTCTGGTTTTGAGAGCAGAATAAATCATTTTAAAGTGTCAAGCCATTTATTTTAATGTATATCACTGTGTATAGTTCGCTTCGTTGTAGTAAGAGTTCAATGACTTGTTAAATTGCCAACCCTGTAATAACGAAAAAACAATGTACATTGTTTTTTTCGTTATTACATTGTAAATGTACATCTAGTTTCAATCTCTAGTAAGGTAAGGAAGGATGGGACCAAAAAATAAAAAGGGAGGGTGGCAAACAAAAATAAATTTAATTAGGAAGTGTAGAAAAAGTGAAGGCTAGACAAAGCTCTGCTGATACATAGACCCTGATTCATCAAGCAGAATCGGATTATCGGTCGCGCATTCGTGATCCGGAATCGTACGCGATCGCGCTATTCAGCAACTGAAAAAGATCGCGGCCGGAGCCGCGCATATCCGGCAGCTTTACACTGGCGAGCGTGTATTAAAAGTCACTGTTCCCCTAAAAAATCATTCTTTCTAATGGCGCTGGAATCCGGCTGGTAGTGAGGCGAGTGTACGCGCATACTCGAGTCCGGACCGCGGTAATCCGCGATCGATGGCCGCGCGTACTTTCGCGCTTCCAGCGAGCGCGGATTTTATTGATGAATCAGGGGCATAAGGTGTGTCAAAACAAAAGCTATACAAAAGTTCAGCCGATGTATAAAACTTGGTCAGGGTGTGCATTCAGCAGATGACCCAAAGGTAGTAAGGTCTCGTACAGATGCGTTTCGCCATGGGGCTTCTTCAGGGGATGATATGAAAACAATGTAGGCTAAATAGGTGTGTCAGAAATATACAATTAGAAATATGTACATAATGAGCTTCACAGGTCAATATTGGTATACTGTAGGTAGGTAAGTTTATCATTCACCTAATAACATTTACCATACTATCCCTCAGATACCACTACCACTACTAACTGAGAAACCTTTCCAGTGAAAAAGGTCTTAGAAGGTATTTTCCCCCAACTTTGTAACAAAGTTAGGATGGTGTGTGGTATTACAGTGGAGCTGAAGCACATAAAAGAAGTATGGAGTAAATCTTGGGAACTGTATATGAATGACCTATAGTAAGGTGGAACACACAAAATCATTCAGCTTCCTGTGTAACTTCTCTGCTTCCCACTAACTTATTGGACAACAAAATGAGACCATTACACTGCTAGTTCATTGTGACGTGAGAAGGCGGGTAACACAAGCAGATTTAAAGCTGATCTTGGAAATAGTGAAATCATCTCACCAACTAGGCAGTATAACACATTTGTAAATTACGTATGTAATCTTGTAGCAAGTAAAACAGTTTACCGACTTGTGATTCAACTGTGTATCTAACTTATTCTTCTGAACTAATGTTTGTATAAGCATGTATTATCTTAAATCTTCTGCTGCAGATTTGTCAGTTGACATGGGAGACATTATCTGGGACAATTCTTGATTACTGCTATATCCTTCACTTTATTGTAATACCACAGAAATATGAATTCCTTTTTATAATATTCATATATAATATAGTGACAATGGAGTCTGAAGAAGTAGTATTGAAAAACCATAAAACACGTCACTTCTATGTGCACCTGAGACATATATGAATTTCATGTAGTTAAATAAACCAGGAACTCTTATGTAAACCAAAGCATACTCTAGAGCTAAATATGGGGCCATCTGTGTAAAAGCTAAAGCTTGGCAGGTTATGGAACAGGACAATGATCCTAAACACACCAGTAAACCTACAACAGAATGGCTGAAAGAAGAGAAGTATCAGGGTATTCCAATAGCCGAGTCAAAGGCCAGATCTAAACTTGATTGAAATACTGTGGTGGGACCTTAAGAGACATGTGCATGTGCAAACAAAGAGAGATGTAGGGATTGATAAAGGCATACAGGAAATGATTACTTCAAATTTTCATGGGATGTACTTAGTATTTTTTACACATGACTTTTCCATTTTGGCTTTATTTCTGTTAAATAAACAATGATACAGTGGAATCTGTTGTTTGTTATTTACACCTGAGAGTGGATTTAAATAATTTTAAAACCAGATTTTATTATTTTATTATTTTTTATGTGACTTTAAAGAAGGTTAACTTTCCTTTTTCCCATGAGTGGTAAAAAGCAAAAAAAAAAATACATTTTGAATTAGAAAGATTTGTAGTAGTGCTTAGTAAACCAGTAGGCAATACAAAACAGACAAATGTATGCTTTTTGGCCATTCCATATACCATAACATCCAAAGATATTTTGCTTGGGTATATACTAACAAATTCAAAACTGTTGTATACAGGTTTAAATATTCTATATTTGTGGTGTTAATCAGATAAGTGAATATAATAAAGGTATGAACATTTTTGTTAGGCTCACTAAATCTGTATTGACCTTTATTATCCATTCCTGTACAAAGCATCTGCTTTTTTAAATTTCTCTTCAAATAGCTGGGTCTCAAAATGAACACGAATTTATTTGGATACATTAAAATGCACTCATTTAGTAGATCACTCCCTCTGATCCTGGACATAACGTTGGCCACTGAGGCATAATAGAATAACTTGTATGTCTTCATAGTATCCTAAAACTATTTTTTTTTTAATGTGTGAAGAAGTGATGATATATGAATACCTTCTGCAAAAGGCTCTGATCCTCTATGCTGAACCATTCTAGCAGTAGTGTTACAATCCTAACAGGTGACTAATCCTAGTCTTTTACTGAGTTTACTTTTATCATTAAAACAGGAACCAGATGTGGGAGTTGGTTGGCTGATTACACAAATCAAATGTGATATTGGAATTATATTTAATCCCTGGTTTCCAGGAGATATATGGCTAGTGAGTGCTCCTATTAAATTCTGTACAGATGATGATACATATTCTTCTATGGGGATAATGCAAGGATTACCATTTCTTAGTGTGAATTTTAAATAACTGCATTGATAAAACTTGTTTTTGTAAACAACGCTGATAATAAAACAGAAACGCTAGAAAACTTACCACGGTGGCTCAGTGGATAGCTCTCCTGACTCGGCTACATTATGAGTCCAATTTCGGACAAGATACTATCTGTATGAAGATTACATGACTGCCTTGTTTCTTCATGGAATTCTCCCAACATTCTAAAAACATTCAGGTAGGTTATTTGGTGTCTTCCTAAAAAATTGGCTTTAGACTGTGTTAATGATGTATGATTATTAAGGACCTTAGATTGATATTAGATAATAATAATCATTTTATCATAGTCATTAACATATAAAACTATAATTGCACTAATACCTGTTCCTGGAACACAATGAAGCACTTTTTGAATTGAATCTGATAACACACCTTAACATTCCGGAATAATAGTCATTTGGCTTTCTACCTATTTGATACATGTGCATTTAGTCATACACATGTGAAAATAAAAAATAAAAAAAATTAAGAATGCATATCTGGTATTTTCTTAAGTATGGTGCAAAAACATTTTCCCTCACAAAATACCGGTAAATTATGACATTGCAAGAGATAACTTAGTTAATGAGGTGAAGTTTGCTGATTTTAGTCATACAATGCATGCAAAAATCAAGTGTTTTACATTGTTTTGCTTGTGATTGAATATACTTAGGTGAATTTTTACTACATTTACTTAGCTAAGTGACTACTTCATTACATAATGATAATCTTCTTTGCTAAGTGAACAGCCTAAACCCACATCTTTTGGTAGGAAAATTGAACAGAAAATGACTATACTGCGAAAATCTCAAGGTACAAAAGAAAGAAGCCTCAAGCAAAAGAAAAAAAAGTAAAAAAAAGGGAAAAGATGAAAACTTTAGTAAATGGATGATCAGGAAATAACTTTCCTTAACAAGGTATTGATGTAAAGCACAACATTAATTGAAAGTGATCGTGGAACCATCAATTCAGTTTGAAGTTTTAGAGAGAGAAACAGGAAATATACCATGACATTTACCATTCAATCAAATTTCATATGAAGTGAAATTGTCAAACAAAACTTAAACAAGTATATTTAATATTCATTGAATTTTCAGTGTGTGTTCTATGTTTCAACTGTGCAAAAATCTCTAAAATACACAAACAAAATAATGCTCACTGTACAAGCATAGCATTTGTTGTATTATCCAGTAATTTATCTTATTTTTAAATGTGTTTCCATACGCAGTTACATACACTAGTACTCCACTTCCTAATCTACAAGTGTGTTTTGTTTTCAAGAACATACAATCCATAGCAGCACACTTAAATAGCCTGAAAGATTTATGAGCTACTCCCTTTCTAAATTCACTTACTTAACCCCTGGATTATTTTCCATTAATCAACTATGCTTATTTTACTCCTACTGTGTATAGACCTTCCCTAAAAGGATTCCATTTCCTGAATATTTTCCTTTTCAGTTAATCATTCTCAGTTTTGTTTCAATCTACTTACATTAAGCTGCATATTTGGGACTGTGATGAAACATAAATTAATATTTACAAAATACCAACAAATTTTACTCCAATATTGTTTGTGCTTATATTGTGTAAACATTTTCCACTATGGTTCCACAAGGCAGCAAGGTGGCTCAGAGGATAGCGCTCTGGCCCTGCCAGGTCCAAGGTTCTGCATGGAGTTTGCAGGTTCTCCCTGTGTTTGTGTGGGATTCCTCTGGGTACACTGGTTATCTGTAGTGATAATAATACGGTTTTACAACAGTCAATAATTCATTTTTCACCTTTGTATTCCTAAGAAGAATTTTTCTTTGGAAAAAACTGCAGCAATCGTAAAGAGCAGAAACAACTAATGCCATTTTGTCAATGTTTCGGCATTACCTGGTAGAACCAAAGCTTGCCTGTCCCTTTCTACCTTCAGAGTGAGACAAGTCCATCATAATGATGAGCTAGTATGTTATTTAAGTGAATAAAGAAATATATTTTATAATTATATCAATTATTTTGATTTCAGCTGTTTATAGTAAATAAAATATTCTGCTCAGCTGCTGTGTTTAAGATGTGCATTGTGCCTAAATGACATTGGTAAATAAAAAAGTTGATGTTGAAACCAAAGATTAGGATATTTTTAACTCAATACAGACAATAAACCTTACAATTTTCAAAATTAATATTGCAAAAGAGAAGAATGTTGCCTGTCAGTGCTGTGGGCTTAAGGGGGCATTGGTCTGGATTTATTATACTAAAATGTTCTTTCAGCTACCAGGTACAAGCACAACTTCTTTATAGATTTAGTTCCAAGACTTAGTACTTAGTAACTTCTTAGTCTTGGCCTTACTAAAACGTCTTGGAAGTAAAAGGTGTGTGATGTCATGCAAGCTTTTTGATCCCTTGTGTTGTGTTGGGAGCCTAAATAAATGGACTGGACTTTACAAAACTTAAAATAACATGTAATACAACAAATATTAATATCACAACACAAGGATTGGAAACATTTGCATGTGTAATTCTCTTTCCAAACTCTTTAATACTCTCAAACTTTAATACTTTTCTGAACAGAAAAGTTCTGCTCCATATAAATGACATATCAATGAATTTTAAATTTTTTCGTTTTTACTGGCACCATTAGGGGTGGGTGTGAGATACTACATTTTACAGTATTTAAAAGGGACAATGGGGAAATCTTCCTAACAATATACAGGGAAAAAAATTGTTTCAAAATTTCTTTATTTGGTTTTATGGACTATTTGGTTTAATCCATTATCACTCAATATGCACTTACAGTAAATGGACATTTTTTTTGCTATTTCTGAAATACAGAAACTTTTTAAATGCCCAAAATATCCAAAATCATGGGCACATAGGTAAAGTTGTTAAGCTTGTTTGATCAACTATTTATCTCTTAAATATTAAACAAGAAAGGAGGAAATTCAATATGATCAGTATACATTGAGTGCATTGAATAGCTGGACATCTTTCCAACAATAGGTATTGTAAAACTTAGAATGTGTATTTAAATAAAAAATAAATAAAATAAATAAAAACAAAAAAATAGATTTTATGAAAAAAAACTTGCCCTACAAAAGCCTGTCTGTTTCTCTCTTTTTCCCACAATCTCCCTCTATAGATTTTTCTCAGGCTGGGCTACTCTAAGTTAACTATAATTCTAATATTGGGTCACTCTCTTTAGTGGAACACATTATTTCACACACATTATTGTAAAACTAGTTTTATCTTAAAATAAATATTGAAGGTGTAATGGGAAAATGGACAGACAGTACCAAATAAAGAGGAACCAAACTTACAAATTTAAAAAAATTGCAAGCAGACAATGTACCTTCTGCAATAAAAAGAAAAGTATTAATGCAATAAAAAAAACAGGAGTTTATTCTTACCTGGCAGCTAGCTATGGCAGGATTGTACACTGTACATTGTATATTATAGAGAAGATTTCAAACAGACAGTTAAGTTTGTTTTATTGCAGAAAGGACATCCCTTGTTCCTTCTGCAATAAAGAAAATGGCAATGTTTGATTTGTAAGTTTAGTTCCACTATAATACAGTGTGTTCCATGTAAGATAATGTTGTTTAAGGTGTATCTAAACCCATGAACAAAAATGAATATATTGCAGATTACCAGTCCATAGATGTAGTTCTTGTATTCACATTCTTATTTTAGTCTGTTTTTCCTTTATTTTCACCTGGTAATTGAAGCCAGTAACACACTACTACTACTAGTGGCTACCACTGAACTGTATCTTTGGAAAAGAAATGTAACCTCCCTTGGACAGAAAAATCTGTGTGATGGATAGGTAGATTTAAAATGACAAAAAAAAAAAAAAAATTAAAGCTTAAAGCAGATCTAAAGTAAAAAAAAAACACCAGGTAGTACTATTTGACAAAAGAGACATGCAGTGTCTCATCACCCACCAAGTTTAGTGCAGCTTTAACTCTATCTAACACTTTTTAAGCAGTTACAGCAATATGTTTTACCTGTATGAACAACAGCGATCTACAGGATGATTTGCATTGCATTTTCTGTCTGAACTGTTCAACCTGTAAAAGAAGGCTGACAAAGACATATTGTCAGAATAAATTGATAAAGTAACCATGTTACAGGTGACATAGAAAAATAGGTACCGTGTTGCTGTCAGACTGCATCATCATGCACATTATTTTTGCCTTAAAGTTATGCTTTAAAATATTTTTAAACTCTGAAGATACTATATTGGTTGCATTTAGCATGTGTTTTGCAGCTTGACGGTACTGCCAGCTGAGGCCACCATGGACTTTAATGATTGTTTATGCTGTTTCAGAGTTACCTTTGCAATCTATATGTGGTAAGCGTAACTGCTTTCAAACAGAGAGAAATTCATCATTTCATAGAGTGTGAATTGGATGTTAACCACTAGAATGTAAGTCTAATGTTATCCTGTCCATTGTCTGTAGGCTTTTGATAATGATTCGCACAATAGGTGTGCATTTGTCATTAACAGGGTGGCCAGAGGCTTAATATTACTAACATTTTTTCTGTATGGACAAGAATTTGCACCCAATGATGTTATTTCTTCCTAGAAACTTTAAGAGCCTTTTAAAATATTTTTACAGTTATAACTCTGTTAATGAGATCTCCTGGAATCAAGAGCAGTGTAAATCATGAAAGCTGCAGTCATAAAGGTCCTAATAAAGCTGGCACCATTGCTTTGATGGTAATTTGCAGACTTTCCCAGTACTCACTCCCACACACATGCTCACACACTCTTTGTAGTTAAGTAAATGGTAAGGTCAGAGTACTAAGATATCCTAAGAAGGACCTATCTTTGAGTTTACTCAGAACTAGTAGAGTTAAACCAGAGCACAAATGTAGACACACTTCAATGTAACACTTGTGTAATATACCTCCAAGTTGCAGGTCGGCTTACTTTGCGATTTCCATCAACTTGTGACGTGTTAGGAATTGTGGAACTACAATTTCATGTATGCCCTAAAAAGTTACCCTACCTTGCTAACTTCAGAGATACAGGTTATCTAAAAATGCTTTTACATCATCCAAGGTTACCTTGAGGTCAAGGTGTAGAATTCAATACCTCCATTATTATTCTGCAAGGCTGCCATGTGCACATCATCCAGATAAACAGCTTTCTTCTTTTTGAACTAGTACATTAGTTTGTTTGTTTTTAGTTGTTTTTTTTTACCTAAATTAAAAAAAAAAATTAACTGTGTTGTTTTTTTAGGACAATATAAAATGAAAAAATAGAAAATAGCTTAGAAAGTTTCTTTACCAAAAAAAAATTTCCTCTATCTAGAACTACTTATACATGCTAAATATTTGTCACCTGAGATGAACGATTGTAATCGTCTGCCAGTTAAATCTCTAAATGACCAATAGGGGACAACTGCTGTAATTTCACTGCACAACAATGATTTTGCTACTGGGAATATTGAGTGTGCTGATTCCAAGGCTCTAATTTATTAAAGTTCTCTAAAAATTAAAAACATTTGCTAACAGGTAATGACTTTTAGAAAATCCATTTCATTTTTTCTTTATCACGCAGCTTCACTGATGAAAGTGTATTCTCTCTTAAAGCCTTCGAGAGCTTTAATAAATCAGGGCCCAAATCTAAACTCAGAATTTGCTATCCTATCATGTACAGATTTTAAGTTATAGGGGTGCTATAGCTGTTCAAATGTTCAGTAATTTGGTAATGTATTTTTACATGGGAACATTATAACAGTTGCAGCTACCACTATGCCTGCTGCCGCCTCAGCTGCATCACGTTCCCTGGTGGCATGCATGTTCCAGCAGAGGCTGGGTATGTCTGGGCAAGATGGACCAAGGGCTTGTCTCTAGTGCAAATCCATCGTATTGTCTGCAATAGTGAGTCTGTTTTGAGCTAAAGATGAGTAGGCGCACCTGTGTTAATAAACCAGACAATTTATTGCTACATTTGTGGCAAATATACCTCGTATGATGAACGCAAGAACCTAAGCAAGGGGGTGAGATTAGCTTACAAGTGTTACTTTGGATGTGAATATGGAGATCAGGATAAAAGCTGGGCACCTCATATCTGCTGTCAGGTGTGTTACGTTGGCCTAACACAATGGTTAAATGGGAAAAGGAATCAAACGCCTTTTGCTGTGCCCATGGTTTGGCGTGAGCCAAAAGACCATCACTTGGACTGCTACATCTGTATGAGTAAAAGTACTGGGTTTTCAAAGAAAACTAAGTCAAAAATCATCTATCCTGATTGTGAATCTGCTCTGAAGCCAGTACCACATGGTGCAGAGAATCCAGTGCTTGTGAACCTCAATTTGAAGAGGGTAAGCAACATTTTATAAGCCAATCAGATTTGGATGATCTAGGAAAGGACCTGTCTTTGTCAAAAGAAAAGTCTGAACTGTTAGCCTCCAGATTAAAGGAGTGGAATTTGCTACAAAAAGGAACTAAAACTTCACACTTTCGTGATCGCCACACAAAGTTTGCAGGTTATTACAAGCTGGAAAACGACATTTGCTTCTGTACCAACATGAGTGGTCTGATGATAGAGTTGGGTTGCGAAAAAATACCAGAGCAGTGGAGATTGTTTTTAGACTTGAGCAAAGCAAATTTGAAAGCTGTATTGCTGCATAAAGGTATCAAAAACCTTCTGTTCCTCTTGCTCATGCAGAGGGAATGAAAGAAACATACGAATCTATAGAAGTCATTTGGAAATTGATAAACTATTGAGAACACAAGTGGAACGTTTGTGGTGACCTGAAGGTGGTGTCACTCCTTCTTGGCCTGAAATTGGGATATATACAAAATATATGTGCTTGCTATGCCTGTAGAACAGCAACCATTACAAAGTGAAAGAATGGCCACCAGACCTGAACACACTGTTGGCCAGTACAATGTGAATCATAAATCACTCATTGATCCACAGAAAGTTTACCTTCCGCCACTTCATTTTAAACTTGGAGTAATGAAAAATGTTGTTGTTGCAATGGATTATGATGGTATTGGTTTTCAGTATCTGAAGGACAAGTTTGGAAAAGGTATAACAGATGCTAAACTGAAAGCAGGCATTTCTGTTGGTCTCCAAATCTGAAATTTGATGAAACTTTCTGGGCAACCAGCGAGCTGAAAACCATGCTGAACTCAGCATACCATCATCTTGGCTCCCGAATGTCACTTAAAATTAATTTCTTACATTCCCATCTGGACTTCTTACCACAAAATGTGGGTGATGTGAGTGATGAACAAAGGGAGAGTTTCCACCAGGACATTTCTGTTATGGAAACAAATTATCAAGGCCGGTGCAACCCCAACAGGATGTGCGACTACTGCTGGTTTCTACAACGGGAGACAGTGGAGACAGCCACAAACGCAAAAGCAAGTGCCTGAAACACTTCTGATGTGTGTTGAACACACACTGGAAATTAATGTAACATCAAAGTAAGGATAGTCCAAAGACAGGGTTTTTTGGCAACAGTTTTTTGTATTAAACAAAATTTACTAGCACAAAATCTTATATTTACAATAACATCAACAATACAATATGTAAGGCACTGCCTCATCCCTTGAGGTTAGGTACCCAAACATTTTCATTAAAATCCACAGTACAGTTTGAGAGGTACTACCTCGTTCCTTGAGGTTATGTACCTACTAGACTAGACATAGATCACCTACCTAATAATTTGTTAATGATTTTTTTCTCTTTTAGTTTAACGTTAGGCAAAACAGTGTGTGCAGGGAACATCAATCATATAAATATTTTTAAGGCAGCCTTGTTAACCCGACATGTTTCGCCCAAAATAGGCTTCCTCAGGGGTGATGCTACGTGTACTAAAGTTCAAAGCACTGATTCTTGGATACATCATAATATTTAAAAAACATATGTTATGATCGGGTATTTATATCTTAATACTTATCTTATCTCATGCAATTGATGATAATTAAATTATCTCATTTAAAAATGATATCTATGTTTTCAATAATCAATGTCATAGAAATCTTGAATAATTAAACGAATATTGTATAACAAGGGTCAAAATGAATGTACTGTATGAACAATATGCTAAAGAAAAGGGCTTACTCAATCTCCTTGGTCCAAAGATATCTTTACTAGTAATGTACATACTGCTTTGTCCATATATAGATAAGCATACTTCTATAAGGATATATATATCCACCAAAAGCATCTATGAATGTTCCCACAATGTCAGTCCAACTTTAATGATAAGTGTTTTTTAGAGCGTAGATGAAATACAATAAAGATATGATAACAAACTTACATTGCCCTTACTTGGGTGCATATGTCATGTTGTGAAGTGAGATAAGGAAATTATTCTCTCAAGCTGGTATGGACAAATAATGTCCGTCTTCTTTGTAGAGGGTTCCTTACAGATTTCCTTATGGGAAAGCCTGTAATAGGTAATTATCATTATTCATAATAACATGAATATTATGCTATATAGTAATAATATTAGATACCATGAGTGATTAAACTTATTTCCCTGTGACCACCAGCCAATGTGAATACACGTGCACCTTGACAATTGGATTTTTGCTAATTGTTTACAGTAGGTAGAGTGGTGTTGAGGCTGTTAAAAAACAAAACTAGCTGAAACAGGCTTTATTGGTTCCAAAAGAACTAAATGTTATATATTCCTGTTACAGCTTGCTTGTGGGGTTGTGTTTCTCAGCTATGCCAGCACAGAAAACTGCGGTAACAGGGCAGTAAATCAGTCACAAATCATCACATGTGGTGGTACATGACTTTGATTGGGCTGTGCTGATGTAATTAGCCTGCTTCTTTTTCCCAGTTATTACTTGGACTTTTGAAAAGTAATAGTAAGGAAAAAAAACAGCAGCAAGGAGCCAATATGCATCTGATATTTGTGAACACAGCCAAGTACTGCATGTATTTTTATTACATCTTTGAGCTTAAATCTCAGCACAGGAATTAGATGCTGACTTTGGATAGTACCTGAACAACGATGGTAGCAGCCTTCTGTCGAATGAAAACAATTGTTTGTCAATGTGGAAATTGATCTCACTAAGTCATCCCTACACAATACTTATTAATGCCCTCTGAAATCTCATTCACTCCTATGGCAAAATAGAAGCGGAAGGCGTGACTGCACCAGTAAACTGTCCCAAGGATGCATTTATTTGATTTACTAGATTGTCTTTGGGATTGGAGTTGTAAATAAAGAGGTACAGTATTAATATATTTCTAATGGTAAATGTGCCAATCCATATTATTCTTCGGAATGTTTAGGTTAATATGTGTCATGTTGGCATAGAATTCAGGACTGAGACAGACGCTCAACCACCATATCTTTGGACGAAGTAACTGTTATACCCTGCCCTCCTGATTTGGACTACAAAGAAGTCTTCCTTTTCCATTAACATTACACCCATTACATTACATTCCAAAAGATTGCTTGAAAGGAAGTTAAAATTATTTGTGCTTTTAGTTAATCTAACAGAAAGCTACAAGTACATTGTATTTTTGGCAACCTCAACAGTTACTTTTGTATTTGATCTTAGCCTGATAAACGAAACGGGTGCAGCTACCTTATCTGGTAGGCTGTAGGCCTCAAAATAAAAAAAAAAAAAGAAAGACAAAAGCCTAATATGAAAATACTTTGAGACCTAAAAGCTTGTGCAGCACAACAATGCTGCACAACCTCTGAAAAGCGAGCAAAGCACAAGTCAAAACAAACTGTAGCCCAGCTGGGCAACTAAATATCTTTTATGTTTATGTCTATACCTTTATGTTCCTTGCTAATGAAAAGCATATAACCAGTCTTTGTTCAGAGCAACTGTGGTAGCATCCATCAGAACCAGTGAGCTCCATCTTGCAGCCGATTGTTTATTGAGGACACCTGGACTCTTAGCCCAGGTGAAGACCCAACAAGGAAATGTAGCGGATCCACGAACGATGAACGACGAGCGATCCTAATGCAAGGGAAGGGGGAGAGCGCGCACCAGGGTGCCGCTCCGCCGCTCTCCCCCTCCCCTCTCCATAGAGCAGAACGGTGCTGTATGTACAGCACTCGTTCATGCATCTTGCGGTTCTTATCGTTGGAAAGGATCGTGAAAGATCCTTTCCAACGACAAGAATTGCACGTGTGTATGTGGCTTAAGGCAAACAAACAGAAGAGGAAATGTAAGAAAAAGTAATAAAGAGGGTGAAGAAAGGAGGTAGGACAAAAAGAGGGTGAGGGCGTGAGTAGGGTGGGGAGTGGGGATAAAGTTGACCAAGTGTATGCTTCTGAAAGGGGTCCATATCCGGGGGGGGGGGGGGGGACAACCTATGTTGATAAAGTGAAAAGTTTATAAAGAGCTGCGGTTCCACCTCTCTAGCCATTGTAAATATATACTCGTCTGTTTGTGAGAAATCCATGCATTAAAACCAACTCTGGCAGAAAGCCTCTCCAGTGCCACGTAATTTAGAGGTTAGGCCTTCCATGCGATAAAGGTCTTGGATGTTGGCAAACCATTGAGCCACTGTAGGTGCCCTTGGCTGAAGCCAGAGTGCCAGGATATATTATTTTGTGGCATCCAATAAATGAATGAGCAAGGATGACCAGTACACCTTCCTGGTAAATTTGTTTTGGTGGAGGAGGAAGAAACCAGGTTCAAAATGAATTCCAAAGTCAGTAAATCTCTGAGCTATTGATTGTTTCCAGAACAGTTCAATAATTGGGCACTACCAGAAATGTGTAGTAGGGCCCCATGCTTATATAAGAGATATTACCTGTTGCGCTGGACCTGTTCCTGAACAAAGTTGTTCATAAGTGGTCAAGGACTGTCTGTACGACAAACTGAGGTCAGAAAGACCCAGTGTAGATTTCAGGTGTCTGATGACAGAGATTAGGGGGGAAAGGAGACTGGGATAGAGAAAGTAAGTTTTGGACTTTCTAAAAGACACATATGGTCAGTCCAAGCTGTTAGATATGGATGTGTATGTTAAGTGAGTGTCGTCAATGCAATAAGGAATGGCGTAGATGGAGACAGGGCAATAGGACTGCTCTTTGTTGGTCCATTGCTTGAGATTGGTGTGCTTGCACCTTTCAATAATTCTGTAGCCAACCCTAGTGTGAAACTACATAGTAAAGGTGGGCATCTGGGACATCGACACCTCCTAGTGATTTTGGTAGGCTTAAATATCTAAATTGCAACCATGCTTTCTTATTGGAACATATGAATCTGAGAAAGATGGACCTTAGGTTGTGGAAGAATATCAGGGGGAGCGATATAGGGAGTGTTTAAAACAGATATAGTAGCATGGGGAGAATTTTCATTTTATGATATTGCAAAGTCCAAACCAGGAAAATGTACCTTTCGCCCAGAAGAAGAGGTCTCTTCGTATGGAATTTATTATAGGAGGGAAACTTAGCATACATGTTTTAGAGAGGTTATTAGGTATGCGGACTTCTTTGTATCAGATATCTCCCTGCACTCCCCGAAAAGTGAAAGAGAATTTAGAGACTTATCTCCAATGCTGGTGAAGATACACTTTCATCAGTGAACCTGGGTGATCCAGCAACATGGATCTGGTCCAGGATTTAAAATATTTGCTAGCAAATTACTTTGAAGAAATCCATTACAAGTTTGTTGGATCACACAACTTCACTGATGAAAATGTATCCTCTCCAGCCTTGGAAAGCTTTAATAAATCAGGCCCATTGAGTGAGGAATATTGATGTTCATGGCTTCAGTCTTCTGGAGGTTTATTCTGAAATGGGAAAGTTCCCCCAAAGCATTGGAATTCCATACTGCCAATCCATACGCTGCCAATAAGTAACAAGACTTTGGACACTGTACAGTGCTGCAGTATATGTTGGTGATAATAAAATACAAAATATTGCAGAAGCAAGCTGAAGAGGATCTGTTAGTTCCCACAGATGCTCTGTTCTCTAAACAGGCTTTCCATGAATTAGTGCCGTGTTTATTCAAATGAATGCGGATCAAACACAGAAGGGGCATTTCTTTCCTTTAAAAAAACAGACTTTCTATACATATTTCTGGGGTAATGCAGTCATTTCATCTTCACACTCTTGGCGGCGAGACCAATACTGGATGTTACTTTTCTAAAAGGCAGATGTGCTACTGCTCTCATTTAGGGCCTCTCTGGCTAGCATAAAGTAAATTGCTACTATCAGCATGCTATCCCTACCCTAGGACCTCTTCAGCCAAGTCTAACACTTCTCACTTCAACACAGTTCATATGAGGAATGGGTATTACCAGGAGCCAGGCCCACCACTATTCCAGTACCATTCACCTCAAAACAGGGTGTTACCAGGAGAAAAGTCCAACACTGCTCCAGTTCTGCTCACCCCTGGACAGGGCATTACTTAGTATGGCATTCCCTAGTCCAATTACATACATATCCAGCATGCAGACAGCACCTAAATTCACATTCATTTCAGAGGGCTGCATTGGGGAGACTTCTAATTCCTCATGAAAGAAAGTCGTCACCAGGTCTGGTTGACTCCATCCCAAATTCCTCTGATCACACTCCATTCTTTACGGAACCTAACAGTCTCTGCAGCCTCTTTCTATCCCTCCATTGAAGTGACAAAGTTCAGCATCTTTAGATACATAATACATATAAACTGTTTACTGAAACAAATACTTCCTAAGCCAAAACCATTCTGTCATTCAACTTTGTGATAAAACTACTGGGATAGTGACTGATACCAATTTTTGGTGCTTATTTCTGTACAAGGGGCTCCCGCACTCTTCATCAGGGGTAACTTTTTATGCTGAGGATACCATGCTCCCCCAGGATTGGGGAAAATAATTTGAGACAAGGCACTTGCACAAGTTGGTTCATTTCTATTAGGATATTAAGCTATGCATTAAAAATACATGTTTTTGTTCTAGGTGTTTAGTGTTAAATAACACTTGGTGATTCTGGCATTAAGGTCTATGTTATGTTGCTCATCATGTTATACAATGAAAACACACTGTACCTTTCTCTATTGACAACAATGTATTTGGCCTTATTTTCTGGTTTAATTTCTGAAAATGTAAGCCAAGCAGAATTTCGCACTTCACTGCCAGTACAAACAGATAGTTCAAGCACAAAGCAACAAGCACAAAGCAACAAATATAATATAAACTATCCTACCTTTTAATAATAATTTAATTGGGAAGAAATTTTCTTTAAAGCGGAAGTAAACCCAAAACCAACCAAACAAACAAAACAAAAAAAATCACATTTTCCTTCAATCTCGCAGATCAGTCTATCCGTTGGGAGGTTTGTTCCATTAGGTCCCGCGTCGTCCTGGTATCCGTCTTTGGCCTGGCACAGAGGGATCAGGCGCCATCTTCCCCTCTCTTCTTCACTGTGCTTCTTCCTACATCACCCCATCCCGCACTGCGCAGGTGTGAAATCGGGTGATGTGGACTGAGGGAAAAACTTGCCGATCTCACTGCGTATTTTTTTTCCCTTTTGATGAAAGGACTCTTTATGCGCATGCCCAAGATGCTCAGGCATGTGCAGAAAGAGCAGCCAAGAGTCTCCTGGGATACCTACGTCACACATCCTACGTCACAGCTCTTGGCTGCTGCCATTCATTCTTGATTACCTAGGGGATCAAAAACTACATTTTTAATTTTTTTCACTTTTCACAATTTTTACTCGAAATAAAAGGGTTGTCTACCCCTTTATGTAAAGTGAAAATTGTGAGTTTAGGTACGCTTTAAATCTTGTAATTACCCAAATAGAGTACTATTGGAATACTGCCTTCCAGAAGAGAATTTTCTTTAGTAAACAGACCTTTATTAAAAGGCATTTGGACCTGCAATACCTTTCTAGTAAATACCAAAGTCTATTCTCATAAATTCCTAATGTTTAAATAGTTTTAAGCCTCTAGGCATTGGTAATTGAACCATATCCCTTCTCACAAGCACAAAAAAAGTTACTTTACTGTTTTTGCATAGGAAAACAACTACTCAGTTTTATGTAATTATTATTTTCTCAGTCTTCATTACATTTTATTATATTGTGCCCAGTAAGTTAAAAGAAAATACACTTGGTAGAAAAATAAAAATACACTCAATTACTTTTGTAATTATAAAGTCTGGTGTATACAAGAAGCCTGTATATTTTAGTTGGTATTATAAAAGAACATTTCATATGTTTTTTACATTTTCAGTAGAATACCTAAGATTCAGCCAGTGTCTTGTTTTTTTAATTTTTTCATGGTGATATGATGGGGTGTCAACATAAGTTACCTGTGCAATCACTGTGATAATTATCCTGGTTTGAAATTACAGGTAGAGGCAGAAGGTATGACAGCCTTGACAAAATAATTGTTGGATTATATTTCTCACCACAAAGACAACGTGAAACTGAACAGCTAACAGCATTTAAACGTGTTGTCTGGCAGATATGCTTTGAGCTGATTCACCAATATATTCATCTGTAAATTGGGTTATGCATAATATTTTTTACAACAGTTGGCTCAGTTTCATCATTTCATTTTAATCCTTAGTGTTACTAAAGGACAATGTTGTTCTATCCAGCTTACACGTAGATTCAAAATCCCATTTTCTGGCACAAGGACACTGCTGAAATATTTCAATGATTTGTCTTGCATGATCTGAAAAGTTTGCAAATGTAATATTTTTGCATAGACAAAAAGTATTAATCAAATTTTAACATAATTAAAAGTACACTGCCTAAAACTGTTGATTTCTTTTTCAACATTTTTCAACAGGAAAACATTAAATTTGATTCAAGTGTTACCTTCAGGTAACAGTAAAACAAAAAGTCAAACAAATAACACAATAAATGGACATGCTGTATTAAGTAATAATTTCACAATTAAAATAATGAAAATTTCAATTTGTCACATGAAACAGTACGTACACCGCTACATTTACTTGAAATACATACAATAGAGTTGAATGTTCCAAATTAGATATCATTAATTAGAGCCTCCCTAGGGAGTATGCAGATCCTAATTAAAGCTCAGATATTCAAGATCTAATGTTCTGTCTGCTATTGATGGGTGTGGTGTCATCATGTCAACACCAAATTAGCTCTCTAAGGCCATGTACACATGTCAGATAATTCTTGGCCAATACAAGCTTTCGGGCTCATCTCAGATAAGAATCTGACATATGCACAGAAGTCGTCCAACGTCATTCAAGGATCGCCTGCAATGGAAGAGAAGTGAGGAGAGCACAGCCAGGTGCTGTTTGCTCATTCTCTACCCCCCCCCCCCATAGAACAGAACAGCGCTGTATGTCATTTGTCGCTGGAATTATTCGTGAAAGATCGTTTCCAATGACAATAATCAAGCATGTATACGCAGCCTTAGTCCCTTGGAAAGTAGGTTGATGCCTATAAGCTGACAAGGCATTTGAAAACATGTAAAAAATGTAAAATTAGTCAATACACTGTAGGAAAACTGATTATGGATTTTAAATTGCTGATAATATATCTGGTTAGCTAAGCACATTCAACTCAAGAGCTAATTATTTGATACTAAAGACATCTCTGATGAAATGTTACAAGTTGTGGCTTTTTGTTGCTGCAGGGCCTAAGCAGCTTAGATTCACCAAACCATCTATAAATTCAGCATCATATCAAAATGTTTTTGATGAAAATGTGAGGCGGTATGAAGCTGAATTTATAGCAGACATATATCTCCAAACATATTAAAAACCATGCACTGGCCTATTCAAAGCCATAATTTAATCACTTAGATTGTTTGGGGCAGATTTGAAATAGGCGGTTTATCCAAGAAAACGTTGACGCTAGAGACAGGTGGGCAGTTATGCAAAATCACAACAAAAGGTCATTTCTGCTGCATTGGGTAATACAAGCTTATTGGGCCAAGAGTATTTAAACTTTTTACAAAGTACACAATATATATGACGTTTTCAGTTGGTAAAAAATTGAAAGTAAAATTCCTATGAGTTTTTATAAAAATGTATCACTTTTAGGTGTGGGAACTGTTAGGATAAAAATGTAATGTTTGTCTATTTAAATATGTTGAAAAAAAAAATGTCTCTCTTCACAAGACTCTATACATACAAATATATATTTGGGCAGATGCCAAAATGATTGTCAGTCAAACCAATGCCTGTAGCATATACAATCCTGACCTGAAATAATCTAAAGCTTAATGTACATGTTACAATATGACTGTAATCATTTCATCCCATTTTTTTGATTTACGAGAACCTATGTAAACTATACACAATTGGTATTTGATCACACAGGCCATTGTACCACATAGTTGATGGTGGACTAAGTGAAAATGTACAGTCATATTGTAACATGGAGTGAGCTTTATAGGAAAGATTTTCTGAGATAAACATACAGCTGCCATATAAAATGCTTCAACTGTTTGCTCAACAAATTTTTGAGCCTGTGTTGGAGATGTGATTCATATATTTTGGGCCTGCCCAATTCTTTAACCTTTTTGGTTGACAGTCAAGTACTGGGGATAGGTTTTATAATACCTGGTTTTACTGGAAGCAATGTCAACACTCCACTAAACACAGCAGTCACCTGGGTCAACTACTTTCACAATCATAATCATGCAGATAGCAATATAGGCTTACTTCTATAAGAATTATATACGGTATGTTTCCCTGTATTGATGAGAAATATTTTCTGTCTATGGTAACTGATAGCACCCATTGTTTGCCATGATGAGTACACCTGATATATGTACTTTTTAGCCTTCAGGCACTTTGTTCCCTTGATTTCTACTTTTTTGTATACCACTTTATTTATTTTATTTATACAATATACATTTTCCCTTGTTTGGTATATGTTGATATATCTGTAATTTTTTCTTTATAAAATAAATAAAATAGTATAAAATAAAATGTATAGAAAATGCCATTGATAACCTTATCATTGTGTAAATGCTAGCTGTATGCTAGCCTGGCTCCAAAAACCTAATTTAGAATAGAGATTTTAAACTAATAAAGCCAGTGCTTAGCATAATTGCCAGGCAACTACAATTTTCAACAAAAGAAATCAATGTCCTAGATTTCCCCAGCACTGATTTAGTTTATAAAAGCCCTATCTTCCACTAAACAGTTCCTATCTGCATTTTAAACTTTATGACAACATGGCCACAATATTTGATTTGGTGATCCTACTAGTAACACACTCCTAGTAAAGCTACGTACACACTTCCAATTATTATCGTCGGAAAACGAATGACGAACGTTCCTGCACGATATATACGAACGATCGTATAGCACCGATCCTGCACATAGAGGTAACGACACGATCGTTCGTAGATATTGTACACACAATAGATACGATCGTTTAAGCGATAGAGGAACTATGTGCACGACAGGAAAGTGAACGGACGTTCGTTCATCACGCATGCTCTGAACATGGACGATCAACGAACGACCGTACACACGAACGATGTTCAACGATCGTCGTCCAATCCGATCCGCCGGTCCGGTCGTTCGTTTCCAACAACTTTCCTCGTTCGTCGGCGTCGTTGGTTACTTTTTTACGAACAATTTTTTGCCCAATCGATCGTTCGTCGTTCGATTGGAACGATAAAAATTGGAAGTGTGTACGCACCTTAAGAATAGTTTGACACAATTCAGTAGTTCACAGGAAGAAAGCAGACAGGGCTGTTGACAATTGTTGAGAAGCTAGAACGTCACTGGTTGAGATGTCCATTGTCCATACTATTTTCTTTTCTTTTTTTATTCAACTGGTACAAATATATAAATAAAAAAACACTGACTAATTTTTGATCTTATAGAGGTGTATTTATTAGTGACTTAGGCTGGGTACACACGTGCAATAACTGTCGTTGGAAAGGATCTTTCACGATTCTTTCCAGCAACTAAAGACTGCAGGATACATGAACGAGTCCTGTACATACAGCACCATTCTGCTCTATAGTGAGGGGAGAACGACAAAGCGGCACCCTGCTGCACGCTCTCCCTCTTTGCTTCTATTAGGATCGTTCGTCGTCCATCGTCCGTGGATCTGCCAGGACGATCATTCGGACGTTGGACAATGGGTGCTGTAGACACACCAGATTCTTGTCCGATATCGGCCCTGAGACGATTATCAGACGGGAACCATTGGACGTGTGTACGTAGCCTTACTCTGAATAATTTTACCAGAAATGTGGAAGGTTTGCCCAGTAAAAAAAGGCAACCATGGGACAAAAGATTAGTGCACAGTATTGACTGTAGTCTCAGCTCTCCAATGGATTTAGGTTAAACATCTGCTGGTCAACATTGGCTATGAACAAGCAGAAACCCAGCATAACAGGCAGAGATTCCTTTATCCTAAAACTCTTTTGCAGATAAATGTTTTCCAAATATGTAAAAGATCCAGGAATTAGATGCTTGATTACAGCACTAACTCCTTGAAATATATAGATTTTTACAATCAAGGCCTTTAGTGTAGCGGGACCTTAAT
The DNA here is from genome assembly GCF_032062135.1 of Pyxicephalus adspersus. Taxonomy (NCBI): domain Eukaryota; kingdom Metazoa; phylum Chordata; class Amphibia; order Anura; family Pyxicephalidae; genus Pyxicephalus; species Pyxicephalus adspersus. Next base: position 50,117,937 of record NC_092859.1, read on the forward strand.
TGAGATTTCCTTTTTTTCTGCTCAACCATAGCTGACACACAAACCACTAGTTAAATTGGAAGCCCTCTAAATTTAGCATTAGGGGCATATTTTTAAAATACAGTGTCAGAAGTGGCATGTACAGTCTGAATTACTTCCCTACTGGAGGAAATACAAAAATTCAAAACAGTCTAAAAAAAACAGATAAGAGGTGAACACAATTATCTTCTGTTTATCAGAATTCAATTCAAATTTCCTCAGAGCCCTATATTACTTAGGAAGTTTATTAGCAAGCCAAGTAAGATGTTAACCAAAGACTTTTGTGACCCACATAATAAGATATATATTTCTTCTTTTTTTTTTATATAAAATCCACATTTTGGGATATCATTACATTTCTCTAAATTCTTTGTATGATTTGATATCTTTCCCAATTTTTTGCCAATCCCAATTATATTTTTGTATATGACAAACTTTAGACTTTATCCATATTTTTGAACAGCAAATAATAATTACATTTTTAAATGTTAAGAAATATACAATATATAAGTGGATCATGATACCACTTTGACAATAGGAACCAATCCTACAACCATGTATTTTACAGTGTGATCTGGAATGGTTTCCCAAGGCAGACACTAAAATACTAGAATGACCAGGTGCCTTTATAGAACAAAAAGGGCAATTTGTAAATAAATAATTCTGTCTGATAAGACAGGGTTGTATATATTATATATGATTAGATAGATCCTGTAATATGCACTGGCTTCTGCTGGCCCTGGTTTTGGATAATAAAAAAAATCTTTAGAACAATTGACACTTTTTCCCACTGTATGACTCAGAAAGAAAGATAGGCTTATCTATGAATCAGCTGTCAAGTGGAAAAGATGTTCTTGGAATCATCAAAATCTATGTTTATGAATGCTTGCAAAAGCCATGGCTGCTTTACTCATTCAGCTTAATCTCCTATAAAGTCATCAAACAAGACAATACACAGTTAACCAATACTAATACACATGTCTTTTCATGCCAGATTCCATTGCTTCCTAAAAGGAAGAGCTGAGATCACATTTAAAAACTATCTATGTGTGTGGTAGGAACCAGAAAACAATACATGAGGATGAATAGCCATTTGCATACCAGGACAACTGTATTTTCTTTCATTTCATGGGCAGTAGAGGAAGGACAGAAATATTAAGTCAGAGTTAAAATTCTATTAAAAATCTAGCCCTTAAAAAAACCTAATTAAAACAAAAAGCTAATTTCACCTATTTTCTTTTCTGTCTGTGAATTGTTGTGATAAGGATTAATGTACCAAAGGAACAATCAGCAATGTTTAGTGTTTTGTGGTTTATGCTGGAACTTCTTAAAAAATTTTTCAATGCAGGGAGATTTCTCAGAAGCATTGTTAGAATACTTTGTGGTGGCCAACTTACTATACAAAGTGTGTGTGCTTTACAGAAACGAATGAGGAACATCCTATATATATATATATATATATATATATATATATATATATATATAGTTGTATTCTGCAAAATGTTATCATTAAAGCTTTGCTCCACCTTGGAATTTATAGCAATTCTAATAAATAAAGATTAAAACATTTTTTTATGTTATAGCTCTATTTTTGCTTCTAACTTATCAGGGCTTAAGAGAAAGAACTCTCTTCGAGTTTTAGTCCTATCCATTTAAAACATATAATAAATTTATAGGTTCAATGGTAAATAAAGTAAACCTGGCTATAGACATTTTAATATTTACATAATCTTAACAAGCATTAAATGAACAATAAAGCAAGCCCACACCGAGCTTAGAAGCTGCTTGAATGTAATGATTGCTTTCACTAATTATGCTAAAGCTGAACTCTTTCCACTCCCTACCATTCTAATGTAATATGAGCTTTGGATAAAGTAATTATAACAGGGATTCCCTAAGACCTAAAAGGTATTCCTGAATGGATACCTCCAAGGTAAAAGATAGGCTTCTTAAGTAAGTACTGGACTCCACTGGTATATATATTTACAATGCACAGCTGATGCAACAGGAAAGTAGTATTTATAGTTCTGAATTAAAATGAGCTGTGCATACTTTGAAAAAGACTTAAGTTAAGCTCCATCTACATATTACTCACTATGACATTATACCTGTTCTTTACTTGCTCAGATTTCAGTCACTTAATATGCAAGTATCTATACATGATGTTGGTAATAGTTGTCCACTAATTTCAATCTTTCAATTATTTTAGGAAATGTATCAGGAATTTATTCTCTTGCAACCTTCTCATAAATGTGAGATTCCTGACCATTTAAATCATTACAGAGGACTTTAATTTAAAGCAGGAATACAAAGCATGTCTCCATGAATGGTGCCAGAGTCACTTGGTAATGTCAGTGTTTCTTCTCAATTTTATTACCCCTTTAAGTATGTCAAGTGTTTTGGACTTTTATCAGAAAATGGGGACTGTACTAAACAATATGCCCTGTGAATGCACCATGTGAACAGATACTGTCTTATCAGGTTATCAAGATAAGACCACTGTCTTCCCATACTAGCAATGACCTGGCTCTCTAAATTCAAGTTCTGGTATGTATGAGGAATTTGTAGGCCATAAATTTGCATGTCTACAAGCCAAGAAACCTTTTCATTCACAGTCATCTTTGCATTCAAGTATGTTTATCAGTTACTTTAAAAAACAATTTATAATTATTATTAGTAGTAGTAGTAAAATAAAGTAGTAGAAATATTATATATATAAAAGTATATAATAAAAAAATATAAAATAGTAGAAAGATATATACAACAGTACAACAGTTTTTCATTATCTTAGGCCAAGTTAGAAAATAATTATGTGTAAATCTGCTTTTTTAAATACACAAAGGTAAATCTATGTAATGTATCTATGTTACCCTTCACAATCGAGTACTTTAGCCCTTGTTGCCATAGTCAGTTATGGAATTAATTCTTAAAATAATACTGTATTGATGATTAAAGCCAATTGTATTTTGATATTTTTAACAATATAAGTTTTATATATTTTAAAAAGGTTAACTATATTTTAGTTTATAAAGATTTTTTTAACATAAGACTTTACCACATGCCTAAGCTATAGGTACATTTTGTTTTAATTTTGTGTGGGTTTTTATTTTAGTCTGTTTAGGGTGACTGTAACCATATTAACACACTTCTATAATAACTGATGTAACTAAAGTTACATTTTCAGGACAAACTTTCATGGGTATACCCCGACATCTTCTGTGGTCCATACAGTACATACACACCTAAGTATATTCTGCTAAACCTTTGTGTGACAGTATTGAATGGAAAAATAGATGCATGAAAGCCTGTTCTGATAGCTATTAGTTAAAAATTAAATTGACAGTTGACAACACCCCTATTGTCAAGCTGAGATTGTGAGACATGATTTTTGCTAAACAAATTCTACCTAACCAATGTCTAAGTTACATTAAAAGGACATTGAGGATAAGGTGTTTGCTTTTTTGCACTCATTTTAAGTTCTGAATGTAACAATATTGGTATTTTCTGTGTTTTTGTAATTACTTTTAATTAGTATTTTTAAAATACATTTTCTAGTAATTACTGTTTTGTTACTTTCAAACTTACTGTTTTCGTCATTTTTAATTACTATGTAAAAGCTTCATACTAATAATGTTTTCTTACACTTTAAAGACAATTATATCTGCAACTGACAATTTAAGCAATTTTTACTTTTTTATACTGTGCCCTTACAGGAAACTAGACTTTAAAGCTTACTTTTGGAATTATTTTGCCCTATTTAGCGAGCAGTAACTATAAAAGAGAGGAAAAGTTTTTGTATGTCATTCTTCTGTTTACATTTAACTCTAAACTCATTGCAATAAAATCATATCGTACATCTAATGATTTTTAAACATACAGAATAAAATCTTGTTTTTTCCTGGTGAATCTTTGTAAAGTCTATTCTCCTGTGTTTTAGATCTTTGTGTCTGTCCACAAATGTTATGTTAATTTTATTGTACTTTTTAAGACAAGTTTTGATTTTTTTTGACATAGAATGACTATTGTGATATTGTAGAAATATAACCTATATCTATTTAATGACAAATATCAATGTACTTGATCAGCTTCTAATATCATCTATAAATCTAAAACATTATGTTTAATTTAAGTTTCTTTTACAAAGAAAATTTGATAATTTTTTAGATTTGTGGCAAAGAATTTTTAACTTTTTTAAAGCCTTATTAGTGTTTCTTATGATCCCTGGTATGTACCAGAAGATTAAAGCAAATCTGAAGTAGAACAAGCCACAATTGGATCATATGGCAGGGGAATTCTATCTAATTTGTCATATTTAGGACCCTATTGGGTACTCCCTATCCAAGGAAGTTTTAGGAAGCAAATATAAATACAGCTTTCCTGATTAACAGCTTGGTTTCTTCCACTCATACCTACCAATACTATTGGCATTTATGCTATGAAGTGGCCTTACTGTATTAATAGCAGTTTGGGATAGGAGTTGCAGCCAGGCATGGAAGCTGGTTGCTATTTACATGCCAGTTCACCCAGAGTCCTGGCTGGCAGAAAAGGCCAGAAAATCAGATACAAGGAGGTGTCTGTTATGTCAATGGTGGGATAGGAAGGTAATCTCCCAGAAGGTAATACCCCAGAATAATCACACCAGAAAAAAAAACAAAGCGCTGATACGTAAATAGTGTGTTATTCCATTATTTGGCACACTGTAGCCTCACTGTTTATTGGCATTTCTGGCAGTATCACTATGTGTTCAGTGCTTCTCTATGGCTTGTATTTTGGATATTTTGTCATTTTACGATCAAGTACATATTATGGCGTTTATATTTATTTCCTGAAACATTTAGGCAACATCACTGAGGCCCATACAGATTGCTATCAGCGCTGGATATCTTCAGAATAATGCAAAATTAATCTTGAGTTTATTAGTATAAATATTAGGAGATAAAGGGGGCACTATTGTGGAATAGGAAAGATGACACAAAGATGCCAGCAATTTGCCCTAGAATATCAATTATAAAATCCATGACTCCTTTGTAGTGCCCCTTCGGTATTAGGTCCATTTAAGGGAGGGGGGGGGG
>NC_092859.1:50125097-50189717 GCF_032062135.1 Pyxicephalus adspersus
CAGGACGGTCGTCGGACGATGGACGACGACCGACTGTACACACGGCAGATTTTCGCCCGATAATTGGCCGATACCGATTATCGGGCGAGAAAAATATGCCGTGTGTACGCAGCTTATCTCTGCTGACCTTTAGGATTTTAACATTCATTATGGTTGCTGCTACCATTTTCTTAGAATTTCCATGCATTACAACCTGTAACGCTTTTTTAGATGTTTTTATGCATTGGTGACAAATTAACAAGCAACATAACACATGTTAATGCACATGCATATATCTAATTCAGCTCTAATGTTTATAAAGAGTTGTGTGATAAAAAGAAAACATCCAGCTACTAGCAATTTGAATTTAAACACTTTGGGTTTTTTTTTGAGGAACTGGACTTGGCATTCACTGAAGACGTTCCCTGGTGGAGAATCAGTTACTGCCATTGAAACACAAGGGGAAGTTCTGTATTTATTTATTCTTTATTAGTAATAATAATAAAAAATAAGCATGTCTCCTTTACTAAAACTGAATGAATTTAAACAGATTAACTACATGAACCCTTTAGGCTATGTACACACGTGTAATCATTGTCGTTAGAAAGGATCTTTCATGATCCTTTCCAACAACTAACGACTGCACCGTCTTGTTTTATAAAGAGGGGGGGAAGAACTACGGAGCAGCATCCCACTGCACTCTCTCCACCTTCACTTCAATTAAAATCGTTCGTCATCTATCGTCCATGGATCCGCCAGGACGGTCGTTTAGAGGATGGACGACGAGCGCTGTACATACGGCAGATTCTCCTCCGACATTTAATTTGAAAAGTTTCCAAAGCTAGTCATGCTCCAGCAAAAAGAAGTGGGCAGTAGAGGTTTTAAACCCACTAGCAAAGCTAATGATTATGTATATGTGGCCTATGTGTGGCGTGGATATTTCCTATTTCCTACATATGTGGATGTACCTAGTGTATTTACACACTGCAAAGGATAACAGTTGGTGCCCATGGAGGTTGATAGGTAGTGCAAATAATAACTTGAGTGCAACAAAAGTGTACAGTGTAGTATTGAAATTTTTAGACATAAAAAAAATTAAAGTAGATGAAAATATTTAACACTTAGTTATGCGGTATTGTATTACACACGATCAGAAAGAAAAGAATATGCTAGAGAGAACTGTTTTGTGTAGTTTATAAATCTGATCTTTAGAATGATAGAATCATTCTGTGATGCATTTTGCTTCACAGAGCATAAAGAATTTTAATGAAAGTGATCATGACAGCCAAAAATAACTAAGTAACTCGCTTGATATATCATCCATTATGACTACATTGCACAGATTTACACAAATGTCACAGAACATTTTTCTACCTAATCCATACCTTTCAGGAAACATAAGATTACAATAAAGTTTATCCTTTCTTACCTTTCGCTTTCAAAGGGGTTTTATTACATTATGGTTTAAAATGTCTGTAACTATTAGATGGTTGTAGAATCATGGTTGTAAGTGATGGTAGTAAGATGGGGAGATTCTAAAGAAGAATAAATAAAGAAGCTAATAACAATTACTGAAAAATTGGGTTAATATCCACATCAGTTATTCAATAATTTGAAAACATCTGTACATGATTGGGTGTTCAAGGTAAACAAGAGTTTTCTTTTCACATGATTGAATAATTGAAACCCTTGCAGAGGGTGAAGAACTTTGAAGAGTCTGCATGATTTAAAAGAGTATCCATAAGACAATGCATAAAGTAAGTATAAAGGAAAAAAGTTCAGATGGTGGTGGGGCAACTTGTGATGACTGTAAAGCTGTTGCAGAAATGGTGAGGCTTTCTAAAGCTACCAATAGAAAGCCTTTTAAGAGTTATTTTTTTATCAAGTTAAATACAAAGACATGGACTACTCAATATACGTATTGTGGATGTACAGGTGGATCTGTATAAATTGTCTGATCTGTACCCTTGTGAACATCTTGTGTCCTCCTTCCCACACTTGTTAAGATGGGAGTGACCTGATAAGAAGAAAATTATGGCTGTTATGCCCTGATGAGTCATGAGAAAAAAAAAGTAGCTGGTAGTATATAAAATATAATCTCATACTAACAATTGCAAGTTTTTTTCATATTATAATGTAACAAGGAGGTTTTGTGAAAGTGAGCTAGCAATGGTCTTGTAATGAATTGATTGGTTATAGTGTCAGTGTATAATTGTTATCTCCAGATATCATACAATTGAGTGCTGACGCTGACATTTTCTGGATACATGTAAAGAAATGCCAGCTTCTTTTTGCCTGACCCTTCCCAGTTAAATGTTATGAAAGTAGGCATTCCCTGGGGTAAACCAAGTTGTGTGATCTTGCTGCTGTTTTGGACCATTGTAAGCATCTAATAAAGATAAGTACTAACTTTTAATTAAGCAGTGTTTTGTGTCATTCCTTCGTGACACTTTATTTCCCACAAATACTTCCACCATGTTACAAAAGTAAAGAATGGTACAGAACCTTTGGTATTAATAAAAACATAAAATTAAATAAAGTTTTCTCATACTCACCATGTGAAGAACCTAAGGAGGTCTTCATAGCCAAGTTAAAAGAAAGAAATGTAGGGAATAGTGGCTAGTGGATTGGATAAAATAATTCACAACATGTTTGCATAATGTTAGGGGTAGCCAAATTGTAAGTTCTATTCGGCAGGGTCCTCTACTCCTCCTGTGTCATTGATGTACTTGACTGTATGCAGGTTTGTCATTTGCAACCCCTATTTATTGTATAGTGCTAATTTATGTGGCCAATTGGAATGCATTCAGCTTTATTGACAAAATAGGTTAAAAAAAAGAGATATCTCAGAATCTTCCAAAGCACACATTCCAGTACGATAATAAATGTCTATGAGAATCGGACCAAGGTTTAAATAAAAATGATGTCCATAAAAATAAAGATGACAGGACCTTATAAAAAAATTGTTAAACTTTGAATAAAAAAGAACCTGGTACTTTGAACTTTAGGAATCCTTCTACTTCTCTTTGTGAGCACTGGCAGAGGTTCCACTGTCACAGTTCCTTCATACTGTAATTGGTGCCTTCAGCCTAATCACTGGCACTACTGGCATGCAATGAACTGTGCACCTGGCTCCTTCTGTCACACTTTATTGTCTGTTCCACATCTATTTCCTTTGATGAATCTTTTAAATAGCTCTTTTAGGAATAAAATAAACACAATTATTTGCACACCATTTTGCAGAAAAAATACATAAGCTACAACAAGGCATTTAATATAATAAATATTGGCCTTTAATGCACAAAGCTCTCAGACTATTTTAGTAGAATCGTTATACATGTAAGCAGTCTTAAGGCATCTCAGTGTTAGCATATGATGACTCTCCCTAAATTCAAATTTGTAGCATGCACTCATAGGTGAAAGGCTAATTGTTATTTCCATTCCCCCCCCCCGTTTCTTCATATCATCATTACCATCATCATCATTTGCTGTTCCCTGAAATCTGCTAATTGCTTGTGATTGCAGCAAATTACACAGTAGTTTAGCAAAAATGAGCTGGTCAGCTAATTGCTTTGGACTGAGATGTCCTACAAATTATACTGCTGTGTAGTGCCTGATAACCATCTGAGATTAGAAGATAACGGCCTAGCCCTTAAATCCAAGTCCATCCCTTTTGCTGTAAAAACAAAATCCATTTTAATGAAGTCAATTCCCATTGTTTTTCTTGCAGTAGTTAAAGCACACACCAACCATCATCCTTTTAATGCAAATACAATCTGGATTTGAAGAACTTTTATAAGAAATTAGTCTTCAAAGTAGAGAAAACAAAGTCCCAGTTTGGATAAACTACAATCACAGTTTATTTAGATGAATATACCTGTAAGAAACACTAAACAATCAAAAATCAGTAAAAAAATTTAATAAATAGAATGCAGACCAAACATGACAATGTATAGCCCTTTTTTCCCTTTGGTTGAGCATTGTTTTGAAATGAAACCCACATTTGGTGTTACAATCAATAGATTAAGAGTAGATTTATTTAAACAATCCTAATCATGTTTGAATATAAAACAAGTGAACATTCTATTGACTATTTAAAGTCGATTACTTTGATTGATTTAAATCCATTGTATTTACTATCAATCAAAAATATTATCAAAAGAAAATCACATGCAAAGCATTATACATGACATTGCTAAAGCATGCAAGAAAATTTTCAATGAACTGTTATATGAGCTAAACTTTTTTAAAGGTTAAAATACTGTATTTTACCCATAAAACAGTGACAAAGTATGAGGTTTCAAAAAGAAAAATGATGTGACACTTCAGTCCACCATCAAGGGTAAAATGCATCAGAAGGAGGACATGGGTAGAATGTCTCCGTCACTGTTGTCACAATAATTTTTTAGAATCAATAGTCCAGCATTGTAAGTGAGGATGCTAAGGGTCTACCCACAACACGGAGCTTTAGATGGGAGGTGAGTGACTTAACCACCAGAGGAAAGAAGAATAAGGTAAATCAAAGTCCTTCCATTGACCTCCCTAGTACTAAACAAATGTTAACTCTTGCAATGACATAGCCCCAAATGTAAAAGTAGTTTGCCTTGAAGTTTAGTTTTATAGATACCAGCAATGGCCATAGCTATGTGAAAAAAAAGATTAAAATCAGAAGGAAAAGAGCTAGTATATTTTATTTTCTTTACATTTTTCTGTTATTTCTTTACAAACTGTTTTTTTTGAGAGAGGGTAACTTTAATGTGTCATAAGTATATAGAACAATGGATCATAATGTATCAAAATAATTAAATATGCAATGAGACAGAAATTTATAAGATTTTATTTATACTTCACTTTTTTTACTTTACTTATACTTTATTTTATTTTACTTTACCTTTTACTTACTCATTTTTTTTTTATTATTCTCATTTCTCAGGAATAAGCCCTATTATGTTTCTTAGAAAAGTGTGGTGGAGATAAAGTGGAGGCTATAAGTAATATATAGGGTAATGGGCAACTGTGAGCTGTACAGTAGTGGGCTTCTGTTGTTTTTTTTTCTCAATGTACCACCCAGTAATCTCAGGGCAAGCCAATTTTGGATCTTACACTGTAAGGTTATAATAATGTGTGTCATATTCATGTGCTAAAGTAATACATTACATTTGCTTGAAACCTCTATGGGTTTTACCTTTTACTGCAGTTTCTGCTTGACCACTCCAACACTTGACAACAGCTTCTAAATTGTTCAATTATTTGTGATTTTTCAAAGCTCATGATGTTTCTGCATTTTATCAGTATTTGCTGTTGCTCTAGAAACATTCACTCTCAAACTCTTAATAAAATAGTATCCCAGGAACATTTTTTTAGAACAAGTGGCTGATGTTACTTGTCTACTGCTTTTGTTACCTTGGGGGCCAATTATGTAAAATACAAGTAATTACAAAGTTTACAAACAATATACAAAAAAAATCCTTAGAAATAGCTATGTCAAGCAAATTTTTTCAATCACAACACGTCTCCTGTATGTTTTTGGATTATTAAAAAAATATACAATAGCGTTACTGAGCACCTTAGTTTGTAAAACTTCCTGTAAATGCTACAAAAACATTAAAAAACATTTTTGTTAGGTTTGCCTCAGGCTACAGTATATATGAACTGAATTAATATCTTTGCAGTTCTCAACTTCTATATTGCCCTGAAGCTGCTTTTTGCTAGTTTTGATAGAATAAAAGTCCCTTAGTGCAGGCCAACAGAAACAATGCAACTCAGCAAATAAAAAACATCCATTTGCTATATTTATCTTCAACAAGAGAACTGCTACTTCTCTTTAGAGCTTTTATAGAGAAAAACATGGTTAGATTGGTGTAATACATAGTAAAACTAAGAAGATACCACTGTAAGAAATTAGTCTCAGATAAAAGCCACATACTAGCGCCAAGGTGTTTACTTTGCATCAGATGATTAAGTGGGAGGTTCAAAGGCCCATTTGCCAGGTCAAAAAATAGAACAGTGGATTCAGGTACAAATGCTCATGATCCATTCGATTCTATTGTTAGCCTGTGGACATCAGGATAACAGCCTATTCCTAAGCACCTTGTCTTTTTTGCAACTTCCAAATGTTAAAGAAAAGTAGGCCTGAAGCTAATTTGGCGGAGGGCCTCATGACAGGGGGAGAAGGGAAGACATAGAAGCAGGGGTTAAATATAAAAAAAAAAAAATGCGGGAAAGAAAAAGAAAAAAAAATAAGAAAAAGTGCTGGAGAATTAGAGGTTGTGATTGGTGGGCTAAAAGGGAAAAAAAAGGGGGAGCGAAAGGAGGGGGACAGCATTTAGATCTGGAAACAGAGAGCTTCCCACCCTCCCTCTCTAATGAATAAGCGGGAAGGAGTTTTTTGTCATAGCAGCTTGAGTGGGCCTGTTATTATTAAGTCCATGAAAGTTAGAGTTAAAAATGGAGAATATACGGGGGGGTGGGACCCATAAGGGTATGAGTCCTTCTGGTATGGGTTGCCTTGCATGACACTTGGTTGTTGTCGGGGCTAGGTTTTGAGGTAGAACCCGCTAACTGTCCCCGAGGCGGTGTGCGGGCGGCAGGGGGCCTGGAGGTGGAGCGGAGATACTTGAGAAAAGAGGATGTTATAGTGTGTCGTTCATGGACTAAAAAGGAGGGCGCTTCCTCTTACCAGACTGAAAGGGTTTGGCTTTTGGTTATATAAAATGGTGTTTTTTTGTTATCTTTAAAGGAAATGTTAAAATATTGTTAAATAAAAGGGGCTGCTACGGCCAATTTTTACCAATACTTTTTTGTGTGTGTGCTATGTATTAGACGTATATTTTGGGGGGGTATGGTAATTATTGGTCAAGGTTTAGCAGCTACGGATTCATACCCTAGTCAAGCTATTAGGATATTAAGAAACTATTTTTTTTATTTTATTACATCATTGCAAGCTTGATTGATATAAAAATAAATGCAGTTATGCATTTTTTGAGAAACATAGGAATTATTTTAAATGAAGCCAGTATAGATACCTGACTCCTAATTAATATCGGCCTTCTGTAATGATCTGTACAGTAAGAAAGGGGCAGCTCGCAGTCACTTCTTTTTGCTTACACACACATATCAAAACTAGAACCTATAGTGTGTCACAGCTGTGAATAATTTGTGACTGGCTGGGAAAAAGTTTCAATTCTTAAGAGGTATGCTTTAGATCAGTGATTCTCAACCAGGAGTTCTCCAGAGATTGCTAGGGATTCCTTGAACAATGAGCAGTTTGTGCCTCTAGGGTCATTTAATACTGACACCAATGATCTTTTTGACTATCTGTAAAGTGACATTCTTTCCACTGACCAGCAGTGTAAGAGGCATTCTTGGAAATGACCACCACAATAATGTACTATAAGTGACTGTACTATCGATATTGTTATTATTGGCAGGGGTGTACTAGGGCCTGAAAGTTTTCTCAAGGGTTGCCCCATGTTAAAAAAAGGTTAAGTAAGTCTAGTCTGCTTTAGATGTTGAAATGGAGTAAGTGAGTCAGTGAAAAAGTGAGTGGGATTAGTCAGTGCAGAACATTTAGAGAGGACACAGACCAGATAAACTATAGGACTGCCAAGTGATCACTGCTTTGAACTCAAGCAAAAAAAGATGTCGTTGACAATGTCTATTCTTTAAAGTATTTTTTAACTGGAGATCTACTTTAGATTTACAAAGTTAAAGAAACTTTCAGAATTTCCAGTTTTATTTGTTTTCCTGGATGCTGGCCAGTACATTTTCACTTAATTAAACTGAATTAAACATACTTCTAAATAATATATAATGACTTTCTAAACATTCTCATTGTCATAAAAATGTCAATATACCTCTGGTCAGAGTTCATGCTGTTACAAGCTAGCAAAGTTATTTGGGCCATCAATAACCTTGCACAGGTACACTGTGTGTTACAGGAGATGTTATATTACTTAAAGGAAATTAAGTTGACTTTATGACTTTGGATTCAGCTCATCCTGCTGACCCAGCAATGAGATAAGTCCTATACATTTCCACTGCTTCTTTAGTATTTTGGCTTTTTCTTCATGCCCCTTGGGAGCCATCACCTTTTCCAGTCATGCTGCAATTTTACCCGCCAAAGGCGTCATTCCAGCTCTTTATAAGTCTGAGGATTTGTCCACACAGAGACATGACTCAGAGTTACATGAGCATTCAGGAGCTAGGAGGTTTCAACCAGACAGACCATGAAAACTTTGACAGGATAAAGAGAAACTGCCATACTGTTAAAAGCAATATGAGTTAAAAGGCTGTAAACATTTAAGCGGGGCTAAGAAAAACTGCTGTACCATAACAAGAAATATGTAATAAATGGCAAGTAAAAAATGTAATCAGACCTACAGTCAAAAAAATAGTAGACGTTTAATTCCAACATTTATTTAAAGGTGACGGGATTGTTGATTTTCATATCTAGTGAAGAATAACTAAATGTAATCTAGAATACATACACACAACGATAGTACAGTAATAGAATTTTGTATTGTGCTAGCTATTGGCTAAAAAAGAAAGCGTTGAGTTTACCAGCACCATTTATAAGCTAATGTAAGCTACTAAAAACTCAAGCTTTCACAGCCATTCTTTGTCCATTTTTTAGGCATTATATGTTTTTTGGATTTTATAAAATAAAGTGGAAGCTTAGAGTGACATGGAAGCTTACCTGTCATCTTGCCCAAAGAAGAGCAAAGTGACAATCTCCTGACCATGTATTGCTAGATTCAGTGTTCCCCTGACGTTTCTTTATGTGTGAGTATCACAGAACGTTCAGCGTTTGAGCCAACAATGGCCAACAGCTAGGTCCAAATACTGTCACATGATGGAGTGAGTTACCTTGTCACCGTTTCTTTGACACCAGCCAGCACCAAGTAAAGAGCAGCGGGGGACCACAGGATAGGTGAATATAAACTGGTTAGTGCGAGGGCTTTACATAGACACGGTCACTTTGCTATGAATGAGCCTGGTGACAGGACACTAGATATCCCAGTTGTACATCTTTCTTCCTCTTTATCTCTGACAAAAGGTTTCAATTGTGTTCAATGACTTTCTTGAGTAATGAGCACATTTCTTATTAAAACATCAATCAGTTCTTCTTCTTTTTTTTTTGCACTAATGAAAGCAACATTATTATTTGGGATAAATTACATGTCAAGACAGTTCCAAATCTAAGTAAAGACAGTTAAGCTTCACACAGTCGGTAGGCCAACATAAAAAAGAATCCTTAATGGACAGCTGGAAGGCCCAATTAAGAGTAATTACAACAAAAATGATTGTAAATGATTTTGCATGATATTATGCAACTCAACACCAATTTCTTTAATTGTTTCTGGGCATTGAAGATTACATAAGTATGATGAACTAAAATATGTACACAATCATGCACTATCCAAATAAATAATAAAAGGTGGGGTTCTGATCTGCAAATACCATGCTCATAGCACTAAAATTTGTTTTGAATTGCATTTGCCTAAAATCAGTACATAGTCAGAATGTGGACACTCCTAATCTTGCTGTAAACAACCAATTTTTTCAAATCAGAAATTCAAAACCACCAAGGCTAGACATTTTAAATCGTCATACCAGTCAATTAGGTTTCATAATCATTTAGCTGGGATCACAAAACAGGAAGTTTGGTGATAGGATCCAAAAATTACAGCAATTTAGGGTCTTGACACAATGAGGTCAGTTTTAAGTCTCCATTCACTAGGTAAATCTATATTTCCTGAGAGGCAAATGCTGAGTAATTGGTTTGTTTTGCTTCTAGTAAATATATAAATAATTGTCACATATTTACACTGTGAATAACCTAAACACTAACAGCTGAAAATCAAATCTGAAAAATAGACAAGCAATAACAAACCATACATGCCGGATAATGTGTCAGAAGGTTGCTAATTCTAAAAACAATTGTTAACAACCTTGTACATACTCTGATAATTTTCCTCTAATTTCAATTATATTCCCATTTTCTAATGTTCTCATTACCAATACTTCTTTTATTATTAAAATTAACACCGTTATAATTGTCTCATGGTAAAACCAAAAGTAGCAGTGACTCTGATTTACTAAAGGAGTAGTGTGTGGTTACATTCGAGGATTTTAAGAGAAAAAGAAACACAATCATGCTGATATAATACCAATAACAGGTAGAAACATGTATGCACCAAAATCCAATATATCAAATGATAAATAAACACACTGGGACTGGAAGTGTAGTAGTAAGTAGAAGAACATATTCACTTATCTTAGTAAATGATACAAATTTGATACATTTTGCTTACAAATGGTTAGATAATTAAAGTCACCCCACTGACCTCATTTATTAAGGTTAATTTAAAATTTGCATACTAAATCTTCATGTAACTTAGTGAATCGAGTGAAGTTGTGCTTAATTTATTCATTCAATTATGTCTAACAAAAATCCTATTTTTTTGTTTGTATGTTTAGTTGTTTTAACTTTCCATATTTTTTAAAGTCCAAATCCATATTTTATTTAAAATAAAAAATCAAGCTGTATACTGTTTCCATGTTGTTGAAATTACAGTTTCAAAGTTTGTGTAAAAACATAACATGTCAACATTTGTCAGCTGTGTATAAATGATACAAATGCATGGTCTAAGCTGCTGTTACTGTGGATGGACAGTAAAGGTGCGTACACACTTCCAATTTTTATCGTTCAAAACGAACGACGAACGATCGATTGGGCAAAAAATCGTTCGTAAAAAAGTAACCAACGACGCCGACGAACGAGGAAAGTCGTTGGAAACGAACGACCGGACCGGCGGATCGGATTGGACGACGATCATTGTACATCGTTCGTGTGTACGGTCGTTCGTTGATCGTCCATGGGCTGAGCATGCGTAATGAACGAACATTCGTTCACTTTCCTGTCGTGCACATAGTTCCTCTATCGCTCAAACGATCGTATCTATTGTGTGTACAATATCTACGAACGATCGTGTCGTTATCTCTATGTGCAGGATCGGTGCTATACGATCGTTCGTAGATATCGTGCAGGATCGTTCGTTTTCCAACGATAATAATTGGAAGTGTGTACGTAGCTTAAGTGCCAAATTTGTTGGTTGCAACATCCTACAAACTGCTGACCTTTAAGGATGTTCACCTCCCAATAGTTCAAAGGTTTAACAAGAATGGTACTAAAAGCAAAAAAAATATCCAGGATGTGTCAGATACATTTTATTTAATATGAGTATATGTACAATCTGTGATAGTCTGTAACTTTTTTAACTACTACTTTAAAAAGTGATTTTTACAAGGACATTCCACTGAACAAAGATTGTTTTTGTAGTAAAACTTTTGAAAAATAAATAAAAAAATACTGGATTACTGAAGCACAATGTAATCAGGGGACAGGGGTCATTGACGCACAAAGTGTCACTGGAAAACAGAGCCCACAAAGTGTCCCAGCCTGAGAACAGACAATTGTAAATAGGGGGAAATCTAGAACTCTTTCTCTTGCTATACTTATTCAAGGTCAGTGATAGTAGTGAACCTAGGTGATCCAAAAACCCTGAAATGGACTTCTTCAATGACATCTGCGATTTGTTAGAAAATGTTTTCAATCTTGGACCAGATCCATTCCAGGTTTGCTGGATCACTCAGGTTTACTGATGAAAGTTTATCCTCTCCAGCCTTGGAGAGCTTTAATAAATCAGGCCAAAATGTTAAATTACCAGCAGCAAAAAACAAGATACTGACAGATGCACATTAATTAGGCAAACAGGACATACCATGTGTGGCTTAAAGTGTACCTAAACTCAACATTTTCACTTTACATAAAAGGGTAGACAACCCTTAAATGTAAAGGGAAAATGTGATTCATTTTTTTTAAAAAGTGTGCAGCACCTCCCTCTTCAATCTTAATCGCCTAGGCAAATTAAGATTGAATGGGAGCACAGAGCCTCCCGGGATACCTACATCACGTATCCCGAGTGTCTCTGGGTGCTCCTTCTGCACATGTCCTTATTTCGGACATGCGCAGAAGGAGAATTTTCTCTATTAAGGGAAATAGATGCTGATCTCACACAAGCGCAATGAAATCAACTCTCTTTTTTTTCCCATTTACAGTCGGCTACGCCACCCAATCTCGCATCTGCGCAGTACGAGATCAGGTAATGTGCCAAGAAGACGAAGTGAAGAATGAAGATGGAGGTGCCTGGAGTTCCTCAGAGCCAAGATGAAGAGGATTTTCAGGACGACGCGTGACCAGATCGCGGTAAGGACCAGCATCATCGAGGGGCCTGCAGGATTACAGGTAAGTGTAATTTTTTTTTGGTTTTCGATTTAGTTCTGCTTTAAATAGAAAGGGGAAGAGGAATAAGTTCCAAGTTCATCGAGAATCTGGGATCGAAGAAGACTGACGCCCTTGAGATTAGGCAAGGAGCTCTCCAGTACTTCAGGGGGCACAGTTGGAAGAGCCACCACCAAATAGAGAAGCAGCCTGGGGTTTACATCCCGATACAGGGTTACTAGAATACAGAAATCACTGGAGCACAAAGGGTGTCCGGAGTAAAAAAAATCCTTGGTGCAAGAAGAGTCATAAAAGCACAATGGATCAGCAACCTCTACCCACTTCTCCCGGTTGGTCGTTGCTAGTATTCCCTAAAGGACTATGGCTCCCACTGCCTTAGGGTGCTTCCAGTGTATTTTGAAAATAATTGGACTAGCTTCCTTTTTACTTTGCAAAAAACTGTAGTAAGAGCATGATTTTCCACTTTTCATAATGAGCATTTGCAATGTGAGTTGTGTTGGTCCTATTAATGTTGGTACTATTAATCCTAGGGAAGTTGTGCTAGACTACAAACTTAATGGTGCAAAGATGTGACAAGCAAGATTTACCACTCCATATAAAAATGTATTTGTGAACATTGTTTAAAACTACACAAATAATTAATGGAAACCTTTACCCTGATGCAACAATATTCCATTTCTGTAAGAATGTGCAGATGGTAACAGTGACGGACCGATTAGAATTTGGTGTATATTGAATGAATCTATTAATCTATCATGGTTTATGTCAATGCTTAAGCCTAGTGGTGGTGTAAATGCTGAGGGAATGTTTTCTTGGCACAAATTATGCTCCTTAATTCAGATTTAACATAGCCAGCATGCCATAGCATTATTGAGTATTGTTGCTGACCATGTGCACATTTGTATGGATACAAGATATAGTTGCAGTGAGAAGTTTGTAAACCCTTTGGAATTACCAGGATTTTTGCATCAATGGCAATTAAATTGTGTTTTGATCTTCACCAAAAAGCAGTCTGTTTAAATGAATAACTCTTAAGCAGTTGTACTTTTCATTGAACACTGTGTTTGAAGATTTCAGTCCATTTTACTAAAAAGCAAGTAAATACTTGTGTTTACGGCCATGTGTACAACCAAAGTACAACCAAAAATAAGTTGTTTAAAGGGTTACCTGCAGATCGTGCAATTAGTTTTTTGGGTTTTTCGAATTCTTTAAGCATCAATCAGCTCTTAGGTGCAACTTGCTGGGCCAGCTAATCCTGAACAAATCAGAATAGTTTGAAAATGATGACATTTGTAAATAATTTTTCTTACAGTAGAAAGATTGATTTCAGTAATTTAGTGATCTACCTAAATCAAATACAAACCTAATATGTACTAACATTTTTCTGAGGATCTTAGAGGTCTCTTTGAATGTTGGCATGATGGCAGGTTGTCATACGTTCCCTTCTATTAGATATGTTCCCTTCTAGTAGATATGATGTCCGTATAACACTCATAACAGATCACCCACACATGTGTTATGGTGTGCAAGTGAAAAAAAATATGTCACCAATAAACATAACATGGTGGACTACACATTTCATATTTAGGCAGATTGCAAAGATGTCTTCCCCCTGGATTGATTGGTCTTCATCTATCGCATACTGATAACAGCTGACTGGCTTTTAAATAATGTGTTACAAAGTATTTTGTACAGAAAAAAGGTACATTATTAAGGCATTATGTTTGTATGAATACATTACTTTTAACAGTAATCATTATCACACATACTACTTTTGTGCTAATCATTGTTCCATATTGACAGCAGCCTCAAATATTCACCTAAACTCAGTTAAATTGCTGTCTTCGTCTTCTAAAAATCCCAATTGCCCAGGTGTCAATGGGCCTAACCTATTAAAGCTCTCCAAGGCTGGAGAGGATGCACTTTCATCAGTGAACCTGGATGATCCAGCAAACCTGAAATGGATATGGTCCAGGATTGAAAAAATGTTCTACCAAATAGGAGATGACATTGAATAAATTAATTCCAGGATTACCCAGGTACATTGATAAAAGTGTATCCTCTCCAGCCTTGGAGAGCTTTTCTAAATCAGGCCCAATGACTTCCATACTGTCCTTATCACTTACCCTAAAGAAGTATAGCAAGAGAAAAAGTTTTCGTTTTCCTCTTATTTACATTTGCTGCAACAGGTCAGCGATAGATAAATACCGACTTTATAAAAAGCCAGATAACTACCACTTTTACACTGAGCTCTGCAGTACAAATCCCCATACGTCTCGTATGACAGATGTACTTTATTGCTGGCAGGGTAAGATTATAGATGGAATAAATAAAGATATTATTTTGGTAAGCTTCTGCAGTTCATTGGTAGTATATAATATTTAAATCACCCAGGACTGCAGTAGGTTGGAAACATCTTGATAACTAAATACAGTATATACGTTTTTATTTTTATTTTTGTAGAACACAGCAAATGTTCAAAACTCTTCAAGGGTGCTTGTATAATCATATATTGTGTGTCACAGGATTAGTGAATGCATTTAATTGTTTGCTTTTAAGGATAGCAGCTTACTATGCTTTAAACTTAAGTAAACAAACCAGAGCTTTTACTGCATTATTGCTAGGCTTACACTCTCACTGCTTCATCACAATGCAGAGTACAGAAATCTTGACTATTTTTTTTTCTCTTCCAGCAAGTGACATTGTAGACATTCAGATAATATTTGAGCGTATTTGCTTTCTAATCCTTACAAGTATGGTAGGAGGTGGTGTTTTACTTCAGTTAGACAAATAGTAATGTGGTTTTAAACTGAGTTTTATGAAGAGACAACTCACTGTAGAAAAAAGTAGTCAGTAGCATTGTTCTATATACTCCTTAACTAAATGTAGCTGGGGAGAATTAAGACACTGTACATTTATAAGTCAAAGAAGAAAACAGTTATATTTAGATAGTATAGTAATGTTAAAAAGCACAATAAACCCAAAAAGCAGTAAAAGTTCATGGTTGCTACAAAGTAAACTGAAATGTCATTGGCACATATGGATTGGTAATTTGAAATCCTGGTGCAAGCATTGATCTTCTTTAGGCTGTTGACTTTTCTGGTCCTATGTGGAACCTTTAGCCTTGGTCACACCTGTTTATTGTAAAATCAAAGCTTGCTAAACCTTATTAACTTTGTGTGTTTGCACTGCATTGTCCTATTTTAGTTAAAAAAATCATATGCCTTCAAATAGCTTGATATAGAGAGAAGCCGAGTGATTTCTATGCCAGATCCTTTTTCTATCCTCTGTAATAAGTGTTCCTGAGAGGTTCATATGATAAGTAAATCAAAGGTGGGTTTAATAAAAAAGATAATTTTTGGGATAATCAGTTTTTGTATTGCCTAGTTAGGCTGCGTACACACATGAAATAATTGTCGTTGGAAATGAACAATCCACGAAAGATCTTTTGATAATTGTTGACAAAAAAAGTGCACAATGACGTCAACAATGCTGACGAACGAGAATTCTCGCTGGAAATTAACGACCGTTCCTGCGGATCTGATTAGGCAACGATCGTTTGTAATCTATTGTGTGTACGGTTGTTCAGTGATCGTGGATTGTTCTGTGACACATTTTCTCCTGTACATGTCACTTCCTGCATTGTTTGAATGATCGTTCAAACGAACGTTCCTAGCGCGTACATTATTGGTGGATTATTTGAACGATCGTATCGTTACAGCATGTACAGAATTGTGCAGAATACGATCGTTTAAAATAATCGGGAATATTCATGGATCGTTCGTTTTCAAACGATAATTATTGCACAAGTGTACCTAGCCTTACAGTGGCAATATCAATCACCTGTGTGTGTTTGAAAAACATTATGTTGTAGTATAAGGAATAACCTAAACTAAAAATTAGGACCTAATACCAAAACATAGGATTTTTCAAAAATTTCTTAAAGTCTTAAGCTAGGTACACACGTGCATTAATTGTGGTTAGAAAATGAACAACTAGCGATTATGCACGATTATATTTTACCGACGGTATTGTGCACAATTTAATACATGCTGTAACAGTACGTTTGTACGATTATTTGGATTCAAATAAAATCCACCAATAATGTACACACGCTAGATACGATCGACGATGCAAGAAGTGACATGTAAAGGAGAAAGTGTACTGGAAAACCATCCACGATCACTTATCGGCCGTACACACATTAGATAGCAAACAATTGTCCCCCAAAATTACATTGTTCGTTTCCAGCGACAATCCTCGCTCGTCGGTGTCGTTGTTCACGTCTTTTGTTAACAATTATTGGACGAACGGTCGTTAGTCATTCGTTTCCAACGACAATTATTGCAAGTGTGTACGCAGCCTAACACCAAAATTTTTATTGACCAGTACGGTCCAGACCTCTTTCATGGTTAGCAATGCATATGAGATCCATTTTATTACAACAACCCAATTCAAAGGTAAACAATGTACAGAATGGAGAAGTTTGCAGCTTGGAATATACAGTTTAATGCAGTGGGATATTTGGCTCACTTGACATCCATGGTGGATTTTTTTTAAAACACAACCCTGATGCATCACAATTATTTTTAATATTTATCATGAAATTAAACAATCGTTAATTATTAATAATTATAATTTGTTTTGCATAAGCTGAGGCCTCCTTTAAGATAATAGCTTTTCTAGCAACCTCTTTAAGGGGACCAAAAGTGAAGTTCTTGTTATTGTCTGAATGCCAGCAGCAACCCCCAGAAAAATCATTCTTAGGGAAAAACTTTAACTACTAAATTGGATTATTCCAGTCAAGTATTATTGTTTCTCCTGTGATGATGCCAGCCGCTGGTGTCTGCCTTCCTTCTACTGATGAACATACATGTTCCAGTGTTATAAGCATACATTATTATGGTACAGTTGTTGGTAATGGAAAAGCCATTAAACAGTTCACCCCATCTACTATTTTATTTTTTATATTCACAACTAGACTTTACAAAAAAAAAAAACAGTAATTCTGTTCCACCTCAACTTTACAATGAGCCGTTCAGGTGTTCACATTGCCCTCTAACTCTGCACGCTATTCTACATTCTAGCTTCATTTCTGATCTGTTATCTTTAGAATAATTGTCAGTCAGCAAACGACACTTGAGAACATCATTCTGAATGAGGGCATCAAAAGGGTAAGACCTGGAGGATATTTTATTGTTTCCATGGTAACTAAACAGTGATTTTGTGATCGCATTATACATTGAAAGAAACAACTACATTATTAGTGGAACTAATATTCAAAAAATGTTTTCTATGACCTTGCAATTAGCTTTTAAAGAGATATAGTTATTATTAAATCTTAGTTTTTCACATATTAGGATATTAAAATATTAGGTTAGCACACATCTAGTTAGTCACACAAAATGTACACAAATGTGCCATAAGGGTGCTTTTGCTCCTTGTTGTCCATACATGGAGAACTGCTCAGACACTTGTTGACTGGCGCAATATACATGAAATCTCAGAGAAACACATACTGTGATTTGCTTGTAGAAACTGTACCTGCAGCATCCATTTGTGGTACACTATGTATCTGCTTTGGGTTTAGGTGTGTTTGTGTGCACCCTTAAATGCAGCTGTAGTCCTTTAGAATATAATTGTTTTCTTTATTAATATTATAATTATTATTATTTTTAAAATATTTTATTGTTCCACTGGTATCACTATTTAATACACGTTAAAGACAACCTATTGATTGGTTAGTCTTTAAAAATAAGTCTCATATTAGTTGCATGTTTCCATTTCTCGAGTGTATTTGTATAGTATTTGTATTAATTGTTGCTGTACATTCTGCTTCTAATACAAATGAAATTTCACTTGTCATGATTATGACTTTGATTTGTTTCCCCTTGTTCTATACTGATGTCACTTTTAACTTTCCTTTTTCGTGTGAGTCTCAGTCCCCATTCTGACTGTCTTCTCTGACCCCCTGTAACTTCTGTCTATCTTGTTTCAAATCATGGGTTTCTAGTTATCCTGCATCTGAACCTCTGGTACTATAACTGTCTGGATTATTTGATTGGTCTGTCTCTTCTCACTTTGACATGGTCACTCTGATCAAGCTTGATAATCCCACCCATAAGACCCAGGAATATTTGACTATAGATCAACCACATTCCCTGGAACATAACTACTACATCACTTACATAGAAGGGTTTCAGGGTATTTGGTGAACATGATCCTAAGCCTGATTTTCTTTAACACTTAGATATGGTTCTATATAGCTGTTCTACAGAGGTCATATTGTAGAAGTGGTTTCAGTTTCAGTGATGTTCTAAAGTTTTAAATAATATGCTCTCTGCCATGAACTCAGTTGTGTTTGCATTTTGGGTGTGCTTGCTGTGGTTGACAGAGATAAATAATCTTTACTGCAGACATTGTGCACTATTCTGCATTTGAAAAAGAAGATTTCCGCCTATACATATGTTATATATCACATTAGCCACATCCCTTATTAAATCAAGAAAAAAAGAAGATATGGTGAAGAACACCAATTTTTGTAGCAGGATTTTTTTGGCCAATATCGACACTATATTTTATGAAAATAACAAAATTTTATTAATATTCACATTAAAAAGCTCATTTCCAATACATAAAACCACGGCATGCAGGGGAACTGGTGTGTAAACGTGTGGCTCAGCTGTGAGATTTCAGTACGGTATTATTGTTTGCTTCAAGTTCCATCTAAAACTGACTAATAGAAATACCATTAAAACTGAAGGAATTGTAACAACAACTAGATGTGATCTAAATTGATACCAGATTAAAGCAGACACCAGCTTCACTGCCATGACCACCGGTTTGTTCCCCACCACTGTTTCTAACAGAGAGTGTTGCTAAAAACACAAGCATCAGATTCTCTCTCCTCTCTCCTGAGGAAGCGGATATTTCCACGAAACGCGTTGAGCATTAACCTAGAATGTATCCCTCACAGGGACACTCTGAAAGGAGAGATTATTGTGTGTAATAATAATGGTTTTATGTGGTTTTATGTATTTGAAATGAGCCTTTTAATGTAAATATTAATAAAATTTTGTTATTTTCATAATATATGTTGTCGATATTGGCCTAAAAAAATCCTGCTACAAAAATTGGTGTTCTTCACCATATGTTCTTTTTTTCTCACTATTCTGCATTTAACAAAACCATCCAAACACTGCATGTTATGTGCACAGTGTTTTTTAAGTGCATTAAATATATTACCGTTTAATAAGGGTGCATTCATAATGCATGCATAGTCAATAATAAAAGATTAATTTATAGGGAAAATCTCACTGGACAATGATTTTATTAGTTTTATTTTCAAACACTGCAGCAAGGCAATGTTGAAATGTTGATACAAAGCATGTGGCTGATACAAACAGACAAGCTGAGCCAAGACCAGCACTGGATACACTTAATATTAGGATGTTTGAGACTAAGAGGCTTGCTACGAGGATGACTGAGTATAGTAATATGGAGCCAGGGATCTATGAAACCAAAATTTCAATTACCCTCAAAGCTGATTTGTGACTATAATTTGATGGGGTTTTAATACATTGAAATAAATAGTGTGTATACAGAGCATTTAGGCTAGGTTAGACATAATATCTAAAGTAAAACTTTCTTGAAGTTTTAGAAAGGGAATGGAAAGGTTAGAAACCCTGTTAGATTTGCATGGCTGGGGGAAAGTTTACCCATTGTTAGATGGACTAAAAGTTAGGGAAAATCTAAAAGTTTAAAGAGAAGATCAATAGAGGAGGAGACTTCCAATAACTGTCTAAGGGAGGATTATTCTCCCTTTTGGAGATATTTCAGCTCACAGTTTGTTTGAGTATATGGGGCAAAAAATGAAGGATAATGTAATCTCTTGTTTTCTCTCTCCTTTTTTTCTCCCTTGAACTGTTTATGTATGTCTGTTAAATAACCTGGAAAATTTTAATAAAGAATGGTAAAAAAAGAGGGTAATCTCTGTAAATTCTTGATAGTTTTAGAATTGGTTCTCAGTTAGTGATGGTTGGCTACCTTCTGCCACTGAGGAGGAACCAGACCTTAGTAGGGTAGCAGCCAATCACTGCCCTGGAGCATCAATGTTGTACCTATTACACATTTTCGTGTGTTTTTAGGCAGGCTTTTGACACAGATTAAATATAACAAGAACTGGGCTAAGGGGGACCCACACCTTGGATTGCCAAAAATGCTAAGGGAGTTGGATGACTCTGTTACCCCTGGGATGTAGTAAGGACAGGGATGCCTCAAGACTGGACCATTGAGGGATGAGCTAGATTCTCATTGGATAAGTATTTCAGTGGAGATAAGCTAAAGCTGACCATAAATCATATAGAAAAATCATACCACCTAAATTTAAACCATGACAAAAGACACAGAGATGAAGAAGACAATGTGCTGAAAATGGTTGCAGATTAAATATGCTGAATATTGGAGGCGACTTAAAGTAGCACGGCTAAATAGAAAAACTTTTTCTTAGCTTAATTTAAAGAACTTAATTTACTGTAAACTACATAGCGACATAAAACTATTGAGAAAGTAAACACTTTGTTTAGGAAAGCACAGAGTACAGAAAAGAAGAAAAATGTAATACATAATATAGCATATGAAGTGCAGAGGTGGAGCTGATTGAATGTACTACACAGCTCATTGAGTTTAGTAGTCAGGACAATGTAATGTGCAACCAATATGTACAGTGCATAGGTGAGGACTATGTAAGCTTGTCAGTATTAAAAAAAAAGTGCCCCTAGTGGCAGTGTATGTGAATGTAGGTAAAAAAGGGTCTTTGCCCTGAAGTCAGTGGTCCCAAGAAATAAAAAAATAATGCCCAGGGATTAGTGGCATGGTACAGTGGGCTGAAAAAGATGTTCAGTGTTGATGGTCAGTAAAAATAATAATGAAAGTGTCAGTGCCCATCAGGGACTGGAGTTAACAGTAGATCTAAAAAGAGAAGCAAAAGTGCCCAGTAGGAGGTGGGAGGAACAATAGTACCCAGTGCAAGGTTGGGGCAATAGTGCCCAGCAAAAAGTGGGGGAAACAATAGTACCTAGTAAGGGGGGGGAGGTGGTGCCCAACAGGTGGGAGAAAAGAGAACTATAGTGCCTTACAAGGAATGTTGGGATTATGCTGTAAACCAAGTACAGTGACAAGGAAATCCAGGTTGTTAGAAAGGCATGAAAAAACATTTAAAATGTTTGACAGGTTTTCTTAGTACGTAAGAAGATAAAAAGCTGTGATTGGATTTTATAGAATATTTGCTGATTCTCAATCTATAACAGCTATCTTATCCACAGCAGCATTAAAAATTACAGTTTTTGTGAAGAAAATGCATATGCTATAGTGAGCATGATCTGGGTATAGGTTCACTTTAAATGGTTTTTAAATTAGTCTTACCTCTGATGAGAACTGTAATATACTGACTAGTTTAAAACACTAATACATTTATTTGAATGATTTTAGCTTACAAGCTACAACTATGTGAGCCAAAAGCATTCTACTCTGAATAAAAAAAAGAGTTTAAGTATTGGACATGGCATGCTAAGCTCTTTGCAGTTATACCACTTGCATAGTGATGATTGCAAGGTTAAGTGAGTTTTGGCCAGAGACCTTTGTTTTAAATGTACTTTGGATATATTTTCCATTTTGATGGGACATTGTAAGTTGCCAAAACTTAAGTTAATGAAGTGATAAGTTAAGACATGAATAATTTTGCACAAATTGATACTAAATGAGTACTTTTGGAACTTTGGAAGCTTGGGAATTCAGTATGGTATAGCAAGGAATATGTATGTCTTTACAAAATATGCATAGAATACTTTTTAGTTCTTTTTTAGCATAGCAAATATATTCATGTAACACTACATTGTCCATCCATTCTCCCCTATACCTTTGGACATCAGCTGTTCTTACTTTGCTATATAAGCTTTAAAAAATAGTCTGCATGGTCCTTTCTAAATCACCAAGATGTGTTTCTTTTATCACTCAGCTTGTGGTTTTGATAATATCAAAATATATTGGAAATTCCAAAAGAGCTGTCACCAAAGCAAGAAAAGAAATCATCCAATGGCATTTGCCTTTGCTTTAGAGCATTTTTTTTTTATTTCCAGTGGCATATTCAGGTGAAAAAGCAAAAGGAAATCTCCTCAGTTTACCCTATCCCACACTGTATCTAAAATAAAAAAAAGTTGTGAGTATATGCCTATGGGTTGTGTACATGCAGCAAAGAAGCCCTGTATACGGTCACCCCTGGAGTTCCTCCAGGAGGGCAGGAAATGAGAAAGTGGCTGATCAAGTGTCTGCAGGAGATCATCAGCAAGTATGGTAATGAGTAACTCATAGTTTATCTAAAGGAAATTGGTATTGGTACACAGACCTGATTTATTAAAGCTCCCCAGGGCTGGAGAGGATACACTTTCATCAGTGAAGCTGGGTGATCCAGCAAACCTTGAATGGATTTATTAAAAGTCATTTGCCATTTGTTAGCAAATGTTTTTAAACCTGGACCAGATCCATTCCAGGTTTGCTGGATCACCCAGATTCACTGATGAAAGTATATCCTCTCCAGCCTTGGATGTGCATACACTTAGTCATTTATTCTTGTGATAATCAAAGGATTATTTAAATTGTTCAAGGTTTCTTATTTTAGTTATTATTATTTTTTTAAATTGCAAATTTGGTTCTTTTTTTCAAATCACATTTCTTGATATTTATGTTAAGTGTTGAGAAAAGCTTGGTTAACCAACGAAGAGCCTATTATTTAATGTTATAACCCCTACTTGGAAGGAGCAGCAGTGATGCCCAAAGGCTACTAGGCAAGGAGCAAAGACAACTTATTTAATTAGTATTCAAAGCTACTCCCATAAATATATATATGATACATAAATTATGATACATAGTGTTGAAACTTACAAATAACATTATTTGATCATATATATACATATATAGGTATTGATTTATTTTTCTTATAAAGTTTCCCTTTAAAGCATAGAATATGAACAAAAGAAACAAGGCGATTTAACTCAAGGAGTATTGAGTTTTACCCTTGAAAACTGAATGTTCACTTAGGTAAGTAAAAAAGGTGATGCCATGTTCACTTTATACATCCTATCTCATGCAAAGAAAAATCATGTTTTTTTTCTCTTGTACATGGTTGGGTATGCAAAGTGCATGCAGCGTTACCTAATTCATTAAGTGTAAATTATTTTAAACATCCATAAATACACTGATCTGCTCAATACTCTTAAGCAGTCATTCATACAAATTACACAATCATTTTCCCCCAATATTTTAGTGCTAAATATAACAAAGAAACAAAATCAAAAATCAAAAGAGTTTCTCTTAGCTTAAAAAATCCTAACAGCATAGTTAATTCAGAAATCAGGATCAAGTTCCTTTCAAGATATAAGTGTTTTTATCT
This sequence comes from Pyxicephalus adspersus, assembly GCF_032062135.1. NCBI lineage: Eukaryota > Metazoa > Chordata > Amphibia > Anura > Pyxicephalidae > Pyxicephalus > Pyxicephalus adspersus. The sequence goes on from NC_092859.1 coordinate 50,148,830, forward strand.
GATTGCTACATAAATCAGTAGTTGTAGCTCCAAGCAGACGTTAGCTGTAAAACTTTTTGCAATTGCTGTGCTGTGTTAGCAAATTGCCCTTCACCCCCCCCCCCCCCCCCCCCCCCCCCCCCCATTCCTGCCGCATGAGCTGCTTAATGGCTGCAGCTACATAGCACCTTTTTACTTGATCTCCCAGGCCTGCAATGCTAAACAGGAAATATCCTTCCCGGGTTGTTATACGTTTGCTAAAGACATCAATATAGCTTGTTTCACCTGGATAAAAAACATACAGAAATGTTTGGCTTACATTTATGCAGGAGGATACATTTATGGCCACTTCAATCTAAAGAAATTATTTCAAGCATATTTAAATTACACCCAGAGTGGAATAAATGAGGTCACCTGGTGCCCACATTACAAAAATACTCTTTACTGCTGAAAATTCATATAGAAAGCCTCAGTCCCTTTTGATGATACATGTGTTTAAGTAAAAAATGTGTAAGGCAGTTTCCCTCATCATAGTGGCATGTGCATTGTATGTTTTCTTCATTCGCCAATCACTCCCATTCTTCTGGAAGTGATCACCAACAAATGGAGTTAGTAAAGGACTGGTCTAATGTTATAAACCCAACATAATTATTGGTCTTTATTTTCTATATTTTTCAAATTCACTAATTTGTATGTGAAACAGCAGCATAAACATTATTATTATTATTATTATTATTATTATTAATATTATTATTAATATAAAACTAAAAGCAGTTGTGTATTTGAATATACAAGATAAGTAATGTATATATCAAGAAAAAAGTAATCAAGCAATAATCTTTTTTTTTTTTTTTAATTGTATTTTTGTTTATTCTCTTTTATTATTATTATTATTATTATTATTATTAAACAGGATTTATTTAGCGCCTACATAATAACAGCTCTGTACATTAAATATCGGGTTTCAAATGACAGACAAACACAGACAGTGACACAGGAGGAGTAGATGACCCTGCCCTGAAGAGCTTACAATCTAGGAAGTGGGGGAAGTATCACACAATCTCTAATTATTTTCTTATTTTCTTCTTTAAAGGAAAAGTATAGTATATAGTAATAGAGTAACTACATTGTTTATATTAAAAAACACTTACCTTACCCATTCAAGACATTGGGACAGTGTCTGTTTAAAGCTCACTTCCTGACCCCCCATTATACTAAACCTCTCCAGCAATCATCCATTGCACCTACCACCAAACTATTCAGGGGGTTAAGACAGAGTGTTGAAGTTACCTATACTTCATGTGACGTGATCAGGCCTGATAATATGCTGCTAAGCTTGAGCCCTGCGTCATTAGAGGGCATGCCTTGTATTTTGCAGTGCCAGCCACAAAAAATGGGTGATGAGCAAATGTTGTAAAGGTAAGTATAAAGTGGCCAAGGGATGTGGTCTTTTTGCACACAATAGGCAAGTTTTAAGCTAACTAATTGATGCATCTTTCATATTTTATATTTATTAGTTAAGCCCAATTAGTGATACATTAGCCTAGTGGTCAAATGGCTCTAAATGCCTCTTACATTGTTGGCCAGTGAGAAGAACGTCACTTTTACAGAGAGCCAAATAGATCATGGCCTGAAAGGCACTATTTGCTCATTGGTCAAGGAACCACTAACAACATTTGGAGGAACCCTAGTTGAGAAGCATTGGTATAAAGTATAGTGATATACTTGGTACTAATTGGTAGAATATCAATTAGATGAAACTTTGTATTTCATTTAGTGCCATTAACCCTCCCTGCTTAACAACCTTGATGATAAAAAAAAGGCTAATTTACTAAAAATGTTGGGAATCTCCATTCAAAACATTGAATATTTACTTTATTGACCCAATCATGTATCAAAGGAAATTGCCATCCACATATTAATTTATGTGCAGATGAACTAAGGTAACAGAAAGGTGTTTTTGCATGAATAAATTACTGAGGCATATATAAACAAAATTTATTTGTGAAGATACTCTTAATTACTCTTAGGGCCCATACATTTTATTTTACATAGGTTAAATTACTGGAATAATAAATGAATATTCACCAAAGAAAATGAAAATCTGCTGTTCTAAGTGAAGGTTCATTCTGCTATGTAAATATGGTGAAGCTGTGCTGCCATATTGCAGAGACTTTGTCACTAAAATTAAACTACCAAATAAAGGGCTTTCCTGGAAAGAAGATTTTAACATGACTGTAAACGTGTTTCCCTTAAAAAATCTTAGCGTTCAGAATTTAATGCACTTCATTCAATATATACAGCACAGTGTGTGTCTGATTCAGACATTCAAACTCAATATATGTGTAATCAGTTTGTTTTAACTATTTGCTGAATGAATTAAAACATTACTTGGCCCTTACTTGGCCCTTACAGGTATCCACCTGAATTAAAGTACTTAAAGAGGGATTACTCTGTGATATATATATAATAAAAAAAAGCAAAACCACTGGATTTGTTTTCAGTCTTTTCAATCAAGTAGCTAACTTTTAAGACTTTTTCACAGAAGAAGCCCTTTTGGACCTAAAAGCATAAAAATCTTTTTGACAAGGGTAAAGTTGCGGGATCTTGAAATAGAGCAATATGTTTTTAGTTTACTTTTAATATTTAGATGTATACACATTGGATTGTTGGGTGGGTTCCCAATGCCTTCCGATGTAATTGAACCAAAAGGAAGTATTATGTGTTCGGATCAACTGAAAATAACTTTTTCTTAAAAATTTGAATATGCAAAAAATTTCAAAAAGTCCTTTTCAAAATATTTTTCTCATTTCCCATTTTATGTTTACTTTAGTTGGTACAAACTGTTCTTTTTGATATTACTAGATTTATACGTAAGAAATTGTTAGGAAAATGGTAAGGAATAATCTCTTCTTAAAGGTTGTTAGGAGACGCTCTTTGGGCCGACCATCCCAGGCGGTGTCTCATTGCAGGAGACGCGCTCTGCCTATTCCCTCCAGCAGCGTCACTCACGGCAGAAAATGAGTTCTAGGATTCCTTGTTTAGTGCCCTGTGATTGCAGCATCCTTGTCTCCCTTTAGCTGGGTTTTCCCTCTCGACATCCCCTGCACTGAGACTGCACAGCTGAAGGGGATTTGGAGCTGTGATGAATGAATGGTTCCTGAGCAATCTCATGCTGCCATTGGCTGCTGGGGCTTTATAGCCTCTCTGATCTCAGTCGTCGGGGCCTGTTGTAGCATTAGGCTAATCTGTGCTAGAGTGATTCTTTTGTTTTTTTCTGTTGCTGACCATTGCCTGTTCCCTTACATTTTGCTTGTACTCAGCCTGGACTGACCTCTGCCTGTGACCTCGACTCTGCTTGTGCCCACTCCCTTGTACCTCGACTGATCTTCTGTGTTTGAATTTGGCATGTTTTTTGGCTTGCCTGGTAATTCTTGTACTGTTTATCTGTGGATTCCTGATCATCTGCTGGTCCATCCCCAGACACCATCCTCTGAGCACTAAGTCCTGGGGTAAACTGAGTGCTAAGAGATGCAACCAGTCTCCGGAGGCTGAGCGGGGGCTGCTATAGGTGTTAGATTGGGGGACTGGTGAATAATGGTGCTGACCAGGGCCTTTAAAAGGTATACTCCACCCAAGCTCCGATACCAAGAACTACCCATTGGATTCCTTGTTCTGTCTCATTTCAAAAGCTCTCCTTAGTTGATTCTTAATTGTGACAAAAAACAAATTTCTCAGGTTCCATATTTCAAACTCGTTAAGGGAGAAAATTTCTTCATTAAAGAAATCTTACAATTCGAATCTGAGCATTTTAAACCAGTGAATTACTAAAGCAGCATATGCCTCCACAAAACTGGAATATCCTTTGACCAGTAAAATACACCTATTGCCAAATATTCGGTTTAATTAGTGGATAATAAAAGAACTTGATTTACTTTTTCTTCAGCAAAAAGTCTTTTTTTTTTTTTTTGTTTTCCTAGAATTGAAATATGCCTATGCAAAATATAGTAGTATAAAATATTTGTTTATTTTAGATGAAGGCAGCTGACACCATATGTGGTTGACCTACCCAGTTTTTGTGTAAATATTAGATAAGCAAAATATACTGCCTGGCCAAAAAAAGCCTCTATGGGGACAACATTATGATCTGGGTTGTCTCAGTTGATCAGGTCTGGGTTCAGCAACATTACATACACACAAAAAATTAGATCAGCTCACTACCTGAATATACTGAATATTTTACCATCAATACATTTTTATTCCCTGATGACATATTCTAGGATGACAAAGAGTCGTACATGGATCGTTGTAGACATTTTTACACATGGATTGGTTACCATATCTTAACTCCATTAGGAATATTTAAAGTGTGCTGGAGAAGACTTTATACAGGACTTTTCCAGGCTGTGTAAAATATTGGTCTATCCCTAAACCATCCTAAAATCTGGTGAAACATAGTATCCTCACACACTCACTATCCACCAATATGTGAGCAGGCAGGATTTAGCAGAAATCTTGCTTGCATTAAAAAGCAGAAGCTAGATTGTATTGAATAGTGGGTTCCCAATGCCCTCTGATGCCAATAAACTAATTTGAACATACTATACTTTATTTTATCAGGTCCAGAGAATCACAATCTGCAATCCACTGTACCATCTGTTGTGAAAAAAAATGGAATCAGAAAGGAAAATAATAAAGTCAGTAAGTGAGAAAGGGGTTCCTAACAGGACCAGCATTGGATCCAAAGGACCCCTTTAACAGCTCCCTAGTAAATGTTTTATTCACACAGTAGGTTGCCTATTCTATTTCCTTGCCCTGAGTAGGCCCAATGCAATTCAACTTTATGTTCTGACATTTATCTACTCATTACTTTTCGTACAACAACAGATCTTATGCATAAGTTGTCTTACTAAAGAAAAAGTCTGTTTTTTTCTATACCTAAACAACCAATCAGCTTTATCCTTCCTGTTTCTAGGACACATTTAAACAGAAAGAAGATAAGCTAATTAGTAGTTAGGAGAAGAGACTTAGTCAGATAAAAGACTGAATATGTTTTATTTAAAAAATGAAAACCTCCCCACTTTCAGGGCGCTAGTAGATTAAATGGATAAAACTAAATCCAAATATTCATCCTAGTTAAAGCTTTCAAGAGGACAGCATGAAACATCCTCTAAAATAACATTCATAAATTTTGTGCATTAATTGCAGGCTTTAAGGTCTCATCCACTCATCAGATGAAAAAAAAAGGACAAATATATAAACATGGATGCTATAAAATAAACAGTGTTCAGGCATAGATGACAATATTTGTTTTTATCACAAACTGACTCCTTTCAAGAAAGTGTGAAATAGAAGTAGCTTGTAAGACTCTTGTACTGTTCTTCTGATTAAGCTAAAAGTCTACATGAAACATCTAATAGTTAAACAAAATGAAGTCTGTATAACATGAAATGATGTATTGTGGATATTTGGATCAAGGTCTAGACTTAAGTAACTTCTTCATTAATATGAAAATCCTCAAGGCCCTCGTCTTTGGCAGAGTGTCTTTAGATATACAAAGTATTTTACAGGAATTGAATGTGCCTTGTCAGAGAGATATAGTCAGTACTGTGACTGTTATGAAATAGGAAAGTTTGTAAACCTTTCATGCAGTTAGATGAGCTCAGCCTGGATTTCCCATGGTCTTTACATTTAGGAAACACTTTTTTGTAACAAAAAAAAAGAGAACATATTAAAGGGCCACTAGTTATATGCAACTAGAATTATTATCAATATTTAAAGTAACATTTCAGTTGAATAGTAACATTTTTATGTGAAGGAGCAACATTTCAGAATGTTAAAATAAACTATATTTAAAGGTACAGTAATTGTACTTTTAGAGATTATTATTAATATTATTTCCTCAGATTTCCTCAGCTCCTTTGTTGCATTAAATTCAGATATCATCATGATTTGCTGAAAATCACCTAATCCTCGTTTTTTTCTATTAAGGCTCAACTCTAAATTGAGGTTATGGACCTCTAAAATATAATGGATGGGCATGTGAGACATTTTTCAGCACATTGGATACAGTGATTAGGAATTGCTTGAACCATCAATGTAACGTTTATTTTCTGTATTTATAAAGTACTGTCACACTATGCAACAGAGAAAGTCAACCTTTGGTGTGGTCCCCAAAAGGGTCTTACAAAAAATTCACAGGTTTGCTGGATCACCCAGGTTCTCCCATGATAGCCTACCTTCTCCAGTCTTGGAGAGCTTTTATACCTCAAGCACTCAGGCCAAAGTGTATTGATGCAGAGTGGGTTTGTCATGTCAGCACTGCTGCCTGCATTACCCAGGACTACCCACCACTGGAAAAAATTAAAGAGAAAGATCTAGTTCTTTATGTGACAAGCCATCAACGTTAGGAAAAGATATGTTAAAAAAAGCAGAAAATACTGCTAGGGTGCCCTAGCAGAAGCAAGATACCCAGAGTTGAGCTCTAAAATAAGAATGCTGAGTATTTAAGAAAAATATGTTATTGAAGGTATGATAATGTCTAATAATGTGCAAACAATAAATGATTTTGTTCCCTTCATCATGATTATGTACATCATGATAATATACTCTTTTATTAAATCCACCAATGTCAAGCGCATTCAAGGCATGAAGACAATGGTTTATCAAACAATGTGTGTCATCTAAAGCTTCACTTTAAAAAACTAATTATATGCAAGGTATTAAAATAGTTGTAATAAAAAGTTGTAACATTAATAAGTACAATAAATAGAATAAAACAAAATTACATTGTAGGCATAAAGCATAAATGAACCGTTTTCCTTCCACTGCTTTTTTATGTAAGAAATGTTCAAGTCTCGCTATGTAGGGTGTATACATATTATGTGTTAACCCCTTATATGACAAGAGATCACTGATGCATGGATGTATTGGATGTACAGTCTAAATTTAGCAGTATTACCGTGGATTGGTTAACCATAAAGTTATATATTTTTGGTGAAATGTCTAATTAGATATACTGTGTACAGAAATGTTATTACAACACTGTAGTTAAACAAATGTGTTTCTTTCCCTATGTACAGCAGGTAGACAGAAAAAGAAAGAAAGAAAAAGAAAACATCATAAAATGACCTTGTCATAGCTGGAAGGGCAATCACAAGATCAGAAAATTCTGGATTCAACTTACAGACTGGTAGGGGCAGCAAAAGAGCAGTCCCAAAGCATTAAATGTATCCCCTAAATGTATACAGGATTTACAAGGATACATTTTTAGAATGGGTAAAATGAAGTCAGGTGCATCATGTTTTTCATGATTATTGTTTAAAATTTAAGAGCACTCCAGAAATCTAACCTAATTTGTAATGTTTGTCCTGTTAACATAACTTACTGAAAACTATTTACAAGACACAACCTATTTCAAGCAAAGTGAAATTGAAGCTAATTTATTAGTCTCGTTCACTTCAGTTATTCATTCCCGTAAAGAGAAAAATTGTGTTCATTTATATATCCAGTAATTTGAAGATGGAATAAGTAAAAAGGAATTTAATTTACATAGATATTTGATATCCACAAAATGTATTGAGGGAAGACTGTCAACTCCTTCAGTAAATCAGTTTTTTTTTTTAAATATGTATGGGCCTTCCGCAACACACCCATATTTAATAATCCCAATCAACTTCCTCCACCTTTGCAGTTGACCTAATATACCCAATACCTAATGTGACCTTCTTCCATTAGGCAGTGTTCTGGGTTAGCTGTAAATTGCTAGGCCTGGACACACATAATGGGGAGGTTATCAATAGCGGCAGGAACCATGTATTTTAATGGAAGCTGACACTGAGAAAGAAGTACCTTTCAGGTCAGTATCAGTGTGTCAAGTGTCCCATATACAGACAGTGTTGCTTTGTATGACTGAGCAAAGTGACAGGAGTTTTTTAATAGTTATGTCCAACTTTTGTAAGATAGGAGGGCTAACAATATAAAAAGATACCAGACTGTAAAGCAAGAATATTTCTCAGTCCGTCCACTTTTTTTTTAACTCATAAGAGGTCACACACAGAAGTAAAAAAGAACTCCTCTGAAAAGAACTTGCTGTGACTGATTGTAGCACCTACCTCAGATGGTAGCTCTTCATTGCCTCCCCAAATGCTGATAAACAAACCAATATGGCATATTGATCAAATAAAACAGAGGTAATACAAAAGGCGACATGGGTTTGTATGTATTCATACATACTTTTATCTGCAATTTTAGAATATTTGCATAGAAAATAAAATATATTTAAAAAAATAACAAAACACATATTTTTTATTTAAATAAAAAGGCAACTGTATTACATGTCATATGCTTCCGTTAAGAACCTATGTTGTTTATATTTAGTTTAACTAATATGAACAATTTTCGGCCCATAAGGGTTTTATTTTCTAGTTTATATTATTCTCAGGGTCTATGTTGAATATAGATTGTTTTATATATATGGACCAATGGAGGTCAACACTGCTATGTTATGACTATGTTCTATGTATTTCGTTGTTCTGTTTGTTTTGTTTTTTGAAAACTCAATAAAACTGATTGAAACAAAAAAATTGCAACTGTGTATGATAAACACAAGCTAAATTGTATTTGGTAAATGGGAAGGCTCATTTCCTAAAGTGAATTTTAATTTCAATTATCCAATCATATAAAAAGCAAAATACATTATCACTTTAAAATATCCAGTCATGTACAGATGAAATTGGAAAACAGGAATTTGAATTGAATATTCATCAAATTTCTTTAGTCAAGATTCTATAGTCAATCACCCTCTTTATAGCTACTTTAAACTAAAGCTGCATACACACTTCCAATTTTTGTCGTTGGAAAGGATCTTTCGCGATCCTTTCCAACGACAAGGGAGTGCACGATGCATGAACGGTGCTGTACATACAGCACCGTTCATGCTCTATGGAGAGGGGAGGGGGAGAGCGACGGAGCGGCACCCTGCTGCGCGCTCTCCCCTTCCCTTTCTTTAGGATCGGCTGTCGTCCATCGTCCCTGGATCCGGCAGGTCGGTCGCCCGGACGATGGACGACACCGACTGTACACACGGCAGATTTTCGCCCGATAATTGGCCGATGCCGATTATCGGGCGATAAAAATCTGACGTGTGTACGTAGCTTTAGAAGTCATAAACTGCTTTTAAGGCTTATGTACTATATAAGGTCAACAACAATCACTACAGAATAACATTGTTCATAAAAAGGAAAATCATTTCTTGGATGATGAAGAAGCCATTAAGTAATGTATATCTAAAGCCAAAACTTTTCTATTTTCTAATAAAGTGTTAGATGCCTAAAACCCCCATAAGATTGCATTGTCTTCTGTGTCCCCACTACAGAGATTTGCCATCTCCTATTTGTCTTGGTGACTTTTGTGGAGTCAGTCACTGGAAAAGGAAAATAAGTCCGCTAGGGACTTCTGTGCGGGGCTATCCTGAACTATGATTTTTTCCTGCATCCGTATGTGTCTGGATAGAACAGGATGTTATAAGAAAAGTCCTCAATAGGATACAGACAACAAAACACCTGACAGTTTTGAGCCACTTCCTTTATTTATTCAAACTTATGTATGAAAAAAACTTATGCTGTTAGATATATTTACTCAGTACAGTACATATCTCCACTGATACTCATTTGGAATAGGATCAGGGCTATCACAGGACATTCATTCTTTTTATTCCAAAGACAGTAATATTGACCCTGACTTTTGGCTTATTGTCCTGCTTAAAGAAAAAATAAACTCAAAATCCCCCAAAATACAAAATAATACACTTACCTTCAATCCCGCAGGGCAGTCCGATCCATCTGGAGGTCTCTTCCATCGGGTCCCGCGTCGTCTCGGCATCCGTCTATAAGCCAGTGCTCCAGGCCCCGCCATCTTCGCCTCCTCTTCCTGGTTCTTCTTCCTACGTCACCTGACCCAGGCACGAGATCTGGTGACGTAGGTTGGAAAAAAAAACATGCCGATCTCACTGTTCATGTGTGATGTGAGGTGCTCGGGCATGCGCAGAAGGAGCACCCAAAAGCCTCACGGGATGCGTGATGTAGGTATCTTGGGAGTTCTTGCGCTACCATTCATTTAGAGGTTGGTGCTGCACCTTTTTTGCACTTAAGGATGTTGCACTTAAAAACAAAAAAAAAACAGGATTTTTACTTCATATTAAAGGGCTATCTACCCTTTTTTATAAAGTGAAAATTCTGAGTTTAGGTACGCTTTAAGGACAATTCTAACCCAAGTTCAGATTTTGCAGGAGATTGAAGTATTTACTGTTTTATTTTGATTTACTTGTTTTTATGCTTTTGCAGCAGATCGCTCTATTTTGCTAAATATATTCCTGCTTTTTTTTAAGACAATATCTTCTTTGCAGCTGAAAGGCATCCTTACGATATAATGTTACCACCACCTTACATCACTGTAGGTATAAGGATTTAGTAGATTTGTGACACATGGACTGTTTTGAACTTTGGCCTAAAGCTCTGGCTTGGCACTTATCTGAGCAGAAAACCTTGTCCTTTACTTGACTCAAATTCTTCCTTTTGGCATCCAGATGTGATTTAATAACTCCTAAAATGGTTGACTGGTGCACCTTTACTCTGATCTCAGTTTGCAAAGTTCTGTAGCACCTTCCTTAGTCATTATGGGCATATATTAAAATGCTGATCAACTTTGCATACAGAGGTAATCAAAAATGTAAAAGATGTTTACATTATTTAAGTTTCTGTTTTTCTTTTCATAGGTGTTGATCAAGTCAGGAGAATCTAAATGATTCAATTTGTTTATTCATTTAAAACATTTGTATGTAGATATGTCTGGTCTGTGGAAAATTAATTCATTAATCCACACAGTGGAGATTCATTAACTCCAAGATTCTTCTCAGAATGTAAAAATCAAATGCAAAAAAAGATACATTTAGAATTTGTCATTTTTATTGTGAATTGTTTCCCCCACCACTTACCTCCATTTTCACAGTTACCACCTGAATAAATTATCCAAAATGAAAGGTATTTTAATAATTCAATTATGGAGGCCAGTTGTAGGGCAACATCATCAAATTGCTTTTCTAAGATTTATAATCCCTTTATATAAATACTACATTTTTTTTATAATTTTTTTAACAAAGGTTTAAAAAAATGTTTCAGTGCTTTACAATTAAAACTAAAACAAAAACATTTTTAGCATAGAATTTGTTGATTTAGTAAAATGGAAACTCAACAATTATTAATTTTGCAAAGGGCCGTATGTGATCATTTTATTGTGCTTAGAAGAATTTTGATGTTGATTAAATAAAGGAGCAGAGAATGTTCACATAGCAAAGTAAACTGTTTTGTTTTGGATAGCCCAAAAAACACATCTTTACACATGATTCGATGAAGTGAGGGCATTTTTACTTAATTCCCCTTGCTAGATGGTTGTATTAAATATTCCTTAGGTAAATCAAACCTAAAAAGGTAAATATATATGAGTATTCTCTAAAATAAAAAAATACAGTTAATCAAGGTAAAATTAAGCCGTTGGGTTTTTTTTTATACATAATATTCTCTAGTTACAGGCATTTAGTGTGCAAAGACAAATATATTAACCAGTTACATGACTGCTTATCTATTTTTGTTTAAAAGGTAGTAGGGGGCTGCCATTAGCCTGTTAAGCTACAAAAACTTAGCTTAGTTGATCATTTTAAATCTCTTATCCCCTTCTAGGATATTTGAAGTCATAAAGGATTTGTAAGAGTACATCTACAACTTTGGTAATTAGCAAATCCAAATTTTCCCACTTGTTTATGACTGACATTCAGATTAAAGTGTTATCCCTAAAAAAGTCACCTGCCTTGCCTTAACCCTATGCTGTGCGGATCCTTCCAACAAATAGAATCATTAAAAAATAATATTAAGCTGCACCATTAAATATTGATTTGAATACAATGTCATTGTTGCTTATAAATCCACGCACCTCTGAGCCAGCTGTTAAGCATTCCCATTCAATGCAAGCCAGACAGGAAACTCATTTAGCTGTGAACATTAAAACAGTAGTATAGAATTAATTTATGAGCTTCTGCGCCATTCAGACAATCTGTTATATTGGTGTAATTTCAGAGTGCTCTAAAATTCTATCCATCCCTAACTATACCTTAACATAAAGTTTCATAAAAGATACAATATATAAATAGGTACTGATGTATATATCATATTTGTATCATTATGTACCATGTTTATGAATCATGAAGCAGAAACATTCTTTTTTTTTACCTTTTGTGTTGCTGCTTGATATTTTCCATATTTGTGTTTGAGTTATGATAGGGGAAACGCGCGGTTTAGTTAAGTGCATTAAACTGTTGGAAATAATCTTTAGCAGATCTGCATTAAATCCTTTACTTGAGGTCATCCATCTATACAAGTGTCTTACGGGGAGCGTTTAGAAGACAAGAGGCAGCTTATGGGTGCCAATAAGCAGCCCTGTACCAAAACTGCTTTCATCACAATTATTTTCTGTGTAGTATCCTTAATACAGATGTTGAAAAAATACTCCAAACTAACCATGTAGCAAAATTTATTTATAAATACAAAATAACAACCCATAAACAACAATAACAACCTATTCAGGGAAAGCAACTGTTTATGCTGCCTAAATGTTTCCAACAATTATATACATGTGGAAAAAAACAGGACCATCTTTTCCTTCTCATGTCACAACTGTCAATAAAGGAGACAAGCATAGACACAACATGCCTGCCACTGACTCCTAGAATTAACAAAGGGAAGTCTGTGCTAACAGAAAAATAGAAGATGCTATTGCTCATCACCTTATAAAAATACTGGTTGCCTGGTGTTCATGCTGATTTAATACTTTTGGGTCAAAAAACAAGTGGGTATTGCATCAGTGCAAGAAGTTCCACTTTTTCAAATTAATAATGGGAGGCCACGTGTTTTATAAGTTTGGAGTTCTATAAGTTATGGACAAAGCTAAGAAAAAAATGTTTTTGCTGTCAGGTTTAGGAGGTCAGCTAATGTGGATATTAGTTTCCCCTATGGCTTGTAAAAACAAAATAAGAGTATAAGGAGCTTATTTGAGAATTAATACCATATATCAATATATTCAAGGTCCTCTCCTTCTGTTTTATTGTCTGTATCTGTCTGTCATTTGCAACTCCTATTTAATGTACAGCCCTGCATGATATGTTGGTGCTATATAAATACTAATAATTATAATTATAATATATTTATACAGAGAGAGAGGGACTGAAAATAAAATAGGATTAGCAGAAAGTCAGTCATAAACCCATGTTTTGAGGTTTTGAGATAAAATAAATAAGCAAGTAAATATTATATATATACACACACCCATATTTATATATAAATATAAATATATATATATATATATATATAAATATATATATATATATATAACATATATAACATTATTAAATATTTACTTTGGAATATATACCTATATTGTATTTTATAGTAATTTAGCAAAACAATATCCAGCTCAAAAAGATACACATGGTAGTTATATAGTGATAACATATATTTTTACTCTTGCAAATATTTGAACAGAATAGGTTCTTTTACAAGTATCTAAATAAATAATACACAGATATACCATTTTACTACAGATATAAAAAGCACAATGTATACAATGCAGGAGACAAATTTATTCTACTTTGCAAATTCCTTTAAACAGTGAAGTGTTTGTTTTTGTGTCTCTCTTTATTAACTGGTATATGTATTTACATGAGTTATGTATTAGCATATTTGATGTATTATGAATTAGTTTCCATTTGACAGTTAAGAATGTAATATATATTTAAATATTTTATATAATTATATATATATATATATATATATATATATATATATATATATATATATATATAATATTTGTAAGGAATACAGAACAATTGCTACACTTGTTTTTATAGGTATATATATATATATATATATATATATATATATATATATCAGTTGTATTGTACAACAATTTAGTTTTTACATTTTACTTTACTTTACTTTACTTTAATTGATACACTTTTATGATTGTTATGACTTTTGTATTCCAGAAGACTGTAAGAGAACATCATCAGGTGGTGCACCTAATCTCCCCCTATTACAATGTACACCCCATTGGCCCAATTATATAATGAAGGAAAGGAAGAGATCTCAGTGAGTGCCCTGTAACCTCCCCAGAGACTTTGCAGCCAGGGTCCACGCGAATCCCATCAAACCAGCCTAATTCTCTGCCTCTAAATACACCAAGCCCATTAGACCTTAATTTGCAGTCTCTTCTTGTATCCTGCAATTTAGTGATTTAATAAAAGGTATGGCTAACTTCACAAACGTGGAGATTAAGCCAGAGGACACAAAGAAATCTAATACAAATCCCCAAAGCAACGTCCTGTTATGGGCTATCATATTATCAATATTATATTTGACTCCAGACAAAAACCTAAATTATTCAGATTAGGAAAGCTGCTGGACAACATGAAAAGCCTTCTCAAGGTGAAGTTTACATTAGCTTGATAAAAGAGTCATTTATCTTTCCTGATCATCAAAAGTTTAATATTTCCTTGGCAAGTGGATCTAATAGGAAGTGTTCATTTTATAGCTGCATCTGAAACTAGTACATTTGTATTGCGTATATATACATTTCAAATAATACAGAATTATACTCTACTGAATTTGTAGCATTGCTAATACTAAAAGTGTGTGATGCATCTACAAGCAAGAAATCGCTTTTAATATTTTCACATTATTTCCTTACAAATAAATCTTTAGATTAGATAAATAAAATGAATGGTATTCCTGCATAAAATAGTGAAAATATCTAATTGCGAGTATTTGTAATTTTAACTGCAGTGTAAAGTATATTCTTTTGCATCACAGAATATTTATGTATTAAATTAGAGCAGGCCTGTGTATATAATAACTGGGGTTCACAGTTGTATTCAACTTCTAGAAATCTATGGAAGAGTGTGGGAATAACCAGATGTGAAAATATAGCAGATATTTATTAAACAGGAAATATCATTTCATCCATTAAAATATGTTATTTCTGCAGCTGACACATATGTAGTGTGTGCATTTCGCAGATCAGCTGCTACACACACATATACACTATATGCGTTTCTTAGCAGGACAGTCACATATATAGTGTGTGTATTTCTCAGCTGGCACATATATGTAGTGTGTGCATTTATTAGCACAACTGCCTGATAGGTGTGTAGATTTCTCAGATTAGCTGCATATATATTTTTATATAATATATATATTTATATATATATATATATATAGTGCATGTGTCTGTGTGTGTGTGTGCATTTCCTAGCACAGCAGCCACATCCATGTGCATTGTGCATTTGTGTATTTGGGGATGGAGCACACAGTACCTGCTCTGCTGCTGTGGGGAAACAATGAAGATTACCTACAATACAAATGAGGGAGAGTAGGTTCCATCAAGCTGCTGGGATTACTGCCTATCTTCATACACACATTCTCCTGTACACACATGCACACACAGTGTGTGGCAATCTGGGACTCCTGTGACGTCACACTGATCTTCGCAGATCTCCTGGAAAGAAGTGAAAATCTGACTGTCTCCCAGATCTGCTGAGTGCAGCAACACAACAACCAGACTGCGAATAATCGCTGGGGATCTAGTGCTAGGACTGTCACATAGCCGATCACTGCAGGTAAGTCCTCACTCTGTTCCTGGAGGTATGAACCCCATATATTAATATCTGATCACTAGAATCCCCTTCACCCAACAAGGAAAGCTTTTTTAAAAAATCATATTTTCCTTTTCTGTTTCCTTCTCTCTGCTCTCAGTCTGCAATCTTTTACTAGCAATGACTGTGTTTGTCTTAGCTGTAACCGTTTGATTGCTTAATAATTTGTTACAATGTCATTGTAAGAAATCAATGTTTCTATGTTAGCTTTTCCAGTAATGAAATATTAAATACATTTGTGTGATCACAGTATAGGACCATGGTGTAGTAAGGGGGATTAGCAGAACAGCTGCAGAAGTAGTGGAAATATATTTTATACTATTGATATTTAATTATAATTTAATCATGCTACTGAATAAAAGTAAATCATTAATTCTAAAAAATATTAAAATATTCATAATTTACTATTTAGCATATGTACTTGGAACTGAATCCAAGTTATATATAAATATATATATATATATATATATATATATATACATCTGTCAGGACTTCCTGTGCTGTTCCCCTTTCTTCCTCCTGATTAGCCCCCAATTTGCTGAGGCCCTGCTTCCACTATTCTGTAAACTGCACAGTTGACAGCTACAATTGTCTGTGTTATCCTTAAGCACTTAAAAAATGTGTTATTATTTGGATAGTCATCCGGATTAAATGTGGCTTGGGTGACCTCATAACGCAGATGCCCATTTTAATAGGTCCATGCAGCCTCAAGGCTGCATGTCTAGTGTCAGATCTGCTTCTACTGATTGGGAAGGGGGGAGACATCTCAGTATGGTGTTGGTGTACTTTAGGTATAGGCAATATTCTTCATTTATTATTAAATGTTTCCTGGTGGAAGTCCAGGGGAGAGCCCCATATTAGTCCCTATATTTTATTTTGGAAGGGGGTATTTGTTGTGTGTGTGACCTGTATCATCAAGAAATTAAATAAAGTGTATTGTATTTGTTCTGGGCAGCAAGTCTTTGAAAAGCAGCCCGAACTGTGCACACAGCCTCTTCATTTGCAGCCTTTGACTTTTTTTTCCCCCAGCCTTGAATTTGAGACCTTGACATCTTTATACCTTGTATAAATTCTTTGGTGCCCCTGCACTTCGTCAAAGCTGACAAATATGCTAGAAAATATAATTCCAAAGGGGGTTAGCCCACTTCACAAACTTTAAGGATTTAAGCAAAAACAGTTTGCTCTTGGGCTAGATCTCCCAATTAGGCAGCGACTATTTATGTGTGTTTTTGCACAATATCAAAACTTTGAGCAAAACTCAATTCCTTGCAAAGCCTGATAGATCTGACAAGACACACATTTTAAAATGACTAATAAATGTAATACTTGGTGCACGTGAAAGATTTGGCTTTTCTAACTGGCAGTTGCGATCCGCTTGCAGCTTATGTTAGGTTTGATAAAGTGCATTGCCGCGGCAGTAAAATATGGAAAAAGAAGACGATCACGTGACGCTCAGGCAGTTAACAACAAATGTGCCACATTTTTACTTATAAAATAATCATATAAATAAGGGGTGTTGAATGGGGATTCCAAAGAGGCAGTAATTATGTCTGTAAAAACACAAGTGCAGAAGGACTGTGGGCTGATTAGAGGCATTTTTTTTCATGCCTAAATTAAATAGATCAGTATCTCCTAGAAGGTAAACCACAAACTGGTAAAGGTATAATTGCTAGCGGTCCTTCAGTAGGTGTTATTTTTCTACCCTTAATAATAATGAATATGACTGAAACAAGAAGCTAAGGATCTCTCAAAATAATGGTCAGTGTATTTAAAAATAATTGGGTTACCTTGAAGAATTAAAAAGCAACCACCAACTTTCCTAAAACACTAAAAATATAGAACTTAGTCACACTCCCTGAATAAAAGTTTGTAAAACATTTATTCCAGGGCTACTGGACAATTAGCCGCAGATTAAAGGCTCATTTGTAACCCCGATTCTGCTGCCGAATTATAGCTTTACAAGTGCCACTATTTTTTCCTCTTATTTTATTGATTTAATGAAACAGAAAACCTTCCTATAAACGGGTTACTTAATACAGAATGTAAATAATATAAGTATTAGTTCTTACACATTGCAACCCAAATCAGAACACAAGATATTTCACCTGGCAAAAAAATCACTCGCAAAAATGTGATTCATTCGCTTGGAAGTTCAGTTTTTAAGAAAAAAGAAATATATATATATATATAGTTCACATTTTTACATTGGTATCTAATAAATAACCCTTACTTGTATTTACAGATTCTGCTATGGAACTAAGTCTGACAAAGAATGCTTCCTCCTTTGTTGATTTGGGTGAGTAATACACTTTTTTAATTAAAAAAAAAACTTCAAAAAGTTTAAAATGCTAAGAGCAAAAAGTGTTATGAAAAAGTAGTATTATTATATTAGTGTTCTGATTTCAAATATAACCTTAGAATTACTACTAAAAAACCTGGAAACCTTTGTCGCAGCCAGATTTCTACATGGTGTACCAGAATTCTGCAAACTCTGAATTGGGTAAATAGTCTAATCAAATAATTTGTTTTTTTAGTAAGAAAACGTTACAAAAAGTTAGGAAAAGGGATGAATGAAACAATCTAGCTCTACATACCTAATCATATACACCATTCATACTCACATTCACATTTAGGTGAAACTTGCCTCCTTTCCTAGTTGCTGACATTTATGTGGCTAATGATATTGCTTTTCTGGACATGTAAGTATGACACTCTACATTGCTGACTAAATAGAGGAGTTGTTGCTTGAAGGAACACAAATATTTGTCACCTTATTTATTTCAATCTATAATAAAGGGGGTTACACACATACCCTGCTTGTAATTCCATCCATTTGTTGCAGCATTCGTTTAAGGATCAGGAAATGCCCAGTTTGCTGTTACTGAAAAGTCCTTCTGGAGAGTTGAGATTTTTTATGCTAGTGGAGGAGTCACATCATTACTCTAACCTTAAGCCTACTGTTGCTATACATCTAAATAATGGATTTATTCTATGGATTTCCTGACACTGTTTAGATCACAGTTGCCATTAAACTTGACCCTTAGTAGACTTTATTTAGAATTTTTACCCCTCCTTTTTAGATTAATGTGTGGATACAGTTCAACAAATATTTATTTAAATAGCTAATGAGGGTCTGAGTAGGGGCTGACCTTTCAGGATGGCTCACTTTCCAGTTGGGTTTCAGTGGGTTTTATATGACTTGTCTACTAAGTGGGTTTACATAGCAGTTTGTCAGCAATGGGCCTGATTTACTAAAGTCAAGCTCACTAACGACTAGGGTGAGCCATGCTCTTGTTCTAATGCCGTCAAAGTGATGGTGGTACAACCCTATGCACACAAATGAACATTCAAATGACCCTAACCAATTGTGCATATCTGATGTATGTGTTTACTACTGATACATAATGGAATTTATTGTAAAGAATTTCCTGCAAAAAGAATTTATTTGCTTAAATTAGACATATTAAGATATAAATAATATATAGCTATAAATTATATATATATATATATATATATATATATATATATATATATATATTTCCTATATTTAACAATAAATATACAATTTACACATGAAAAAAACACTATATACAAACAGTGCAAATGTGAATTTTATTATTGTTATCTCTCAAGATTCACACATTTTCCACACTAGATCTAAAACAAAAATGCATTAATTATGGAGGACAACCGAGTGAATTTTAGGTGAACGCCTAAATTTATACAACCCCAAATATATTTTACTTATATTTTACTTACTTGACCACCATCAAGATAAATATTATCTATCAATAACTATACAAGTTAATACTTGTCACAATAATATTCAGCACTTTTGTTATTTTAAAACAATGAACCTGTTACTGCTGAAACACACATGGCATTGTGGTATTTTTTGGTCCCATCTCCAGTCACATGAAAGACTTAGCATGAAAAAATGTCCAGATAAAATATAAAAATTTTAATATACATTGTAAAAAAAAAGTTCTGAATGCTATAATTACAAGTATTATGTGTTCATGAAGCGAAACCTTTTACCTTTTGCTTTAAGTAAAGTAGGGTAGGTTAAGACCCCCTATTTCTCATTGGGAAAAGTTCCTTTTACATCCCGTCCCAGACACACAAGAAAGTAGGAGGAGACCCCTATAGCAAGTGGATAACCTATTTTAGACAGTTGTCGCCAAAGCAGATTTACCCTTTGTAGGAATTCCCTTTCTGTTTCATTTGACAGTTGAAAAATGTTGCATTTGCTTTCACTTTCTTTCATCAGGACCAATAGTTACAAAGTTAGGCTTAAAAATAAAAGATTTATGTCCATTGAGATCAACCACATGTGAAATAAATAGTGGGGGTGAAGTTTCCAGTGGTGATCCAATAATAACCTAGGTAAGTGAAACGCCAATGTCTAATATGCCAATACAAATTTACTGTTCTATTAAAAAAATCTAGTGTTTCAGAGACAGATATAAGCCCTTTATCCAAGCAGTGGTACAGCCCACTACCTAAGATTGTAACAGGACCACTGGTGGCCAAGCACCTATGCATCTAGTAGAAGATCTACTAAAAGAAATGTTATATCTTCCACATTCAATCAAAAACTAAAATAAAACATTTGGGTTCTGCATACATTTTAACACATATAGTTCCCAGACTACAAAAAGTTTACCACTACAGGTCTTTTAAAGTCAGAATGCAAGTCTTATGTGTTGCAAGCACACATGCATTGCAGACAAGGTTAGGTGCATGCTCAGTGGATGAGACTGTGTGTGGGATCACAGTAAGTGCCCTGTTCAGTATATTATTTTCTTTGCTTTTACAGTATAGCTAGATAAATCAAATTATGGAATACATCATAAATACACCTAAAAATAGTTCAGTTTCAAAACTTTCAGATATGTACAATCACAAATATATTAGATTTAAGTATTAAAAAATATAAAAAAAGAAACACATGTGTTTCTATCATTCTTAAATATATAAATAGAGTAATTATAAAAAATTCAAATAACCTGGTATTAGGTAAAGGAATGTAGCAGTTTGGTAGAGCAATGGCTGTGTGTTCTTGGTTATGCATTTGCATAGTAACTGTACATTTTGCAGTTGACTATGCATTTGCATTACCTGTTGTATAGGAACAAATTGGGAATCCCCAGAGATTGGTGCTCCAGCAAGCATGTTTACAAGCTTTTCAACCAGGCCACTCTAATTTCACATGTCCAGGTATCGACCAAGAGCGGATTTTGCTAGCACCCCATCCAACATCCTTAGGTCGAACTATACACATTTGAGCAAGCCTAAAGTAAACATTTTATCAAAAGATCAATGAACAATGTTAAGTTAAAAGTACCTAAATAGAACCATCTAAAGGAATCATAAGGTGCCTTGGCCTACTTTTATTACATTTGTCCCATCCCTCCTACTGAATTCATTGTCTGCATAGGCTTAGTCAAAACCCTCACTAATGATGTTTGGGCCTGGTGACTGGTTACACCAAGCAGTGCCGGAGACTGGTTAGCTATGCCAACTTTGCCATGCTTAGAACCACTGATTTTGGGGTGGCTTTATCAGTGTTCTGCGGGATACAAGTAGACCAATGTATGTTATACTATGGCACTTTTATGGTGTCTTTTAAGTGTCACTTATTGCAAAATAATCACAAATAAGTCATTTTGTATTCTGGATAGAAGTTTACTATAACATTTTAAGACCTAAAGTTTTTCTGCCAGGCCATCACATAAACATAAATATTTAGACAATCTGAACAGCCATGTTTATGTAAGATTCTGAATAATAATTCCACCAGTCGGGTTTTACTTGAAAATTTAACCGACCACCTTTTAATGCCCACAGCCATCTAAACCTTTCACAAACCTTTAATATGCAGCACTAAATACAACAGATAAAGCTAAAAGAATATAAATGAATACATGCTTACCTTGTGTTGTTTCTCCACTGAAAATTCGGAATCTTCTAAAACAACACATCAGTCAAAGGTATTTAGTCTATACCAACTTCTCACACAGCCCACACACGCACACAAATACACACACATAGCTTTCAGTATAATAAAACACATACATATATTTTCATTCCCCAAATCACAAAAAGTAGACATAATTTTCATGTATTTATAGCATAAATTAGGGAGCTGTATGTGCACATATTGTTGATCATTTTGAGGATGTTATTAGGTTTCCCTATTTATGGGAGTTAAAACACTGTGCCTAATTCTGGTAGGTGGTCTGTGCACAACTGACTCATCTAAACTAGTTTTCTAGTTTGAACTCATCCAAAACACTGAAGGCTTAAACTGGAATGTCGCTTAATGCATAGACTAACCTAAGGGTATGGAAACACTTGCTCCAAACTTGCTTTCAAGGGAGGGAGTGAGGGAGGTGTTATGTATATATAATATAGTATAGGTTAATGTGGCATTGTAAAATATCCTAGCCTAATCAACTGTTTTACTTAATTTTATTGGTATTATTTCTTAACACACATTATGCATATTCTACATTATCAGTTACATGTATGGGGAAAAAAGTGAAATGTTCACAATATATTGTTGATAAACACATATTTTTTTAAAGCCAGCCTATGATTAAAACCAGGATTGTAAAACAGGCTTTTGTGTGCAAGAAAATAATCACTGGACTTGTAAAATTAGACAAGCAAGTTTAGGCAAAAAGATAGCATACATGTGTGCACACAATGGCTTAATAACTAAACAGAAGTTTGTATGTGTGTGTCACTAATCTTACAATACTCTTCCATGCTCTGTGCAAGTCTGCAGGCTGCTGATTTTAAAGTGTTTCCCCATCCTTTCCTGCAATTAGCTGCCCTTAGAACAACAGCTGTCCTGTATCTGCAAGCCTCAGCTCATATGAAAGGATTTCACAAACCAGAGGAACTTCCATTTAGCATGGCCCCAAACTGCTTTTAAAGGCGATTGATAACAACTCCATATTTACTAGAGCCCTTATGAAGCAGTTTTACTGGGCCAAAAAAAACTTCAAGTTTTAAGGAAAATACAGCAGTTAATAAAGATACAGGGTGTCTATTATAAATTATTCAGCTGTGGGGTACTTTTCAATCAGCACATGCCTTGCCAGCTTGTCAATGGTGTGTGGGGCAGCCAACCCAGCTAGAAGAATTTGCCTGTGTATGGATTTTTGTGTGTGTGTTGGTTGTGCATGTGTGTGTGTGTGTCTGTCTGTGTATGTTTCACAACAGCAATAAAATTTACAGATAAATGCATGATATTTTACATAACACACTTTAATGCATAAGTAAAATATATAGTAGAAAGAAAACACTGGGGGAAAGAAAATGTTAGACATTCCCAATATTTATATAAGTATATATTTCACTATATTTTTGTGAATGTTATATTAAAAAGTTGATATAAAAGTTATATTAAAAATGTGATATGTAAAACTTGATATTTGTTTGCTTTATGCTTTTTACAACTAGTATATAAAAATAGGTGTTTTTGTTTACTCACTAAAAGTACAATTCAACAATTTTACATATCACCCTACCATAAGCGCATTCTGAGATTATTAATAATTATATTAGAAAGGCTATTCACTAACTCTACCTCTTGACATTTTAGGCAGCATTGCATGTATTTATTCTTTATTCATTACAACATACATCAAATAACTTTTGGTAATTAGAGACTGGTCTTGTCATTAATTTGTTATTTAATGGGCTTGGTAGGTCATGGAAATGTCATTACTGCATAACTACATATCTTGCATGTATCTGGCAACAATGCAGGGCTTTCTGTGTCTGATGACATCATTATCTTGGTACATTTAGGTAATAGAGGGGAGGATTTAGAACAATAGTAGCAGTCCCTTAGATATTGAGAAAAATGGAGATAGATTGAGAGAGAGATGAAACATAGGCATAGAAACATTGATACATAGATCTACACCAAGAGATAGATTATTCTGAAAAGGGATTCTGTTGATTGTATTTTTCAGTAAAAGTTTGATAAAACACAGGGGCTAATTTACTAAAGGAATTTACTCAATGTCCACCTAAGTGAAAATTCTCCTGCACAGCATTTAAAGTTAGGAGAACTTGCCTTCATCCAGTTTAGTAAGTGAACATGAGCTACTCCATTAGTAAATCAATCTCTGTGTAAGCCACTTTAATAACTAGTATGTGCTTCATGTGTTAATTGGCAAATGTGATCCACAACGAATTGAGCAATGCAGAGAACTTATCATGGTATTACTGGATGGTCCAGTCAGCAATGATGGATTATGGTAACATATCTGTTTTTATTGCTCTATATATGTTCTCTGTATATTTTTATTTAGCAGATATTGGTAATATATATAAAACTATTTGCTGTGTACTCTTTGTATTGTATCTCATTGCTGCCGCACGTGTATTACAAAGCTTGTGTAGCCATTCAGAATGTTCAGTGTACAGATACTTTCTATTATTGTTTGGAAAGAATAGTATAATCAATGCCATAACTAAACACAAGACAATCCTTTCCACAGCCAGCATAGAAATGAAAAGGAAGCGCAGAGAGGATTTCAAATTGTAAACAACAATGTACACATACAACAATAAAGATTAGCGGCGATATATTGTGCACACATAATGAAAACCAGGGACACCCGTTATTGGTAACACTTGCAGTATGGATTCTATTGGTTATAATTGGGGTTTTTACATGATAAAAACAATTTATGGAGAATTAACACATTTACAAATAAGAATAATAAAACAAAATGTCATCCAAAAGTCTAAAAAATTTGTTGCCTCATTTAGGCTACAATAATATCTATTTAGATTAAGAGAATAAAATATACTGATTAAAAACATAAGATTCTTTTCTAATGGGTAACTACAAAATTAGCATACAAAGATGTTACATTATTAAAAATTCAGGGTTAACAAGCTGTCTAGTTCGGCAATAGATTTAGTGTCTGGCATTGGCCCCACATAGGCCGTATTTACCCCATTCTGTCCCCAATGCATCCGGGTTTAGGGGACTGCCTGGACTCTTTTATTTATATATATAAGTATATTTATTTATATATATATATTTATTATAATTATTATTATTTATGTGTGTATGTATGTATATATAAAAAGAGTCCAAGCGTATATATATATATATATATATATATATATATATATATATATAAAATGTATTATCATTTTTATATTTAATTTTTATTTTCATGATCCACTCATTTGCCGGCCGTATATTGTAGCTTTTTTCTCTGGTGTTTTGCTATTACAAAAAAATACAAACTAACAGCTCAGAAAATGTAACATTTTGCACATGTATTACAATTGCTTTCTTATACTTTGTTGCAATTGTACGATTATACTTTGTGTAGATAAATCCAATGTATCCAGAGTAGAATGTTATAGATGGTACAAAACAAATAAAATGACAAGGGTCTGCTTTTCTAAAGGGCTTTTTATCAGTTTTGTAAGCATGTGTTTATATTAAATAGTAATTTAAGTTAAGCAGTAGTCGAATTAGTTTTATTTTACCCAGTATGTTAATTTTCCCTTATCTAGATTAAATCATTAAAGCATAATAGTGCCTAAAACTGGAATAAAACGTCCTGCTTCTAATAAAGTGAGTGCTACTTTCTCTATACAGTCTTATGTATTGATTTATAATTTACGAGGATACTTATAGCATTACCTCTTATACAATGCATCGCTTTTAGTGATCACGTTTTATACATAATTAATCTTAATGCACAATTTATAGAAAAGTTGTGAAATTACTTTTTACGTGATTTAAATAAAAGTCAGGACAAAGTGGAAAGGAGCGCTAGGAACTCTCTATCTCCCCCTAGCGATCAAGTCATTTATTGTACCCAATGTCTCTGAAAAATAGTGACATTAACCAGTTCTGTGCTGGAACCCCTCATTGGATCTGATTGTAAACTTAGCTTATGCATTTTTAATACGTGTACCTGATTTTCTCTTCTGATTTTCACATCATTTTCCAAATAATTGAACATTACCACTCCACCTTATCCGCTTCTATTCACACCTTTGTTGTTACTGCAATGTTATCAGATACAATCGACATACATTGTGGGTTTATCCCAAATCCATACACTCTATCTGATTTCTTTTTTCTCCCTGTGGCATTAAGAGGATTTGCCTAATTGATTTGAGACTATATCCACGTTTCACAAATTTCATATAGCCGCAGGGAGTCGCCTTCTTAGCAGACCATTTACTGAGATTACTTGGGAACTAATCCGGCCAGTGTATGTGGGACATTCAATAATCTGCCCCCAGCCATGTTGGTTAAGCAGCTCCCTCCAGCACTGCACTGGTTAACCCATATTGTGTTCCTCTCCTATGATCAGGATTGTAAGACTATGGATGCTCATTAGAAGCTGCTCTTGGGGGCCACAATGTTAGTTTTATTTTTTTTTTGTCTCAAGGTCTCATCAGAATGAACACTAGACATCGTCTGGGCAAACACTTGTAATCTTATCGCCTTTCTTATCCAACCTGCTCACAGGCTGAACAACCCCAGTGCTCTCTACCTGTTTACCTTGCTAGTCAATAGACTTAACCTGCTGAGTTCTGTCTTGCTCCTAATATAGACTGAGCCTTCTTGTGTGCTTTCTGACCCAGCACTATGTAGGTGGAAACTCAGCGACCTTGTTCAAGCCATCTGTAAAAAAAAACTTTACCATTGTAGTTTATTCTTGTATTGGAGCATAAGGCTCCTATTTTCATTTTTTACATGCCATAGGAATAAAACATAAAATGAAACAGGGAAAATGCTAATTCAACCAGCCAGAGTTCACTACATTACCCCCTACATACACACGTTCAAGTATTCTTCAATAAACAAAAATACATTAAACAAGCTGTAAGCCTTTGTTCTGGGTTTTATAGCTACATCCTACTTAATTCGTTTTATTTTGCTGATCTGAATTGCATTACTTGTACATCAGAGATAGAAATAATTATTGACATATTTCTGTTTAGTATTCTATAATCTGGGATTTATTTCTTTTTTAATATATATTTTTGAACTACACATGCAGTTATGTGCATTTGTTTATCAGAAGTGAACTTTTATTATTTAATATTAATCTACAAGCAGTAGACCACTGCTTATTCCATGATATTTGCAGGCCTAGAATTTTGTGAGTCACCAATGATTCCAAGCCACACATCCCTGCTTGCTTTGTGACATAAACCTGCTGGGTCTCGTATTTCCACATTAGCTGCAGAGACTTACAGATCCATTTTATACAAATAGACGTATTGTGACAGAGATGATGGTGGGATCCATAATTGTAATGAGATGGCCATATCCATCAATGAGAATCCATATGTCATTTCCTCTATATTATAGTTAGGTGAAATGACATCTAAGCTTAAGAAAATAAAATTGGGGCCAATACATTATAGTAAAAGTTGTAACCTTTTCATTAGAACTAGAAACAAGAATTCAGTGGTGTGGGATCTAGGAAGGAGATGTTAAAATATGAGTTTGACTTTGGAAGACAATTTTTTATTTCCCACTTTTACTCCTAAATTTAGAGCAGATACATAAAGCAGATCTGCCCCAATTATCTTACCAGGACATAAATAGGGTGATAAATACCATAAGCTAGGCGGGTTCCACATTGCAAAGATTTACAAAGCCGGCCACTTATCCCATCCTAACCCAGGACAGGTCAGCTATGTTATTGACCCAGGAGTCCTTTTTAACACATCAACAATTGACAAGCTCCTTGAGGATAAAGGTCAGGGTGATCTGTGTTTACTGCCTGTATAAATAACAGATTTTCTGTGAAAACACAATGCTGGGCAAAATTCAAATACTAATAATACATCAGTAAGGTCTAGGCAGGTATGAATATCTAAAATTAACAACAATACATCTCTTGAGAAAAATAAAACAATGCAAAATTGATATATAAATGCAAACATCACATATCTGAGATCTTACCTTTGGAGTTTAAAAAGATATATATATATATATATATATATATATATATACTGTCATTTTATTGGTGATCGGTATCTGACGATTGCATGGCATACTAATTGTTTCACTTTTATTCTTAAAAAAAATTCTTTAAAAAATCAAAAACTTCTAGATACAGATATTTCACATGACCTAACCTATAGTTCACATGTTCTAAAACAAATCAACAGTGAAATCATGATTGTTCTCATATTTCCTTTTAAATGATTCTGTTCCCTACCAGCTTCATTTTACAACGTGTTTAATTTGCAATCCAGAAATACAGCTTTTGTACAATGTGCAGTATCAAGCAAAAGGCAAATGTGTCCATTTTTTTTTCTCAAAAGCTATTTTCTGTAGAGTGTAGGACTCCCCTGTAAACAAAAGCGACTGAGCCTATTCACATCTGCCATGAATTCTTGAATGGTATGAAGGTATATATTTGCTTAAGAGTTCTGTGTGAGTCTATCAATATTTGTAGTGAGACAGAAGTATTCAGATGGCCTTGGAGGGAGGTATACAAAAAGAAATAAATCACCCTTAGTTGGAAAGTTCAAGGCACATTATAACAATAAAAAGGAACTCACAAAAAAATACAATAATGTTCTTTGCCTTATAGTTATTGAAATATGTTTTCTTTTAATTCTTAAAAAAGGTAAAGGTAGAAGATTATGGGAATTGTAAGATGGGTCTCTTTAAGAAATAGATTGCCAGTAAACCTGGGATGCCTTAGAGAGCAATTCCAAGGTTCTATGGGGAGTTAGCAGGCTGCTCTTTTGCTAGACTGTAGGCTGGGTTGAGTGCTGCACATAGTAATTTATTAGCAAAGACAGGGAGGTATTAACCTCAGCTGGGCGGGGCTCCAGTCTACTGCAGGCATTTCAACTAGGGCAGGTCTCTTTAATCTCTTTAGCTAAAAACTATCAAGCTAGCAACTTGCACTACCTAGCTGTCTAATGTATTTCTGCTTTGGAAACTGCTTAACTTGTCCTGAGAGGAAGGAGAATTGAAGGCGATCCTTTAAAGACTTTTTTATTGTATGGTCCACCACCCTTTGCAAGGAAAGAAAACTGGATTTGACTTGGGTTGAGTAGGATATTGTGGAATATTCGTTTCATGAGCAGTATTGTCATGGATTCTTTTAAAGGGGGGATGAATCTGGAGAGATTGCCTGAAAGTTTAAGACCCCAGCCTTCTCACGACATGACTTCCACCTACCATTTGCAAAGATCATCAGAAACTAGAGATCCAATTGAGAATTCAGCCAGTGAATCATCCGATACTGAACTTCCAGGTAATAAGACTGAGCCATTGTATGACTGTGAAAGACTATTGTGTATGCTGTTTTTATTAGGAAATGCATGGAAAAAAAAAGTTAGATTATTGAGATCTATTTCTTATATTAATATAATAATTATTACATACCCTAGATTGTCATATTTTAATGGAAATTATTCATTTTCCGTAGTAAATCGTTTAACATACGAGCAGATCTTTTACATTTCAGACACATAATCAAAAGTAAAAAGTAAAGAAAAGTAAAACAAAACCACCTAAACATTGTATCGTTTCAGAGCTAACAAAAATAATACACGTGCATTATCCTAATACTATTAGTGGGGTTTAGATTTTTTTAGTGTGAAAATAGTGATCTGAATTCCGAAAATAACATTGTTGTTTTTTTTTATTTTTTAGTTTTTTTTAGTTTTTTCTTGTGTATCTGTTTATAGCTCTGTGAAGAGTCTGGAACTCCCAAAGTAGTTTGCTTCTTTAGACTGCTTAATCTCATGGATGGCATGTTTATAGGTTTTTATAGCAAAAGAAAATAAATATTTTGTATTCTCAGTGCAAGAGCACATTTGGAAGGAAATATAAAAACATCTGCTGTCCTGGATTATCTGAGGACAGGCCTAGTTACTTTCTAGGCAGGAGTAAAGATCATTTTCCTGACTCTGCAAATAGCTGATATATAGCATAGTATATATATATATATATATATATATATATATATATATACATATATATATATAGCAAAAAAATATATATTGTATATATGTGTGTGTTTATTGTACCTTTATGTGTTTAATTTAATGTATTATTCGGATAGTGCATGTCATCAGAACAACGGTTATAAATAAAGCAGAACATTTATACAATTATTAGGAATACATTTACAAAATCCTAAGTTGCTATCAAGTTTACATAACACAAGTCGAAGGTTAAAGGACACTTTTTTTTTTACTCCACCAACACGTAAAGATTAGACAGGTCAGCTTAGGTAACCTCAACAGAAATATCAAGAAACTCCCACAGGGGTTTTTCTCTCTGTGGCCTATTGAAAGCAGCTACTGAAAGGGGTCTGTAATATAAGTAGCATCAATATTTGTTCCTCCAGGTTCACATTTATGAAACTAGTTTCAGGAGGAGAACACTGTTAAGTGGGGACAATACTTTCTTTTTAATAATTTTTTTTTATTATTATCCTTGGGTTACATTTTGAATTCCAGAAAATAGTTAAATAAAATGTTTTAAATCCAAGCTTTTTATATTAGCTTGTCGTTATTATTATTTGTATTGGTATCATTTTTTTTATAATATTACTGCTTCTCTACCAATTATGTAGGTTCTATTTTTTTACGTATAGATTTATAGTTAAAGTTTTTTATTAACTTTTTTTTCTATATTAGCAATTTGAAAGAAGGTAATGAATAAAGATTTGGCGAGGTTAAAATAACCTTAAATAAAGGAACCATGGTTTGGCTGAGAGGATGTTTTTGGGGATAGCCTATGAAATATAACTACTGGCAAATGTCTAGGAACAAATACTGAGTGCAGTTTTTTAATGGCTATGTAATTGGAACGTATTTGTATTGTTTTCATTATGAAAGCTAGTGCAAAAGTTGACCGGGTACGTACAATAACTTATCAACTTCCATCTATCAAATTAAACAGGGAAACTGATTAGCTTCTTATATTTTCATGTGCAATTCAAATAGCTGCTAGGGGCCTTTTTAAATTATTCTGATCCAATGGATTTTTTTACTGCTAAGTACTGGGTCATCCTGCAGACTTAATAGTTACCTGGTGACTTGGTGAATGAATGATGACACTGATGTGTATCTGTGCTCTCTTCACAGAGAAGGATAGAGGTGGAGAACCAAAAAATGAGGATGGCAATGTAGAGGACCCATCCAAGAAGAAGAAGCAAAGGAGACAAAGGACTCACTTTACCAGCCAACAGCTGCAGGAGCTGGAGGCCACTTTTCAGAGGAACCGCTACCCAGATATGAGCATGAGAGAGGAGATAGCAGTGTGGACCAACCTGACAGAGGCCAGAGTGAGGGTAAGGCCATCTCCATCTCTACTGTACAAACAATGACAAGTTCAGTGTGTGGACCTACTATGGAAAATCCATAACTTGGAAATCTGATCCATTTCCTTTACAAACTGCACACAGCTCACTTTCAAAGCTTAGGTCAATTTGTATTAGTGCTCCATTTCTGATCGCAGGCTTGGCCAAGTCATATGATAGTTTCACCAGCAATCAAATTAATCATCGCTTGCATGGGGCAAGGATTAAAAACTCGGGTAATTAAAAAGGTGCCATCTAATATTACTCCCACCACTCAGTGACATTCAGGGTTCAAGTGCATCCAGTTTATGTGCTGAAATAAAAAACAAGCTCAAGAGTATATTTATCTGTGTGCTTAAAAATGTATATATATATATATATATATATATATATATATATATATATATACCATATACACGGATAAATAGATTAGAAGGATACATTGCATTAAAAAGAATATCCCAATACCATTAAAAATAGAAAAGTAACTCTTTTTAAAAATGTAACAGTTATAGTTTCTACTTTCTATACATAGTTACAAACGACAAAGATGACATTTTCAAACATTTAAGTTACATTGATATATTTATTCAAGATGGAAACGGATCACATTTTTATATATATAACTAAAGTGTTCCTATTCAATGAAAGACACAATTAGAGTCGGCTTTCCATTACACAATGCAGATTTCCATCCCTTGGTAATACTGTGGATGTCATATTTTCCCTATGTATACAGCTTTGTGTGTGTAATAAGATTTGGATGATTCT
Organism: Pyxicephalus adspersus; assembly: GCF_032062135.1. Lineage (NCBI taxonomy): Eukaryota > Metazoa > Chordata > Amphibia > Anura > Pyxicephalidae > Pyxicephalus > Pyxicephalus adspersus. Next base: position 50,180,687 of record NC_092859.1, read on the forward strand.
CATTCCCTACACCCTTATTTTTTTTACTTTCTAAGTTTAAGTCGTTTAATTTTGCACAGAGACACATTAAAATAGTAGTGCCCCAAAACAAAGACCAGATGGAAAGTAAAACCCAAGACTGAACCTCAAGGCAAACTGAGATTGAAAGGTTCATTTCATATGGCCCCTAATAAAAGATTGAAGAAACGGAAATGATTTGCATGTAAAAAAATATTCGTTAAAAGTAGCTGCAAAGGGTCTATAAGTTTTCATTTTGATTCGTCTTGAAAAACTTTTAAAGAAGCCTTAAAAACAATCCTAAGTAAAATGTCACCCCTCTCCCCACAAAAACTACAACTTGCAAACTATTTTAGGCTCAATTTAGAGTTGGAAGATAGACTTGTGTATTATGGTGGCAGCAAACTGTGTAATGTTGTACACTGCATTGAAAGAGGGCTCTGTTAGCCAAAAGACTTCCCACCCCCCTTTCTGAGTGCTTTTTATACAGCAGCATTTTCATAGGGCACTAGGCAAAGTGGAAACTTCAATATGAAGAGATTTGTAAAGGAGCCTATATAGTCTTTGCTTTGGAAGCCTACTTATACCAGCCGATAAAGAGATTTTACCTTAAAAACAAGAAAGATTTGCACTTGGAACTTGTTTCAAAACTGAAAGTCATTATTAGTTTTTTTTTATAATCAGTAAAGTTGATAAAAATGTAAAGGGAAGGTTGCTTGTACACTTTTAAAAGTAAATGTTAGTAAATAATCTGAACGTGTTCATTTTAAATATCCAATCCTATAAAAGAAAATACAAAATAGATACAGGCAAGACGATGACTGGCTTAATAAGTGAACACAGTCACTTGGCAAAGTTTGTTTGTACTCCTGTACCAACTATACTAGGAAATTATTATTAGGGCTGGCAAATAGTTTAAAATCTGCAAAATAAATAAACTGCTTCCCTTTTCTAATCAACCTTTAGAATAATTAGTTTTCCTTGCTGCAGTTAATTACTACTTTTGTTTTTTTTTTATTCTCTTTATAAATCGGCTGCTTTGTACGCAGAAATAATAGATGAGAAGAATTAACTTTTTAATATCATCATTAATAATATTGTTTTTATAATACCCATTACTACACACATCTTTATCTTCTCATTAGATAACTAGCAGTTTCAGTAAACTCACATGTAATAAAGATTGATAAGATATCTCAAAGTAAAAAATAAACCTGATTAAGTAAGAAAACGATTGATCTTTGCATACTATTGCTAATTATGTTTTAGGATCATGTCATAAGACCCTGATCGCTTGATTGTGGCTGTAATATTTGATGCTGTATATATTAATAGGATAAATATAATACTGAAAAGTTCCCCAGTTTTTACTCTCTGATATAGAAAAGGTAGACATCCTTATTTCAGGTATCTGGATATATAGATGGATCATGTGTATGCAAAGAACCCCGCTATCATGTAAATTCTTCCTGGCTGTAGAATGAAGCTGCTTTGAATGTAGCTGTGACATTGAATAAAACCTCGCCCTGCTGTTATATACAAACATACAAAAATCATTACATTTTCAAAAATGGTATTATGTACAATTTAAAATATTGGAACAGTGACATGAAGATATTTGCGCCTACCTAGTGTATATTGTAAGGTGCTGCACGTTTGTCTTAAATTTTATAACGCATTTACAATTATATTGCAATCAAGAAAGTCATGTCATGTCCATCATGTCTGCAAAATTACCAATATGAACTAGTGTAAAGCTTCCCTCTCATAAGCTAAGTTGCTATGATCACCTTGCAGCCAGATATAAAAAGAACACTTAAACACCAAGAAACACCTAAATAAAATCAGCAATGCCGAATCATGATTAATGCACAATAATAGTCTGGCACAATAGATGCAGAGTAGGCACATGTATTTATATTCGCTTTTTTTGTCAAGGTAATAAATGAAAACCTGTGATTCGCTTGAATCATGTCACCCTTATAAGTCAGATTTGCCGATGTACCCTTATTGCTATATAAATGCCATTTTTATCAAAAGCTGGTATACAATTTGTCTTTGTATCCCCTGGAATACTTGCATATTTTTAACTCTAGTTTTAGCACCAACATTTTCCAAAGTTGTCCCCAAGTAAATACCAATCTATATTGCTGCTTCACTTTCTGACTTTTGTGCTATATATGTATAGTCGGCTGGGGGAATTCCTAATTACATAATATACCCTACTGAAGGTGCACCCAAGAGATGATTAATAAATAATCAACTATGAGAATGAAATATTAAACGATAGATGTGATCAGCAGCTGTAATGTACTGATATTAGAATGTGGTATCTTCTAGGTATATGGTTACAAGCAAAAACTTAAATTGTGCATTAAAGGTAATAATTTGTGTTTGAAAATAATCAATTGCATGCACACATTTTAGAAGAAATGCTGAACTGATATGCAATGTCATTCTAAAAAAATGAAAAACAAAACACACATGCATATATATATATATATATATATATATATATATCAGCAATATCATTCTAATCTTGCATAATAATGTAACATTCATACAGTAATAAAAGCGATAGGTTTTATCATCTAATTGAAAACAAATCTTTAAATTGTGCTATTCTAGTCCTGTGAGAAAGAAATCAAATTATCTACACACCTACACACACCAATTGGTAAAAATTACAGACACAGAAAAAATCTTATTTCCTTTATTCTAAAGTAATTTCACATAATAAATGCAAAACTGTTTTTCTAATTATGATTCCTGTAAGGGTTAGCCTGCTTTCATTTAGGCTAGAACCAGCGATCAATGTGCCTGTCTGGTGTACTTCTACAGCAAATACCATTTTAATTAGGAGAGCTTTCTGTCAAGTCGTTATTTGTACCGTGTGTGTTGTGTGTATCTGTAAAAGGAACTGAATGGCAGGGAGTTATATTAAACAAAACCCAAGGCTCTTTGTGGGCCAGGGCTATGTGTGTTCACAAAGCAGTCAACTCTGCAACTGGTCAGAGCAGTAAATCCTAATTAGTTATACATGCATAGACCGAATATCCAAAGGGCAATGTAAAGATTTTCCTTAAACATTACTAATCCAATACCCTTTTTATGATCTGTAACAAGGGAATTTTATGATGCTGTGTAAGTAGTCGGAAGTGCTGGTCCACTAGTGCACCAATAGTTTTTATCATTAAAGAGAGACCATTGATGAAACATCAACCATTGCCAAGTAATATGCTTGGTACATTTAAAGAAAGGGATTTAAATGCAGGAAAAAGCCATCTCCTTGAACAGGACTGGAAGTCTGTTATAGAGGTGAGGGCATGCAGTATATATAGCAAATACAGCTGCTGGATTATAATAATGAGACACCAGCCCAACATGCACAAGTTTAGTAATATGAGGTGCAGTAAATGGCAGGTAATAGATAAATAACTCGCATATCCAGATGGCAAAGAGCTGAAACAGACAAATTACCTTCTGCAGATGTAGGGAGACTCAACATTTCATATTTCATGTACTTTGCAAGCTGAGACTTGTAGTTCCACTGCATTTTCCTTATGAATAGAGAAAGTAATATTAGTCAGCTTTTTTCTTTGTTTCTGAAAATTCTATTTATTAAGCAATTTTTAAACAGTACAGCAAGAAAAAAAACACACACAAAGCAACATAAAAAATAAAAGAACCCCTCCAACTGTGGAACATGATGCATGCAGATCAAGACACACATGAATACAATAACAGAACAACACATGTCTACAAGGAGTAGCATGGTAAGAGTAATGGTTCAGTAATATTCGTCCCCACATTTTATTCAGCACTTCCAAAAATAAAGAAAGAACCTTTCTAGGAAAAAAGAGACAGGAATGCAGTAAAAAGTTTCAACATTTTACAATGATATTGAAAGGAAGGTTGCTTATAAAACTTTGGTGAACTTCAGGAAGATACAGCATGGTGTTAGGGCCATCAATAGAATAGAAGACATGGTGGTCAGTTACTAGTTAGTGGTCAGTTACTAGTTAGTGGTCAATTACTAGTTATTTCTGACTCGCAGGCTAGGACTCCCAATACTGCTGAAACTAACTGCCGGTAACTTTAATGCATGACCTTAGGGACAATAAGTTAAATCTGAACCCAGAACAAATTACACATTTTAGTTAACCTGTTGTCTTGAATCTGCAGTCCCACAAGGGTTGAATAGAGACAGTATAGAATGATAAATTGGTTAGGCACAGCATTATTTGGCAGTCTGTAATCGTGCAAAATAGAAGTGAAACTCCCACTACTACTATCCAACACAAATTAATTTAATTTAACAATTTTATTTTTTTAAGAACACTTAGAAGAATAAAAGCTTCTAAACATTACATTAACGCACACTGCTTCTTTTTTTTTTCATTTTCCTAAACCTAAATGTCACCCGATTCATTGATTTCGTGGCTTTTATAACATATTAATATAATTGTTATTATTACTACACAGTATTTATATAGCGCCGACAAATTATGCAGCGCTGTACAAAGTCCATAGTCATGTCACTAGGTATCCCTCATAGAGCTCACAATCTAATGTCCCTTCCATAGTCATGTCTTTTTTACAGTCCAAGGTCAATTTTTGGGGGAAAGCAAATTTACCTAACTGCATGTTTTGGAATGTGGGATAAAACCCGGAGGAAACATAGAAAGTGATAGACATTAAAAAATGGTGACTAATATAATTGGTGGAAAAGAATATAACCGTTTCAATCGATTTAGAATAGAAAATATTTTTTAAGTGACAATATTCATTTTGCAACGTGAGCTCACTTAGCTTTGTAAATAGTGTGAAGCTATGTTCATTTTAAATACCTCATTATTTTGGATGAGTAATATAAATACGACCCTTAACTTTCTCGTTTATGGCCTTTATTCTTTTAGTAATTCAATCCCTTCAAGCAGGTATCAATAGCAGCCATTAAATGGTCTTTGTTAATGTCACCTGGAAATAAACCAGAATTATGCTTTGTGTCTATGGATAAATGCGCATTTCCTTGCTTTTTCTTTTCTCTAAACTTAATAAATTGGCACCATACTTTTATTTTCCTGACATTTGACTAATGTATCCATCTTAACATACACTCATACTTGAAGGCAAAATCGTGATTAGGACAGTTTAGTAAATACCTAAATGAAACACCATTTGCAGTCACAGTGGTCTTATTACTTTTTGGTATGGGATTTGTTCCAGCCTGATGAAATATTGCGTTATAGCCAGTTACAGTGTATGTAGAGTAATTATACTAATGAGACTACTTTAGTATCCTCAATACACACACTATGTATTAATTATCCTTGTTTCATGATTATGTCCTCCAAGGGGATATTTAATTCTCTGCAGCGCTTATGTGCCAATACTTATTTAGGAAGAAGCTTTTTCTTCCAGGAATGTGTTATGCATGTTGGTTTATAAACTCTAATCTGGTTTGATGAAGACCTATATAAACCACAGGCACCGTTCTAGATATGACTCAGCTGTATTATCAATGAGTAGCAGCTGTTATGAGGATAGAACTAAGTGCTTCCAATTTAATGCAGAGGTAGTTGTTTTATTTGGTCATTTGACCCTCAAAGACCGGATTCATGTGTTCTGATTGAGGTCAGAGGAGTATAGAAGTTTTAAAAAGTTTTGATAGTTGAGGGTGGCCCTTTTGTCATTGGGACTGACAGTGTGCTGTTTATTCCATCTGCAGGTCTGGTTTAAAAACCGCAGAGCCAAGTGGAGGAAGAGGGAACGCAACCAGCAAATGGACCTGTGCAAAAATGGCTATGTTCCTCAATTCAGTGGTCTCATGCAACCCTATGATGACATGTATGCTGGCTATCCATACAACAACTGGGCTACTAAAAGTCTGACCCCAGCACCCTTATCCACCAAAAGCTTTACTTTTTTCAACTCTATGAGTCCACTGTCTTCTCAGTCTATGTTCTCTGGTCCAAGCTCAATCTCTTCCATGAGCATGCCATCTGGTATGGGGCACTCAGCTGTTCCTGGTATGCCAAACTCAAGTCTAAATAATATTAATAATCTTAATAATATCAGCGGTTCTTCGCTCAACTCAGCTATGTCTTCAACAGCTTGTCCATATGGACCTCCTGGCTCTCCATATACAGTTTATAGAGACACTTGTAATTCCAGTTTGGCCAGCCTTAGACTTAAATCCAAGCAACATTCAACTTTTGGATACAGCAGCTTACAAAGCCCAGGATCTAGTTTGAATGCATGTCAGTATAACAGTTGATGGACTGAGCCTCAGATCATTGTGCCCTGTGGACTTTGCTTTTTTGAGAATGGACCAGGAAAAAAAAATTTGCAAGAGACATCAGACCTAAAACACATGGATGAGTTGCAATCTTCTCTCTGGATTATGCGGGTTGTATGTACTTGAACTTGCACAGGAGTTTCCATTGTCCACTTTATAGAGAGATTTAGTGGAGGTGATGTGTTCAGATATAAATTCTTGGTGGTAATAATCAGATACAAGGGGGGCTGTTTTGTGGTATACACTGAGATTGGTGATCATTTTTTCGCTGCAAAACAGGAGTTTGCAGAGGGTGGATCTGGGGGAGAAAGGAAAATATTAGGTATTAAAAAATAAGGGTTAACCACTTAAAAAGGTTATATGTAAATATAGGTGTGCAGTTACTTTATGTCCGATTGTGCGCCACAGTTGAATAAACTGGTATCTAATGCATGGATCTCAATGTCTGTCCAGTAAAACAAATGATGTGATGGTTTCCAAGTGCAAGTTACCACCTCTACAATGAAATCGCAATCCCCTCACTAACCGGAGAACAAGGATTAAAAAACTCTATCTGCACCTATTCATACCCCAAATGATCCTCCAATTTGTATTTATGCTATGCTTCGATCTAATGTGATCTCCTTATTTATCTGCAGTTTTTGTTCCTTTAAGCTCCCCATGTATCTTAAATATGCTATGTAAAATAAAATAATGGAAGCAATAACATAAGAATCCTACCGGTGCATAGAAAGAGGGAGGTCATAGATGACAGATTCCACAGTTTTCCCAATGGCTGAAACATAAGTAACTATGGCATGAAGACTTTCTGGAAAATGTTGGAAAAGGCATAATTTAGAGGCTTCAATTACCTAGGAGAAATGAATTTACTGATTTATGAAGACAGAAGCAAGTGTGGATCAGGTTTGAAGCTTTCACATAAAACCAGTTATCTTTGTTCTAGATTCCATAAATCAGCCTCGATGTTTGCCTTAAAATTATGATTCTAGGGAATTGTCTACTTTGGTTTACTGATGGCCAAGAAATCTGGACTCCGCTAAAGTTCAGATTTTGTTAGCTCCCCATAATTTTGGTGTTTAATAGGAACACCACTCTTCTAGGTTTATTTACTAAAGAAGGAGAAAATCTCTGTTTGGATGAATAAATAAGGTGAATATGTTCACTGCCAATTAAGTGCACGTTTTCTTTTTAGCATACCTCGCAAATGATTGGTGAACACACATTAACTTATTTACAAATTATTAGGAATCTGCATGCACATTCACTTAAGAATAACTCTAAGGCAGCTAAAGTGAAAATAACTTAAATATGAGTTCAGTATAACTTTTTTTTTCACTTTTCCCCCATCAGTAAATCAACCTTTTGAAGTGGATCAATTTAAATTGACTACAAATACATCTAATGACTTGTCCCCTTAGAAGGCATACTCTTGGTAAATCACCTCCATTATTATTCCTCTAGATTAAAAAGATTTGAAATACAGAATACGAGATTCTTCCACCCATACAACATTCTCACCTTCTTCCCCCTCCCGTCTTCTCAGTGTATTGTACATCTGTGGTAACGGTCATGTGGATGTGTGGATGTGTAGTAATTATGATGTTGTGAATAAGAATGCAGTGTCTTTTTTATAACTTATGTTTTTTTTGTGAATACTTTCTTTTTGTTATTTTTTTCCTCCAAAAATTAAGAGCATGGGAATAAAACAGATTTAAGCAAAAGCTTTTTGTGTTTTTTGCTGGCTAACTTTCTGTTATTTATTATGATGTAATATTAAAATTTCTTTTAAAAATAAGAATAAATGTATCAACATTGATATTCCTTGTTTTTTTTTTAATTTTCATTTCGTTTGTTTTTTGCAAGTTGCGCTATCCTCCAAAATGTGATAGTTAAGCGCTACCGGCTTTCTGACTTTTTCCTTAGCTTCCAATAGTTTGGTAAGCCTGTTACTAAATTGTGTAAACTTTGTACTAATTGCATTCATTTAATTTTAATGACATGATATTCTAGAAAAGTAATCGGGATGTTCTCATTATTCATTGATTTTAGATGACTGGGGTATCTATTGGCTAACAAATGCATTGACTGGGTCACATAAATATCTGTAAAATCAATACTAAAGCCTGTGATTTATTGATATGGCAGCTCCTTATAATAAAAGGGAGTAAATATCTTCTGTGACACAAGATAACCTTTCATACAAACCTTCTGCTAATAGATGACGCTAAAGTTATTTATTAAAGGATTAATCCGGCTCACACCTACCAGTGTACTTATTAATTACAACACAGCCTATCTATGCAGAAAACTCCTATATATCAAATACGAGGAGAAGTGTCAGGATTTAAACAAGACAAATCAAATACATATATATATATATATATTTTTTTTAAATGAATATATTTATTAATATCATATATTATATATTTATTTAAATATGTATATATATATAACTTTATTTAAATATATATTTATTTATACATCCCGAACCCCGAAATATGCAAAGAGGGGTTGGAAGCAACAAATGTAACAATATATATTTTTTTTAATTACAAATGAACAACTAATAATCCCTACCAATCACCCTTGATTAGCTGCTTATATCACCTCTTCTGTGACCACAGCAAACTTTGATAAAAGTTTAACTTAAAACTCGAGTTTGACATAATTTGGAGGGAGAAAATAGGAAGCCACGGAAAGATGGGAGTCAGTGCGGCCGTTAGGAATTAGGAA
>NC_092859.1:50189910-50190545 GCF_032062135.1 Pyxicephalus adspersus
TGGATGCTTTTTTGCCATCACTTACATATTAGACATTTATGTTAAGGGGTGCCCCCTCCCCCCTTTCCTAATCCTCCCCACCCCTTTCACCAATCCTCAGCAAAGTATACCACACAAGAGGGAGAAATACCAGTTACCCAAGTTTTCTTTGACTATACACACAATAATAGGTTTGTCAAAACGAAATGGTTAAGTGATTTTTAAAAGCAATTGTTTGTCCTGCGTGTTTGACTATGTATGCCCTGAATACTGTGTTTATAGAGAGACCTGAAATCCCTGAGAATCCCTATAAAAACTTCGCTGAAATGCAGGCAGCGTTTTAAAGAATTACATGTCTGTTTCTGCTCCAAGCGCCGAGGTATTTTTCCCTGGGCTCCAGCTCTCAAAGCACAACTACATCACTCTCTCCACATTGCAATTGGGTGTGTGCAATTATAATCAAGGCTGAGGATTTGGTTTCTGCTGTCACCTCCTAGGACTGCTTCCCTGGCACAATCTACAGGCAGTTACCTTCACATACAACTGGGAACGTGTATGTCTAGCAAAAACAGCCAAATATTGCACATTTTATAGGCTAAATGCTTTATAAAAATAAAATCAGGAGAAGCTTGGGATAAAAACCAGTGGGATGCATA
>NC_092859.1:50192884-50208278 GCF_032062135.1 Pyxicephalus adspersus
AGAACTGCAAAGAGATGCAGCAGAAGAGGAGCGGAGGGAAGGATGGATGAGTCTGGCTGCAGCATTCATAATAGATTGTGGAGGAGAGAGTCGGGTTAGTGGAATACCAGAGAGGAGGATGTTACAGTAGTCCAGACGAGAGATGATAAGAGCATGTACAAGGAGTTTGGTGGTCTCTGGGACAGGTAGGGGCGGATTTTGGAGATGTTGCGTAGGTGAAAGTGACAGGACCTGGAAATGCTCTGAATATGGGGGGTAAATAAGAGGGCAGGGGTGCCAATAGGTATTGAATCACATCTTCATGACTGTTAAAGCGGACTTCCAGCTTTACCTTCAGTCTTGAACATTTATACATTCTTCGCTTCTGTATTGAAATTGTTTACTCACAGTGTGCATTAAAACCTGCAGTATATTATAAAGAAGCTGCCTATTTCCTGCATTCCAGCAATGTGTATTGTCCCTTCCATCTATCCACCTTTCAGCAATGTGTAATGGGTTGCACTGACAAGAACCTGGCTCTGCCTTGATAGAAGATATTGTCAGATTTGATTAGCCAATGGTCAGATTTTTCAGGCTGCCTGGCTGAATGAATCTGACAAACGCTTCCAAATATGCTCCCCACCTGAACCCCCACAACACAGGGGTGACGTTATGATGAAAAGGTCCATACCCTTTTTTGTTAAAGTTTACTGATACATGTAAAAGACATCAGTAAGTAATTACTTATATCAATGTATGTATTGTGTGGTGGGAATCATACTGACAATACTAATACTACAGAAAGTTCTTCTTATTGGCTATGGTAGCAGTCACTATAAAATAATGACATGAGAAAACAACATGACTGTGATTTAATATTTCCTACTTTCCAAAAGAATCACTATCTCTGCTCTTGAATTCAGAGCAGAGATGCCACTCTCAGGTAGGCTGTACCTGGTTGCCTACCAGTGGAATAGGAAGTTGTTGCAGGGGTCCCTCCCTAATATTGAAACTAGAATTTTTAATAGGCTCTTTAATTGAGGCAGTCTGAAACATTTTTTTCATTTAAATTCACATTTAATTGAGAAAAAAGGCAAAAAAGAAAACATTTTCATGCAGCAATTTAAGAAACTGCTTGTTTGTAACTGGAACTGATTGGTCTGTTTTTACTTAGTTAACTTTCACAATGGTTTGCTTGATTACCCAGTTTCACTGATGAAAGTGTATCTTCTCTAGCCTTAGAGAGCTTTAAAAAATCAGGTACAATGGGAGAAACCTGGCAACTTGTATTAGCAACAAAGAGAAAAATGTCCATGTATAACTGGAAATATTTGCTGTGATTTCACGTGTTTAACAGCCACACTGTTTCTAAGCACTTTTCCCAACATACTTCTTCCAAGCACTTTCAAACACAAGTACTCCCCAAATCATTAGGCCCTCCTTGGTTTTAATCTGTTCCTAAATTTGCTCCAAGCTCTGTATCTGACTAGCAGTTGTAAAAAAGACTCCTAGCTAGCTGTGTACCATATAATATAGAGGACCAAAACTGACATCAGCCCTCTGTAGAAGATGTGCCAATGCAGCAGCCTGTTATTGGATAATCCCCAGCATATGCACTTTTCCTGTGCTTTGGACTTTAACTCTTGGATACAGAGCTCTTATTGCTTAAAGTCTGAGTTCCGATCCAAGGTCAGAAAAGTTCAAAACGAGTTGGAATGGACTCCAATAGAAATTATCCAGCCACAGCTACACACTGAAATCATTGGCTCAGTGGGGGAGAAAAATATTTTTTTAGTTTTATTCATGAAGTTTGTGTATCACATTGTCTCTGGATTTGGGAATTGTTTAGTGTCATATAGGAATATTTATCTGTACTTTAAAATGTTTATTTACCACTGCCTTGTCACCATACACTCTGGGCAGAAAAGGACTGCCCTGTCTTTTCCTTTTCTAGAGTAATTGCACAATGAATTAGTAACTCGAAGAGCTTAGTCAGTTATGAAGTCAGTGAAAGTTTCACAAGGTGAAACTAAATCAAAGAAGAGCACAAAAATCTTTTCATAAAAAACATTTTGTAGCATCTGCTCTGGGACAATTTTTTTTTTGAAAATTTAATATGGGAACCGCATTGACATTATCATGACTTTATTTCCACTGGTTGTGTTCAATAGATTTTTGTGGGGTTTTCAAAAAAAAAAAGTTTTTTGAAAAAAATGAATATGAGGAAGGTCATGTATGATTATACCCCTGTTGGAAACCTTGACATGGTCTCTAACTTGCCTAAAATAAAAATTTAGAGTATTTTTAGATACAGAAGTTGTTGACATTTATTCTAGTATATCATAATTGGGGAGCAGGATATTCGTATGTTTGTTACATACCTAGGTCATCCCAAGGAGAGTAATTTGGTGGTGAATACTGAATTTTAGCAAATAGAGGGTGTGTCCATATTGTGCTAACCATGGGAAAGGCTTAAACGGGCTTGGTTAAAATAAACTGAGACTACTCACTCCATACATGGCAAGATTAAAAAAAGACTTTAACATCAATTAAATTTTAGTGATTGGTTTAAATATTTAAAAAAATGTTAATTTGCAAAGAGGCAGTCAATTTTACCCTTTCTTCATAGGACTTAGACTACACAATAAACTTGAGTGTACAAAAAAATATAAACTACTGAAATTAATCACTTTTGTGGCATATTGAATGTTAATTTGATACACAAGGAAGTCTTTTCAGCACATAACTTTATTCTTCTTCATAAAGACATTCGTTGTTAAGAAAAAAAGGAACCAGATTCCTACTTCCTCATTTTCCACAGATATCATTTTGTTTCTGTTTATTTCATTTTATTTTGTTATTAGCTAATTATAATTATCATTAGTGCTATATTCTCTGCATTATCATCATCTAGTATATTTAGGCTTTTTCAGGAGTTTTAAAAGTGTAATATGTTGTTGCTGACTAAAAATAGAACAAAGATCTCCCAGTTTGGGCAATGGCCTAAAACTGGGTTCAGAGAAATACTTTAGAGGGAAAATAGTTTAACAGTACTAGTTCTAGGTTACAGACTCAGAAAACATGTAAGCCAAGGCATCAGCATGGCAACAAGGGAGTTAACATTTTTAAAGGTGAATTTAGCAATGGCACTAGTCAGAAATGGTTCCCTTTCAGAGTGATGGTAACTTGAGTTTTGGGAATACAATAGGTTCAATGTTTAGGATCAGGATTTCAGAAGGTAATTTAAATGTCGAGGTAGAAGGATGGGGCTGCTAATGTTAGCATTGTGATACATTATACTTGGTAAAGGCAAAACTAGGCATAGTCGAATTTGTAAATCTTCGATTCTACAAATTATTTGCTTGGATTTGATTATAGTCAAATTCTGGGGCAATTGCACTGAAATGTTTACCAAAAAGGAATAAATTAACTCTACATTACATTACATTAGATTTAAGTGGCTGGGAGGATATGGAAGGATACTGACCCGAGCAAAGACTTGTTAGGAGATGATCTTCGGGCTGACAATCCCAGAAGTTGTCCCACCGCAGTAGAGCGCACCCGGCCTATTCCCTCCAGCGGCGATGCTTGCAGCAGGACTTCTAGCTCTGTGGCTTGCAGCATCCTTATTTCCCTTTAGCTGTGTTTTTTCCTCTCGGCATCCCCTGCACAGCTGAAGGGGATTTGGATCTGTGCTGATTAGCAGAATGGTTCCTGGGAAATTCCATGCTGTCATTGGCTGCTGGGTCTCTATAGCCTCTCTGGTCTCAGATCCCAGTGCCTGTTGTAGCGTTTATCTGGGCTAATCTGTGCTGGAGAGATTCTTGTGTGATTTTCTGGTGTTGACCATTGCCTGTTCCCTGACATTTTGCTTGTATTTAGCCTGTGATCCCGACTCTGCTGGTGACCCCGACTCTGCTTGTGCCTACTCCCTCTGTACCTCATTTGGTGGACTGCAGTGACCAAGTCTAAAAATGACCCAGAGAACATGGGCTTAAGAACAGGCTTACAAGCTTTTGTGTGGAGTGCTGAATGCAGACACACAAATGCAAAACTGCATTGAAATACAAGAGGAATCCCGCTTCATAAAAAAATGATTTGGAGAGGCCGAAGTTTAACTTTAATATGGACACTGACTAATAAACATGTGACCTAGTGCGTTTTTTGGCAACAGTCATCAGGACTGATTATTAACATGAACACCATCTGCTACCTGTAAGAAAAAGGACCTGATTATTAAAGCTGTACAAGTACTGGGACATTAAAATATATACATTCATGGTATTTATGTGATTTATATAGTGATTTACATGCAGTGCATATAAAAGAATAGATTTTTTTCTAGTCCTGATGAAAGGGGAAGGGGGGCCTAAAACAATTTGGCTGCTGACATTTTATGTGCTAAATAAAGGGAACTATTTCACTTTCTGTAATGATTGTGGCACTCTTTAAAAAAAAACATCTTAGATTTTGATTTCAGCGACCTTGTGGTTAGGATAACAATTAAAAAGCTGTCTTTCTTTCTTTCTCTCTCAGAGTGAAAACATTTTGTGAAATTGGTGTTAAAACTTCAAGAGGCACAAGCATACTGTTGATAATCAAATAAGTTATTACACTTTCTAGCAGTTTAAAGCAACAATTTAAATGCTCAAACATTGTAGGCTGTTAATTCTACCTGAAGAGAAAACAAATTCCCATAAATCTATAGACAGCACTGTCTCTTGTACAAGTAGAAAGAAAACCAAACCAGGAACTAATGACCTTCCTGAATGATCAACTTTACATTTATACATTGTATACATATTTGATTAGCAGAAAAAAAGGGAAGCAATTGCTTGATTAAATTTTGTGACTGTATATACTGTACTTTCACAAGGAGATACACTTTATAGGGTCTATAGGATTACAGTTTAAAAGTAAAAAAAAAAAATCAGCTAACTCTTGTTTTGCAATAGTTTACATACAATTACACGTCTTGTAGAGCAGTGGTCCCCAAATTTTCTGACAGCAGGGCCCAGTAACACAGAATACATTTTTCTGCAGCCTGGTATATGTACAGCTAACACTACTCTGCTATTCTCAGCAGCTCGGCCCCCTGTCAGCACACTAGCTGGGAATAGGAGAGTAGTGTAAGAGAGCCGGTGTGCTGTCAGCTGGCAGAGCTGTTTGGAATGGCAGAGAAGTGTAAGTCGTACATACATTGCTCGGCCGTTCTCAGAAGATCCTGTGTAAGCAATGAGAGGAGAGACGCTCTCACTGTCACACTGGCACTAGATTTAGAGTAGTGTAAGGAGGGCCGCTGAGCTCCCTGGGATGCACAACGTGCGTGTGGTTTGGGCTCTGAGAACAGGCATGCGCAGGAGGGACTTTCCTGTCATTGAAAAAAGAAAGATGGCAAACTAACACATGGGCAGTAAAACCAGCACTTTATTTTTTTTTCAAATACAGTGGCATACTTCATGAATTTGTACAAGTAAAGGTGTCATTTTTTTATTTTTACTTTAGGTCCACTTTAATGAGAAAAAATCCCTGTTTTATATTAGGTTTTTGTATTTGAGACCAGGTATTTGACAACTTGTTATGTTCAGGGGGCCTAAATTAGGTTTAGTATTAGGTCTCGGGGTTCCCTGTGTACCCTGAAAATTTCACATTTATACAACAATCAGTGTGGGAGATATGAAGGTTAATACATGGGGGTAATGACAGCAGCATGGACACAGACACAGCTCCCATGCTGCTGGTGTACCAGAGGTGGGATTACCTCACAGTGCAAGGTGGGTGGGGCATAGCCGATCTCCGAGGTCTATAGGACACTCCCACTCACGGGGAGCTCACACTGAAGCAAAATCTCATAAGAAAAAGATGGTGCGCGCGCACAAGCAGAACAGATGGAGCTGATTGTGACTTCAGATTTTCTCATGGGATTCTGGCGCTTCTGTTTATGAGAAGGAAAGGAGCAGGAAATAAGAGTAGGCAGGTCTTTAAAAACATATATCAGTGGTCAGTCACGTATAGTCACAATTTACCTGCCCTCAGGTAAATAAACATGGATCCTTTGTGAATTAAAACATTGTGAATTAAAGGGTCTCTAAACTCAAACACAATCATTATTAGTATACTGCAGATTACCAGTCCTTAGTTATGGTAGCTGCATTCGTTTGTTCAGGCATTGTTTTCTACCACACACTACTGCACTTCATCTAGGGTGTCACTTTAGGCTGTCTCCTGATTTGCATGACAAACACCTTCCCTTCTCCTCAGCTCCAAAACATACGGGATCATTGCTTTTAAATCCATATAAAATAGCTGAGGTAGTTGATAACATTATCGTAGATCTCAGTTTGGTTCACAGAAAGGTTAGAAGGTCTCTGATAACATAAACCGGTACTTCTATTAAATGTAACAAGGCTTTAGAGAAAACACAAAACTAATGCAGCACCAACAATGACATGTTAACTGCAATATACTACATTTCTGGTTTAATACTTCCATATACACTGATCAGCTAAAACATTAAAACCACCTGCCTCATATTGTTTAGGTTCCCCCATATGCCAACAAAACAGCTGGTGTGTCAAGGTATAAACTTCACAAGAAATAAAAACTTAGACCAAGTCGGGGGCCAAACTTGAAATTTATTGAAAAAATTTAGGAAGTTTACTACTTCATCCATAACTAACAAAAACAAACCCCTCTACACACACTTTAGGGTTGAAAAGACTAATTTCTATCTATCTATGCAGGCTGTGTGTTCATCCACTCACATCACAGGTTTGTCTGACACTAAATATTACACTATGCAGTCTCTAATAGATTGAAACAAACACAATGCCCCTGGTAGTCAGGCACCATGTGATCATTGCCTAGGCTTTGTGTCACATGATGGGTGTACAGGAATAATGTCTATGTATTGCATGTATTGAAAATGATGATGTAAGGTGGTAACGAGGGCAGGCCAGATTCAGTTAATTCTCGGAAGTTTGACACCCCTGGTCTACACGGACGTTTGACACCCCTGGTCTACACGGACGTTTTCCCCAGCGTTTAACCTGAGGTTTTAAAAGCCCATGTTTAAAATTCCCACTCATTCCAATGGGCTAATCTACACCAAGACGTTTCCTGGAGGTGCGTTTATGAGTGTTATCTACAACATTTCTTGCAATGTTTAAAAAGGTAAAGTGTGGGAATAATGCTGGAAAACGCAGGAAACGCTTCTATTGATTTCAATGGGGCATTTTTTTGCGTTTTCCTGCATTTTTAATGTGTTTACGTTTCAAGTGCCTATAAACGCAGGAAAACGTGGTACAAATGCGGAAAATGTGGAATTTTAACTGATCCGGTGGCTTACCAGCCCAATCTGCAGCAAGATGCATTCTTTCATTGCCATCATTAAATCCAATCCTAACTCAAGGAAAATGACAAAACAACACTTGTAGTGAGACTTCCTTTACACTGCAAGGGTTAAATGCTCATTTTTTTGTAGCACTTTTACTTACCTTATCCCTTGCTCCCTGGTATTACTTTCTTACCTTTAATGCCCTGGGTTGTGAACAGACTTTCAGCAACCATCTTTAAAATTCAGAACTGTTGTTCATTCATTATGTGCCAACATTATAATTCTGTGACTCCTGGATAGAGCAAGAAATTAAAAGATTTTTGGGGTGAGCCAGTCAAAGAAGAGGAAAGTCTGCAGAATTGTAGGATAAGGTAGGTAAAAGTGCTTTTTAACCTCCTGGGCGGTTCATTTCTGTCTGGATTTATATGTCTAAAAGCAGTACATTGTCTTTCATGAAAATTTATTTTACATTGTAGGCCTGTATATCTTAGGCATAACTCCCTGAAATATTTCCAATATTTAATAAATGATTACTTTGTATTGGATTCAATAAAGTTTTTTTAAATTGAATCTAATACAAAAAAATTTGAAATTCCCGCCACGCTCCCTTGCACGCATCAACGTCACCGGGGACTCCAGGGAAACGTCTGTGCACTCAACAGTGACAGATCGTACAAAGAGGACCCAGCCAGAGGATGGGATCGCATGGGCAGGACGCTGGATGACGCCGGTGGGACCAGGTAAGTCTTAATTTATTTTTTTAGCTACCCAGAGTGTGGTTACCACTATCAGCTGTTTTTTTTTACCCCGAGCCACTCTCGGGGTTACTGCACAGAAGGTAATGGTGGCCTGGGGGACAGCCACATCACTTTCATCATGTAAGGCGCTACGTAATATGTTGGCGCTATATAAATCCTGTTTATTAATAATATTAATAATAATAATAATAAAAATGATAATATTAATCTGATGTATATGAGTGCCTTGGTGTGACAATACCTGTCGGTTCCCACCAAACCATCCTGCGGTGTCCTGAGTTAGCATGCAGTACTTCCTGGTAGTGTTGGTCGAATAGCTCACTTTTCGATTCGTCAACTATTCGCTCGAGTAGAGCAAAATTATTCGGGTGGTCGAATGTCAAAGTCGAACACCATTAAAGTCAATGGGGGGAAAAAATCGTTTTTTTTCAGCACTGTGTAGAGCTTCTACAGCCTCCAAACAGATGTAAAAAGATACATAAAAAGATACATTGTAAAAAGATACATTGTAAACGGATACATAAAAATATACATTATAAAAAGATACATAACACTATTACATACCCCTGTACTTCACATGAAGATTAAAGAGCACCTGTCAAATCAATATTAGTCTAAAGCTAGATACACACTTCCAATAAATATTGTTAGAAAATGAACGATTACGACCGATCAACGATTATGCACGATTATACTTGAACAATCATATTGTGCACAATTCTGTACATGCTGTAACAATATGATCGTTCATGTATAATCCACCAACAGTGTCCACACGCTAGATACAATCGTTTGAACGATGAAGGGAGGGACATGTAAAGGAGAAAGTGTACCGCAGAAACATACACAATCACTGAACGACCGTACACGATAGATAGTGAAAGATTGTCGGCCAATCAGATCCACCGTGGCGGTCGTTCATTTCCAACAACAATCCTCGTTCGTCTGCGTCCTTGGTACTTTTTTGGCCAATCGGTTGGTCATCGGTCGTTCGTCGGTCGTTTCTAACGATAATTATTGGACGTGTGTATGCAGCTTTAGTCTACACGGACTGTTAACCTGAGGATTTTTAAAGCCCATGTTTGAAGTCCCCATGCATTCCCATGGGCTAATCTACACCAGGACGTTTCCTTCAGGCACGTTTTTGAGCGTTATCCTAAACATTGGTTGCAACATTTAAAAAATTAAAACGTTGGATAAACGCGGTAAAACGCTTCCATTGAACTCAATGGAGGCTTATTCAAGCGTTTTTAAGCTTTTATTTAAGCTTCCATTGAAAACAATGGGGATTTTATAAACATTTTTAGCAGGACTTTGGAATCTGGAAGCCCCTTTTAATAAGGAGACTCCCAGATCTCCACCGCCCCACCCTGGGGAATGAGTACAGGGGGACATAAAACCTCTTACTCATTCCCTGAAAGGGTTAAAATATAAGTAAAAAATAGGACAAGGCTTTAATGTTAAATTATTTTATTAATGTGTGTGTGTGTAATTAAACTTTTTTTTTTTACAGGTTATCCCAATGACAGGAGGATTTCCAGGGTTGCAATGAACAGCCCTGGAAATCCTCCTGACAGTGAGGGATTGTGGGGCACTAGGGGTTAAATGAGGACAAACCTCTCCATTCACCCCTAATGCTCTGGCTGAGGTTTTACATTTCTCAGCCATTCAGCACTAGATATGAATGGGGAGATTTGTGCCCATTCATCCCTAGTGCTCTGTGATTGGCTGAGAAATAGGAAATCCTGATGACAGCTCAAGCATCATCAGGATTTCCCTTTCCTCAGCCAATCAGGGAGCAGAGCAGTCAGCAGACCTTTACTATGCTGACAGCTCTGCTCCCCTGATTGGCTGAGGAAAGGGAAATCCTGATGATGCCTTTGTTATCATCAGGCTCTCACTTTCCTCAGGGAGCAGAGCAATCAGCGAAACTTTACTATGCTGACAGCTCTGCTCCCCTGATCACTCCCGCAGCCCTAGAGGAGCTGTGACATGTATAACAGATACAGAACATGTCACAGCACCTCTAGGGCTGCGGGAGTGATCAGGCGAGCAGAGCTGTCAGCACAGTAAAGCTCCGCTGATTGCTGTGCTCCCTGATTGGCTGAGGAAAGGGAAATCCTGATGATGCTTGAGCTGTCATCAGGGTATCCTATTTCTCAGCCAATCACAGAGCAGTAGAGGTAATGAATGGAGATACGTATCTCCATTCAACCTCTATTGCCCTGGTATTGCCTGCTGTTACAGCTAATTGAAGGCACCTGCTTTCAATTAGCTGTGACCGCAAAGTTCCCATGGTCCGGGATAACCTATAAAAAATAAAAGAAAAACAAGTTAAAATAAAACACATACAAATTTAATTCATTTAAGATTAATTTTTATTTTTTTTTTAAACTTTATTTTTCCCGAATTTTTGCAGTCGAATCCCATGTTTTTCAGGTTGGGTTTATCCGAATTCGAACAGCCGTATTCGGGTCGAATATAAGGACAACTCGAATTCGAACATCAACACTACTTCCTGGTCTCACATGTCATGAAGCCTTGCTCACACTGACACAACCCTGGGAGGAGGAGCTCCCTAAAGGGGTAGAGGCAGTTCAGATTCAGCAGTAATGGAGGCTGGTGCAGTGACACCAGCTACCTTACTACTCTGTGTTGTGCTTCTTGCTATTTCTGATCTGACCCGTGACCAAGCCTGTTTACCGCCTGCCCTGACCTGTGCCCGGACTCTGACTAAGCTTGTTTGCCGCCTGCCCAGACCTGTGCCTGGAATCTAACTTTATTGGTCTCCACACCAAGGGCTTCCACACCAAGGTAGGGTGACCCCCCGGAAGGAAAGAGTCCGGTGGCCTCAAGGCTATTGGGCCCACCCTCTTTGCGGGGTGACTTGGTGATGTCTTGGTGTCATTAAAGACTCCTCGCCTTGGGTGATCTCGTGCTACCTGCCTGGGGAGACCCTAAAACTTAGTCTGTGGGTTACAATATTTTCAAGAGTGTCATAATTATTGCTTCCTTGCAAAATGGTTGGTTTGGGCTGTCTGCAGACGGCATAGACATGAGGCCAGATTGAGAAACGTGTGTGTATATATCCAGTTTGAGATTTTCAAATGTTCAACAGAAATGTAATATAGCACACTCATAACTAAAAGAAAGACATTTAATGTTCTCCTCACATAACCCCAGGAGCTGTCTGAATGTAAGTGAGATAATTACTAGCAATTACACTAATTAACCTGCATAAGTACCGCAAAATGTTCCTCTAGAATCAGCTGCATGTTTTCCTGGTACAGAAAAGAATATGCTAGTTCAAACACAAAAGTCATAACATTCCATATATGCATTTTTTAGGTTCATTTTTAACTATTTATTCTAGAGAAAAGTATTATGACACAATTAGGAATAATGGTAAGTACAGTTAGTATTTTTATTTTAAATACAGCAAATTTTTAATGGTTTTTTTCCTTCTCACTGTCCAAGAGAAGAATCTCTCATAGTGCTCTAGATTAGACACGACATCGACATCGTGAATTTTTTTGGGACTCCAATTACGATATTTAAAGTCAGCCCTATGAAGAGATATATTTGGACTTTACAAGTTAGAGATACAAACCAATTTGCCACCCCTGTTTCTGATTCCATTGCCATGTTCAGTGTATGGCAGAATCAATTCTTGATACAAGCACCCCAGATTTTATATTTTTGTTGATATCTGGAATATTCAATGCTCTGTTGTAGTACAATATTACCTAGTCAACTAGTACTTTACTGGAGTATTAGTTTTTTTTAAATTTTACTTTTCATCTATCAGTTTAAATGGAAATTATTTATTTAGTTTACATGGAAGTTGGGCACTTTACACGCTTTAAATACAAAAAATTATCTGCATTAATGTTTTTTTTATTAACATAAACTTTTAGATTGCTGAAACTCTATTGTTCCATTCATCAATTCCTAAATTGAATTTGATAGAAGAGGAGGTAGCTAGACATCTCCAGCATTCGCCTTACTTCCTTGGTAGAAATAGTGGTCAGCAGAAAAAGATCCAGCCAAATGAGAATTAGACAGATTAGACAAGATGAATGTGACTAACTAGCTAACTGTAACATGGCCTGGATAAATGACACACAGAAATCATCTGTTCTTAAGAGCCATGCCAGTTTGTAACCACCCTTGGCATTGTGTTTGAGTGCTTATCAGAAAAGACCATTGGGTGTTTCCTGTATACTTTTCACTTCTCACACTAATTGACACCTTTCCCTGATTGCTGGGAGGCATTCCAGATTATAAGTGCCTCATTATTCTACCATACCCAACTGTTTTATGTTCACCTGGTGTCTGCTTTACTATAGAGTCTTCCTGTGATTTAGTTGTTTTCATACACTGTATTTAGTTATTTTCATACACCTGTCAAATGATTGCATGAACATTTACTATGGTCCTGGTAATCATTCAGCGTAATTCACTAATGGGTGAAATAATAATCTCTTTTTACATGCTTCCTTTTTTTTAGTTTAGTCTGAACTAAACTTTTAAAACTGTGATGATATCATAAGTACTTTAACGAAAAATTCTTATTTATGTGTTCAATTTAATCGGGGTGTTATAGTTCATGTATTTTGAACAAGATGATTTATGCAGTGCAGACAGAAGTCACTGTCTTTTTATTAAGAAAAATATAAAACTTTTTAAAATGTACGTAATAATTTAAAGAGGATCAAAACTTCTTTAGGATTTTAACCATTAGTGTTTAGATTTTTATTTATTTTAAACAATTTTGCTTCATTATTTACGTAATGTAGGATTCCACTTTCCTACAATCTCTGAGAAATGCTTTGTCTTTAACACATTAAAGTGTGTATGTGCACAGCTCGGTTTGCTTTGAAAATCTTTCCACAAAAACTACCTTAAACACTATAAATAATATGTCTTTAGGCAGGGGAGGACATGGACCATCTGACATGGAGGTCAAAGACAACTAAGTGACTATGACAACATAAGGGAGAAAGGGGGTAAGTTTAAATAGAAGTGTGCCCAAAATAGGCAGGGCAACATAAAACAAAAGAAAGAAGGAAACATGTGATTGCTACAGATATGTTTTTTTCACTTGCCAAGGAGTTTTCAATATATTTAGTGTATTTCAGGTTTGCTGAATCCAGGAATGACATCAGTTTCATTGAATTGAAACACAGCATAATAATACACTTGTTTCAAGTGTTTGGCATATTTCAAAGTTAAACTTGGTGATCAAGATAAGTATTGGGCCCCTGATAAGGTGTGCAAACAGTGTGAGGGTTTACAGATGTGGACAAACGGACAACGCTATAAGATGCCATTTGGTATACCTATGGTTTGGTGAGAGCCAGGAGATCATTTCAGTTACTGTTACTTTTGTATAGTGAAAACTTCAGGATATAACAAGAAAAATAAATGTAACATAGAGTATCCTAGTCCACCATCGGCTTTATACCCAGTGGCTCATTCAGATGAAATCCCAGTGCCAGTTTTTGTTACAATACCCTCTCTTAAAGAACATGATTATGGTGATGAACTAGGTGACAACAACGATGAAGAGTTTGTAATTGAAGAGGACTCTGTTCGTAAGGGATTTCATCAGCATGAGTTGAGTGATTTGGGACTATCAAAGAAGGCTTCAGATCCTACCATCAAGACTGTGTGAGAAAAACTTACTTGAAAAAGGAACGAAGGTATCGTTTCTGCAGTACCTTAGAACTGACAGTGGCTTTGTGTATTGCCATAACATACCTGGTTTAATAGAGGAATTGGGAATTCCAATCTATAACTCAACTGAATGGCGACTATTCAACAATAGCTTAAAGCAGAGATTAAAGTGTGTCCTCCTTCACAATGGCAAATATATTTGGGTCAGTCCAATTGGCCATTCAGTTTCTCTTTGTGAAGAATATGCAGACATAAAGAGTGTCATTGAAGTGTTGCAATATCACCAACACAATTGGGTCATCTGTGTTGACCTTAAAATGGTATGTTTCCTTCTTGGTCAGTAATGCGGATACACCAAGTATCCCTGTTATCTGTGCATGTGGGACAGCAGAGCTCGTGAGAGGCGATGGGTGGAAAGAAATTTGCTTCCAAGATCTGCCCTAAAACCAGATGATCCAAACATTCTACATGAGCCACTTGTTGATAGGAAGAATATTATATTCCCGCCTCTGCACGTGAAACTGGGTCTGATGAAGCAGTTCGTTAAAACTTTGCCAACTGAAGGAGACTGATTCAAAAAACCTTATTATGGCATTTCCTAGCCTGTCATTTGAAAAAATAAATCAAAGATGAATATTTCATCAGGACAATGTCAGAAGCCGAAAAGAATGCTTGGTTATCATTCAAAGCCATTGTCAAGGACTTCCTTGGAGACACACAAGCAAATAATTACACAGAAATTGTCCAGAAACTCTTGGAGAGCTACAAAATGCTTGGTTGCAATATGAGCATCAAGGTGCATTTTCTGCAAAGCCGTCTTTCTAACTTCCTGGAAAACCTTAGTGCACTCAGTGATGAGCAAGGTGAATGATTCCACCAAGATTAGAAGGTCATGAAAGGGCAGTATCAGGGTAGATGTAGATGGGATGTACATATGATGGTTGACTATTGCTGGAGCATGCGGCCGAATTGTCCTAACACTGAACACCCCCCGAAAAGCTTTAAGCATAAATTTATACCTTAACAGCTTACCCAAATAATTTTCAAAGGTTTTACTGTAAATGTCATAGAGTAACAATAAATCCTTTGTATGAACAAAAGAAATTTAAATCAACAGTACATTCAAATTAATATTTCATCATTTTATTTGTTTGTTTTTTCGACGAAAATAGAGGGTACCCTGTTTCGTAAAAACTGGATGTGATAGCAAAAAAACGGGGTCAATTCTGGATTCACCACCCAAAAATTAGTTAAAAAACAAGTGTACGATGTAACTCAACAAAAATACGTTCCCCAGTGTTATCAATCTTTATTTACACCAATGTTTTGCATTTTATACATTAAATGTAGCATTATTTCCATGAAACTGTAATTTGCCTTCTTTTTATTCATACATTTATTTTTTATAGAAATATGAGTTCTTCAAGAAGAAGTTGTGTAAATTACCCTAATGTATTTTGTTACATATGTGGTGAAGATTCTTTTTTTTTATTTTTTTTTTTTTTATTTATTTTTTATTAGCAACCAATAAAAACAGTCAATTACAGAACTCAAACCAGTATATACAGATGGCAAAAGCAAATAAAAGCGTGAAAAGGCATACAATTTTACAGAAATAGTCATATCTAGCAACTTGAGAGAA
>NC_092859.1:50209628-50212094 GCF_032062135.1 Pyxicephalus adspersus
TCTGCGTAAGGCAACCGTGTCCTCAGCTGGGGACCATGCCGCCACACTTAACATTATAGGGGACTGTGCGTCCTCTAGGGTCACCCATCCCTTAAAACAGGCATGTCTACACCAGTCTACTAAGCGGGTCAGATGTACCGTGGTGAAGATTCTCAGCAAAAACAGAAGAAACATTACACAATTTATGAAACAAGCATATCTTGCATATTTTGGTATTAAACTGGGGGATCAAGATAAGTACTGGGCTCCCCATATGGTATGCAAAACTTGTGTAGAGTGTCTACGTCAGTGGAAAAATTGGTAAACTGAAATGTTTGAAATATGGTGTATCTATGGTATGGCGATAGCCCAAAAATCATCATAATGATTGTTATTTTTGTGCTGTGAATGTAAAAGGTTACAATCATTACAAGAAAAACAAGTGGGAGTACCCTGATTGGGAATCAGCAAGACAACCTGTACCGCATGGTGCTGATGTTCCCATACCAATGTTCAGTACACTCCCTGATATTTCTGTATCCGACATGGAGGATATACAGGGTTTGGCGTGTAATCCAGGAGTTAGCACTGGAAGTGAATATGAAGGAAATGTTTCATCAAATCAGTAGTTCTCCCAAGAGGAGCTCAATGATTTAATATGTGACCTAAGTCTGTCAAAACAAGCATCTGAACTTTTAGCATCCAGGCTAAAAAAAAAGAACTGTCTGAGACCGGAAGTTAAAATAACAGTTTTTAGGACCAGAGAGGTGACACTCCTACCATATTTCAGTGAAGATGGAGACATCCTGTACTGTTGTAACATCCCTGGACTACTAGACTATATGGAAGTACTAGAATACAGAGCAGAAGACTGGCGGCTTTTCTTGGACCGTTCCACTCGAAGTTTGAAATCTGTTTTACTGCATAATGGCAACTGCTATGCATCAATTCCAATCGTTCACTCAACAAAACTTAACCTCCTGAGTGGTTCATTACTGTCTGGATTTATATGTGTCGAAAAGCAGCACATTGTTTTTCACAAAAATTTATTTTACAGTATATTAATAGTATAGAATAGGAAGAAGAAAGAAGACAAGAAGGAAAAGAGAAGACACGAAATACCACAACTAAAATAATAGTCTACTAATATTTTGGAAAAAAATATATTCCTTTTTTTCCAACATTTCTAACATAGGAGTGGAGGGTAGTAATGGAAGTAAATAAAGGATATGGAGGAACGATGGAGGAAATTAGGGAGTTATAAGATGTTGGTGGCGGGATGTACATCAGGGGGTGACCGGGGGATATAAAGTGTGAAAGGTAATAAGTGAATGTGTTGGTAGGTCCATAGGCAGTATGTACAAAGCTCTTTTACAGCATTTCTTCAGACAAAATCTGTGTCTAGCCTCAAGGGAGTTTCAAATTTCATACTTAAATTTGTGCTAGCTTCATCCTTATTGGAAGTTTAAAACCTTATTCCTGGTAATGGCCTGGGTGGAAACAAACATTGGCACTAACACACCACAAAAGCTATGTTTATAATGCATTATATGCTGCTAATCTGTTTCACAGTAGCAAGGAATATACCTTTAAGCCCTACTGATTAAGCCTATTTTGCATTGTTTGGATAAGGATGTGGGTATCACTGATCAGTGCAGTGTCTTACTACCGTTTAAAAGAGAAGCCATTTCGTTTTATTGTATTAACTCCCAGGCAAGACCAGAAACTACAAATTGAGGAATCCCAGCAAACAATATTTCTAATGCTTCTTTTAAAAATTTTCTGCCTAGAACATACTGACTGTCACTTATCTGCAGACCACTTATCTGATAAACACCACCATTGATCACCAGAAACTGCATGTCACTAATGTACCTGCCTATCACTTAGCTACCTGTTACTTGGAAATCTGCCTGATTGTCTGCCTTTTAGTTGATCGGTCTGGTATTGATAGCTGTCTACCATTGGTACTATCTACATATTACTATCCACATATTACTGATATCTACCTGTTATTAAAAAAAATGCTGTTAATATTTACCTGTTGTTGGTAATATCTACATGTGGTTTGTATTATTAGTATGTCACTGATATGTGACTCTCATTGATATTCCCTGCCTATTCATGGTATGATCCGCATGCTATTGATATCTGCCTGTTGTTGGTAATATCTTTATGTCATTGCATCAAATTGCTTGTCGTTGTTAATACAAAATAGTATTCCCCCGTTGGTCAATATTTCAACAAAAATGGTACATCCCTATTAGTAACCACAGAAAAGACATATGGGACTTCCAAAGCATCACTGTGGGAGCCAAATTATTATTGAGATACCCTGTTTCCCCGATTATAAGGCACTCTCTTATATTTTTTGAAATGCCAAAATATGCCCTGGGTCTTTTTTTCAGGGGATGTCTTATTTTTCCATGAAGAAGACTACAGTACACATTTATTGTTGAAAGTCACTCATGATCACTCATGTTCCAT
>NC_092859.1:50212663-50263472 GCF_032062135.1 Pyxicephalus adspersus
TATAAACGGGTGAGTGTCTTATTTTAATTATTTTTTTAAAAATCGGGGGTGGCTTACTTAATGGGGATGTCCTAAAATCGGGGAAACACAGTATTTCAAATATATTGGTCGTGTACGGTAAAGTTGATAGGGGTTCGCAACCCCTTTTGGGGGACCGGGTGGGGATGCTTATTGATAAAAATAAATGACATATTGAAGTTAAGTTGTTAAATAAATTTTATGTGGTTTTGATATTATTGGTTTATTGATTTGTGGGTTAATTTTAAGTGTAACCTTGCTTGACTGTGATTGTGAAAAGAATTTCAACTATTTAGGAATTCACGTGGAAGAACCCTTGTTTGTAGGTACTCTGCTCCTTTTTTGTGTTGAGAACAATTCTGTTTTTTTGATTGTGCATACATTGGGGGAAGTTAAGAAAGTGGAGCAACTTGGTTAGCAACAATATAACAATTAAAATTGATATGCCTATGTATTGTATTATTTGTAGGTCTCCAATTTCCTGAAGAAGCAGACAAGGTATCCCCGAAATGTGTAGGAATTAGGAGCTTGAGACCATATTAACTATGTTTAAACATACAAATGTTTTTAATAGGTTTTTTTTTTATAGTCCAATAAAAATTGTAATGTTACGTATTTTATTTTACAATAATTACACTGGTCAACAAACATTTTCTTGCCAAACAGAATAAAGTCATTTAAGGTTATGTTTGATGCACAGATTCCAAATATGGTATTGGTTTTGCTGGATTCTCTCCAGTTTTTGAAATAAAGACCAAAATAATAACCTCATAGAAAACTAATGAAACATGAAAATGAAGCAAAATTTAACTAAATATGCTAAATACTAAAAAGTATTTTTTAAATACTTAATGTCAATATATTCTATATTCAGTATATTTACAGAACTAATCACAAATAAGTAATTGAAAAACTCTGTTTGTATGTTTCCTTTTATGCTGATGATCAGGACAATCACGTTGAAGGCTCCAGCAGTAGTCTGCCATCATGTATCTCTCATCTGCCCTGATACCTTTCTTCCATCACCTTTATATCTTGATAGAACCTCTTACCTTGTTCTTCACTGAAATCGCCAAGATTTTCTGGAAATTTTGCAAATGGCCAAGGAGATAATGTACCTTTATGCTCATAGTAACACCCAAATTTTTAAAGTTTAAGTATCAGTTCTTCAAAATTAGTTTTGTACCAGTTCTTCATAATTTTGTGCTTTATGGTTACCCAAGAAGTGACCACAGGTGTGTGTAGGGCGTGCATGACATAGCTCTGCCGGGCTGAAGCTTCAGTATCAGTCGTGTAACGTGTGAAATTTGAATAATTTATCAGTTTCTGAATCTGGGGTCCATCAAAGATTCCAGCTTTTAATTTCTCAGTACTCAATCCAGGGAAGAATCTACAAAAGTATTTGAAGCAATCACTGTCCTTGTTCAGAGCTCTAACAAATAGCTTAATTAATCCCAACTTTATATGTAGTGGAGGGAGAATGATTTTTTCTTTGTCAACCAATGGCTTGTTAATGATGTTCGCTGCACCTTTTTTCATGTTTTCCCTTGGAGACCTTGAAGTCACTTTTTTCCAGTAATCCTGCTTTGCTCTACTTTCCCACAAGCAAATGAAACATGCGTACTTTGTGTATCCACTTTGCTGTCCAAGTAGGAAGTTCACCATTTTCAAATCAACACAAATGGACTATTGGTGTTCATGATAGCAAAGCTTTTGTAAGACCATTTTGATATTTTCATATTCTTCTTTAAGTTTTGTTGAGTGACCAACTGGAATTGATGCATAGCAGTTGCCATTATGCAGTAAAACAGATTTCAAACTTTCTAGTGGAAAGGTCTATGAAAAGCCGCCAGTCTTCTGCTCAGTATTCTGGTACTCCCAGATGGGCTAGTAGCCCAGGAAAGAGACAACAGTACACAAAGTCTCCATCTCACTGAAATATGGTAAGAGTGTCACCTCTTTTGTCCTATAAACTGTTATTTTAACTTCCGGTCTCAGACATTTCTTTTCTTTTATCCTGGATGCTAAAAGTTCAGATGCTTGTTTTGAGAGATATAGGTTACATATTAAATCATTGAGCTCTTGTGGGGAAAACTGCTGGTTTGATGAAACACTTCCTTTTTTTCACTTCCACTGCTAGCTTCTGCATTACACTCCAAACCCTGTATATCCTCCATGTCGGATACAGGAATATCAGGGAGTGTACTGAACACTGGTACGAGAACATCAGCACCATGCGGCACAGGTCGTCTTGCTGATTCCCAATCAGGGTACTCCCACTTGTTTTTCTTGTAATTATTGAAACCTCTTACATTCACAGCACAAAAATAACAATCATTGTGATGATTTTCGTGCTCTCACCATACCATAGGTACACCAAATTTCAAACTTTTTAGTTTTCAATTTTTCCACTGACGTAGACACTCTACACAAGTTTTGCAAACCATATGGAGAGGCCAATCTTGGTCCTCCAGTTTAATACTAAAATATCCAAGATATGCTTGTTTCACACATTCTGTAATGTTTCTTCTCTTCTTCTGTTTTTGCTGAGAATCTTCACCACAAATGTAGCAAAATACATTAAGGGCATTTCAACAACTTCTTCTTGAAGAACTCATATTTCTGTAAAAAAAGAAAATGTATGAATAAAAAGAAGGCAAATGAAAGTTTCATGAAAATAATGCTACATTTAATATATAAAATGCAAAACATTGATGTAAATATAGATAGATAATAATATGCTGTGTTAACATTTGTTGTTAGTAAAATTGTTTATTCCGATTCCTGTATCACAAGAACCAGAGCCAATTCAGAGAAACTGTCATTTCTGGATTCAGCAGAACTGAAATACATTAAATATATTGAGAAATCCTTGGTAAGTGAAAAACATTTCTTTTTTGTTAAGCTATGTTATCACTATTATTGTAGAAATGTTAGTTTCTCTCACAGGTCTTGCAGAGGTGTTACATATAATTTGACATTGGATTATTATCAGATTGAAGGACTTTAGAACTTTCCTGGGTGCACTTGCAAGGGGAACAAAAATCCCTCCAAGGATCTATTGTACGTATAAAAGCTGCGGGTTAAAATTTTAGATAGTATCATTGGTATATAGTGGAGAAGACGGACTGTTGGCAGCATTTTTTTCACTGGTTGTAATGTAAGATTGCTTATATGTTTATTATGCAAAATCAATATAGTTTATTTTCTGTTCATTACATGGAAACAAGTATGAAAAGAAATGTTGTGGTAGATATTTTTCTATTTGTATGGTATATCTCTACTAAGATACTGTCAATAAATTTGTTGAGAAATTAGGATGATATGAAATATTTGCATCTTTTGTTTTCCTATCTTATGATTGTTGCTCACAGCTGCACATCAGAGCTCTCCACCAAGACCAGCCGCAGGTGCCCTGGCCTATAAGAGCATATCTCACTCACTCACTGGAATCCATAGACGAACACCAGTCGCATTCCTATTCCCTTATAAACCTTTATGTCTCAACAGACAAGCATTCTGCATTCTAAATATCAGTTGTATGGCTGTACGTTATAACCCTGCCACCCAATCCCAGGGCCTATGTTGGGTACATGTTAAATAAAAATATGTCAGATATTTATACTTTTTCACTATTGTTGGAGATGTGATGGAGAATCTTTTGTATTTCTTTTGTATCTAGGTAAGAAAACACAGCCACACCAATTTCAGCAAAATGACTGTTAGTAGAAATTTGGATGCTGTCAATGATGGCATCATTCCTTCTCTCCTAGCCTTGTCTGAAACAAGTACTTTTGAGTATCAGAGAGATCCAGAACAAATATATGTCAGAAAACCAGTTCCTTATCTCTATACTTTTTCCAATTCACGGACTCACACAACATTGAGAAAAAAAGGATCAGCATGTTGGACAAGCATTCTCAGAGGTCGGTCTTGGCAGCCCCATTCCCGTCTCACAAGAAACTTCTTTTAACAAGCAGATTGCTAGGGGTATACAAACAGCGAAATAAATATACAAATATAATATACTGCCTTTTTTAGTAAATGTACAACACTCAGTCGTTTCAGTTACTTATCTCAAAAATAGTTTAGTTCTTTAAAATTTCGATCTGAAGTTTTCATGACAAAATGACAACAGCTGTCAAACCTGCTGTAGCCTTCTGGAAAGTAATTCAATAAGATGAAAATCCTAAAATCCTATTGTGAACACTATAAAATACTAGACAGCTCTCTGCAAATATCTGCAAAAAACTGTCAGCTGCAACTGTTTTTATGTGTCTGCATTTAAAAGTAAAACTTTCTAGTATGTATTGATTGGTTAATGAAATAAACAGGAACAAAACACATATGGGTTTCTCAACAAAGTTATATGAGTTGCCTAAGAACCATCACTGAGATTTAAACATTCCCAGTGCAGGATTAGGTCTGATTGGCGGTGGTGAGATAACCCAGAACATTTCATATTTAAAATGAACTTGTTAACCAAATTTAGCTAAACTCCAGGCAAACAGCCAAACACATAGAATAAATACATACATGATAGCTATTGTATCTTCCAAAGATTAGTATTTCTGTCCATTTCTGTGCTGTCTAAAGTTCTAAAGTTTTCACAGCTCTTCCTCAAAGTGCAACCTTCCTAGTAATGAAAGACAGCTGATCTAGTTTTGCTCTAGTTTCACTTTCACTTACAGGCTTCCTTCCCACCTCCATCCTGTGACTGGGCAGTGAATACAGAAGCAGGGCATTGATGAATTCATCTCTCTGCCACTGCCTCATCTTATATTATATATATTCACAGCGCTGGTAATGGTGCTCTGCCAAGTCAATACATAAGGCTGGGTCTACACAGACTTTTTTTAAACGCATATAAACGTTCCTACTGCATTTTTATGCACTTTTTTAAAGCTTTAAAGCTTGCCTTTAAAACACTGGAAAACGCCTATGCCGCGTTTTCCCGTGTTTACGTTTCAAGTGCATTTATGTTTGAAATCAATAGAAGCATTTACCCACATTTACCGGCGTTTTTGGGCATTTTCCAGCGTTAACCTTGCATTTAAATTTTTTAAAAGTTGCAAGCAACATTATAGATAGCGCTCGTAGGCTTAGTCTACATGAACGTTTTCCCCAGCGTTTAACCTGAGGCTTTAAAAGCCCATGTTTGAAATTCCCATTCATTCCAATCAGCTAATCTACACCCGGACATTTCCTTAGAGGCACGTTTATGAGCATTATCTATCTTTCTAAATTAAAACGCAGGGTTAACGCTGGAAAACACCCAAAAAACATGTTTTAAAGGCAAGCTAATAAAAGTGCATAAAATGCATATAAACGCAGTAGGAACATTTACATGCATTTTTAAAAATGTCCGTGTAGACCCAGGTTTAAACGTACCCCAAAGAAACGTCCTGGTGTAGATTGGCCCATTGGAATGCATTGGAGTTTTAAACATGGGCTTTTAAAACCTCAGGTTAAACGCTGGGGAAAACGTCTGTGTAGACTAAGCCTAAGAGAGAGGTTTTTTTAAGCACTTTAATGTATACCAATCAATTAAAAATTGTTAACAACTTTTTTATGAACAATTTAATGAACGTCTTGATTAAAAAAAAACAATAGTATACAAAAAAGCAAAATCCCATAACATACATTTGAATTTTGTACTTTATGTGGCAGTGCAAGCTTCCTGCCACCCTATCTGTAGTCGTGCTGTAAATATTAAATAATCCAAGATTATCCAAATAGACATGCATGCTTCTTGCACTGAAACACAAGTGTCTGGCTCCTTGTGCTGTATTCATTTTTGGATTTAATAAATACATATTTATTTGCAATCATTCTCAGTTAAAAAAGTGCAAAACCACATGTTTTTCCCCACAATTCCATGTCTTTGCTACTTCTTTATTAGCCCAGGAGGTGCTTTCATTGTGTTATTGCCTAGGTGTCTAAACAAATTTATATGTCCAAACTTAGAAAAAGCACATGCAAGGCAAGCTTAGTACTGAAATTGGACTTCCTTATCCACAAACAATTTTTTTGATTCCATCTGGTGATTTTGTTGCAGTAAACTATTTTATTTAGATGTAACTTATGCAAAAAAAGTAAATATCCATATCTAAAATCCAAATACAACAGTATCTATTGCAAATAACAATAGAAAAAAGTCACCACTAAATCTTGCCCCACTTCTTTAAGAAAAGTGTTTTATTGCTGTATTTGCTCTAATTGGATAGATTGTGGCTAATTCCTGCTTTGGTAAGCACAAAGGAAATGAGGGAATATTTCCCAGCTCTAAAACTGTACAGTTTATGTTCAGTACCCAAGCTCAACTATATACTTATTTGTAAAATCTAATCACATGTTCTACAGTTAGCTGCAGCTATACTTTCCATTAACTGTAGTTAGTATTTTAGTTTAGTGTACACAAACGTGGGTTCAGTCACTGTTAATTACTGTAGGGCTTATTGTAGATGTTATTTTCTTCTCCTCTTCCCACAAGACCAAAGAAGGTGTTACCATTATGAATTTGGACTTCCTGTACCTAATTATTTTTTTTATGGAAACATTCATTGACAGAAAATGACACCATCGATTGGCTTTGAAATTACCATGGCAATTGGGTGGAACTGGAAAAATAACTTGCCTGCAACGATGAAAAATGTGTAATATTACTTTTCTAGAGTTAGCTTGTGAAGGGTCTGTAAACACATTTATTTTATATAAAAGTCAGTTCCTAATGATTTCTGATTTTCAAAAGTTTATCAGAATTACCTGATCAGTTATTGAACCATTAAAGAAAAACTTACAAGCAGCTACTTCACATTTAAAATAACATTCCTAGATCATTTAGTAATCATTTTAGCAGATTTTTTTTTCTATTCTGCTAATTCTCCAGTATTGCCACTACTATACATAATATACATACTTGTATACATCACAAAGAACCTTTTCAACTTTTCAGATATAATTAAAACATTTTAAAATGACATAATTGGGAGTGTTATTTCTCCCAAAAGCTCTAAGACAAGAGTTAAACATTTTATTACACATTTGTTTAAGGCTACAGTTAGAGTGCTCCCTCTCCCTCTTTCTCATATATATATATATATATTGCATAACAGCATATGTATGTTACATACTGTAACAGCATTGATTTATGTGTAATGTGCATTGTAATAAAAGGGAAGTATATCTAGGCAGTATTTTGTGTATATTGTAAATAATTTCAATCCCTTTGCAGAAATCTGTTTTTACTCTGAGAAAAATCAGTTTCTCAATTGGAAAACAAACATGAAATCCACTCTGATTCAATGTAAAATGGCAATAAAATATGAAAACTTCCAAGATTATATATATATATTGCACCAGTGCTACTAGTGTACTGTTGACATGTTGTGTGTTGTGCTGTCAATAATATTGAGCTAAAGGGTCTGATTTATTAAGGCTTTCCTAAGCTGGAGAGAGTATAATTTTATCATTGAAGCTATCCAAATAGGTAATGCCACCATTACCTAAATGTATAATGCCAAAGACATGTGTATTACTCTTCCTTTGAAAAAAATAGTAAATGTGAATCTAAGTGTAAATCCCCATGGCACAACCATCATTGATTTCTCAGATGAGCAAGGCAAGTACGAACTGAGCTGGACTGAGTTTTCCCATGTATTATATGTTGGCAGTTGAGGAACACTGGATAATACTTCCACCACATCATCCGCAAAAGTCAGTTAGTTTATGTACGCAATATAGGACATTTAGGCATACTATGACCATTTTATGTGCATTTATATAGCTCATTTATTAAGTGTGCTAGGCTCTGCACTCTCTTTATTTTGCTGCATTCTAAAACATTCTTCCTACCATTTCCACCTGCTCAGCATACCTAAAGTATAGCTGTTTCATGGCCCCATTGACCACCAAACTCCTGGTACACATTTTCATTATCTATCCCCTGTTCTGTTTGCTCCACTAATGACCTAACCCATAACCTCTTCTAATAAATGATTCCAAGATTTCTTTGGAGCTGCCACAACACTCTGGAATTCTCTATTGCATCCCATTGAACCTGCTGTTATCTGTAACACATTTAAACAAGCCATCAAAACCCACAAGAGTGATACATACATTCTAACCCTCTTAACCATCATTTATTACCCAAAGTTCACTTTCCCCATCCATTGATTACTATGCTCCCCACCTTTTACACCTTAAGCTTAATTTGTGTCATAGTTTGTACTTTTTTTATATGCAGATTTGTCATCTGAACCCCCTGTTTATTACATGGTGCTGCATAAGTACATGCTTTATAAATAAAATATACCGGTAGTCATTATTACAAAACTGATTTTATTAGTGCAGTTGTCCTTTAAATCAGCTAATAACGTATAGCTCAATTAAGGGACTCACTTAAAGAGTGTGACATTTTCTTACAGGGTATGAAGAGCCTTCTGTTTTTGTTTTTTTTTAGAAGCATCTTAAACTTAAGGAAGCTAGACTTTTCACAAATATGTATGTAAAGCAATTGTTTGGCCGTTCTCATATTAACTACACAAGAACATTTGTTTTTGAAACTTCTTTTTTTGTCATGTTGAAAAAAAAATAAATGTTTTGCTAGACAGGTGGCCTGGAATGGTCATTGTGCCTTAGGGTTTATTCACAATAGATTCTCTGTAAAAGGGATGGCAGAAATATTATCTACAAGAAAATAATTTTCTTTTTTGCATTTTAAAAGTTTTTTTTATCATTTAGTTTTTATTTATCATTTTGATAAATAAAAATGTAATACAGGATTCACCAAAAAATGATGTCACAGACCCAAATTGAGGTTTTACAGAAAAAAACATAGCAGAGGTTTTTTGTTTTAGATTTTCCATCTCTGTTTAAAACTCTGTACTATCTTGTATGAAAAGTGAAGGCATGGATGAAAAGAGAAGGAGAATATGTTACTCTGTCTATAATTTTAAACTATTAAGCTTTGTAAATAATATGTTTTTTCAGCTAATAAATATAAAACATTTGTATTAATTTACCTAGCTAAAAATTAAAAAAAAAATCATTTGTAACCCTAAACCGAAATAAAGAAACCATTTATTGAAAACCTTTTAATTCACTTTTTCACTTAAAGTAGAAGTAAACTCACAATACAAAAAATCACCAGGTAGTGTCAGATTTGGGAACAAAGGCCCTGATTTTTAATGCTCTGGAGAAGATATACTTTCCTCAGTGATGCTGGGTGAACCAGGAAACCTAGAATGGATCTTGTTCAGAATTGAAAACGTTTGCTAACAAATAGCTAATAACTTTAAGGAAATCCATTCCAGGTTTGCTGGATCATCTAGCTTCACTGATGAATGTGTATGTTCTCCGGCCTTGGAGAGCTTTAATAAATCAGGGCCAAAGTCTCCGTTGCAAATATAGCTGCTCAATGACTGAATACCACAGTGTACTCAGAGGAGTCCGCTGAAGAGCTAGCAGCAAAAAAAATATGTTTTGAGGGATGCAGTGGTGATAGGATCCTAGATTTCTCATGGCTGAAAAGCACTAAGAAAAAGATAGGCGGCATAATTGTGTCATAGGCAGAAGGTCAATAACAATATATGTTTGGGGCACGGGTTCTAGTCAGCCTGGCATGGAGACCAGAGATTAGTGTAGATAAACAGGGACTCAGGTAAAAAACACACAGGAATCCACAGACACAATATGGAGCCAATAGCCGGAGCCCACCACAGGCAGAGTAATCAGTATCTCCCAGCAGCAGGAGGCAATCTAGCAGGATAAAGTCAATGCCAAAGTCCCAGGCAAGCTTGGATAATACCAAAGAAACAGTTTCTTTCATGGTTGTTTCCAGTGACCGGAGAATGAACGAGCACTGTACAAAGTGGAGCTTTGCTCTCCTTAATCGGTACACATGCTAGATTTTTGCACGAGACAAGCACAACCATTTGTCTTGTGCAACAACCATCCAGTGTGTCTATGTAGCTGAAGCTAACACAATACACTGCGGCTATCTTGAGTCACTATTGGCATGCTAGTTTTGCCAAGAATCTTACTATCTGACCATACAAAGCCTTGTACACTACTACTGATAGGCTCCATGGTGTTGAAACCTCTGTGAATGATAATTATATTCCAAGTTTAAAGCACTCATTATCTACGGTGGCCTTACACTGCCCAGTTTTTGCATTAATGTTCCATTGAGCTATAAAATTGAATGTGGACTGTTCTAAGAGCTGAAGCACTTTTACTCATTTAGACAGTCATGCAGATGTAGTAAAATTAGAAGGAAAATCCACATAGCCTGAATGTTGGAAATACATGAAATCCTTCCAGAACTGTAAGTTGAAACAGGCCCACTCAAGAGAGGTGACAGATAAACAAAATGCCCATAAGGCACTGAGTGAGCTGTGAGAGGGAAATAAAAGGGTTATTTGTCTTCCATTTTTTGGGCACATGCTCTTTTCACTCGCATTTTAAGGAATCCACAATAACTCACAGCAAGCATCTGCATATCCCCGGTGCAGTGATCCATGGGGTTTTTAAAGCGGAAAATCAAAAAAGGACCTTGTTCTCCATTTGTTATTAAATCTTTATGAACTGGTCTCAGCATCCTTAGTTATTACCAGCCTCTCAGGAACCTAAAAAAGATGTAAAACAATAGCAAACAAGATTTAATAAAGTATTAATGTAGCCGTGTTATGTACATTAAAATATTTACATTTTCTTAATCTGTAAATATTAGAAAGCTGCACGCACTATAAAGTAGTTTATTCTCCAAATCATACAGGCTCACTGAAGAATTGTAAGCTGCATTCATGGATACTAATTAGTGCATTCCATTTCCCCAGGTATTGGCTTTGTGTTTGAATTAGAAATTAGAAGACTGGGAGGTTGTTGAGTCACTGGGCCTGATTTATTAAAACTTTCAAAGGCTGGAGAGGATACACTTTCATCATTGAAGCTGGGTGATCCACTAAATCTGGAATGGATTTCTTCATTTTAGCAAAGTCATTTGCTATATGCTATGCAAATGTTTTGAATCCTGGGCCAGATTCATTACAGGTTTGCTGGATTACCCCTTGCATGTACTACCTATAGCCTGGCCACACATTTACTTTAAGAATAAATAACCCCCCCTACTATAGTCTCACAAAAGTTAGTTAATGAGCCAACAAGAACTCCTTTTTTTTTCTTATTTAAAAAAGACGTGTAGAACACATAAGCTGTGGCCCTAAAAAGGGCCCTATCCTATAATAGGAACAATTATTGGAACAATCTATTCTTAAATGAAAAAAACACATTGATTGTATGCAAGAATTATTCCTTACTCTTTAGGACCAAATTATTGGTAAATATTTTCACTGTGATAAACGATTTCTGCTGACAAAGCTAGAAGTGTTTTGTAGTTCCCAACATTGCTGCTTAGCTATTTATGACCTCCTGTGTTATCCAGTTTTACTAGTGATACTCATACATACAATCTGGTATGAAATCTGGAGTATAATAATTATTCTATAGATTTTTTTTTGTTTTATAGCTGAAACTATCCATATAAAACGTACATCCTGATCTTCATGAAAATTATTCGTTTTGTTTAGGAATTTTAAGGACACAGCAACTTTATTTCAAGAAACGATTAGAAGGCCAGAACTCTGAAATAAAAACATGAAATATTCGAGTAGAACACAGGGACCATTAAATTCTTAAAATAGCAATCTGTTCAGTTGACTATAAAAAAAGCAAATGTTTCCTTTCTTTTAACAATTACACAGAAATTCTGTTTCTGTTCTGTAGCTATGATATATGTTCTGCATTTGGTGTTAGTGGCATATTTATTGGAAGAAGCTAACATTTCTGCAAGAAAATGACTTTAGTTACTGGCCCTAAAGGGTATTTTGTCTTGGGCTTGCAGTATTGTTTTTGATGTACAGAAAAAAATCATAAGGAAGTAAACCATGCTTTTCAGAGAACACTAACCTTTTACCAGCCTCTAACCCATTTGCTTGCAATCTATTGGCACTGGCTTAGGTACAAAGGCTCTATGTGGGAAGAGATTTTATTATCATACGTGGTTAGTTGGGATTTCCATTTAAACAGAATATCTTTCTGAAACCATGCCTTACTAAATTTATGGCTATCTGCTGGAGAAACGCTAAAAATGTGTGTACATCCAGGCCCTTGACGAATGGAGTTTGAGGTAATGGTTTAAGTCTTTTGGTGTGTATGAAAGCTCCATGCTTAATGTACTAAAACATTTTAGAAACATCTCTTTTGACAACTACCTTGGAAAAATGAGGCCCATTGACTCAACATTTGATTATATTTTCTGAAATAAAAACAGTCACTATTTAGAACCTAATAGTACCATCATTATTGTATGTTTGAATTTAAAAGAAGATTTGCCTATAGAGTTGTTAAAAAGGTAAATGCTGTTAAAATAGGTGCATCCACTTAATACGTTTGTCAGCTAAAAAATGCTGCTTGGCTCAGTTAGCAACTGGCTTCTTCCATGTTTTAGGAACTCCAACAGTCAGGTTTCCATGTTGGAAATGAATTAGCAATAATCCTAATAAGTTGTCTATATCGTACTATGAATTAAACCTTGATTGAGAAAGTAAAAACGTTGCCACTGCTAACCATTAATTCAGATTAATTAAGGCTAATTATCATTCCAATGATTTTGGTCATTTCTTAATTAAAAACTTTGAACAAATATGTAGATAAGGAGTTCTGCCTTCACTCTGATTTTCCTAATTTGCATTCTTGTTTCAGATCAGTGACTCAAAGTACAGAGAGACAATTAGCATTTTCCAAAGAAGCTAAGCAATGTACATTGGACATAACAAATGTCCCAACTCTTGTTAAAATGCCAGGAACGTGTGATGTAAAACACAA
Source organism: Pyxicephalus adspersus (assembly GCF_032062135.1). Lineage (NCBI taxonomy): Eukaryota > Metazoa > Chordata > Amphibia > Anura > Pyxicephalidae > Pyxicephalus > Pyxicephalus adspersus. The sequence continues at coordinate 50,225,567 of NC_092859.1, forward strand.
GACCACAATAAGTATTTTAAAACTTTGACAGTTTTAATGTGACCTATAACATGTGCAATTCAATTAAAAAACAAATCTGTTAGAGGAGAAAATATAAAAACTAAAAACCTACAAAAAGCTGGTTGCATAAGTGTGCACACCCTTAAACTAATTATTTGTTGAAGCACCGTTTGATTTAATTACAGAATTCAGCCTTCTTGGTTCAGCATGGCACATCTTTTCTTGGAAACTTTCCCAAAAACTCTTTGTCTATACTTCTGACCATGACATAATAAATACAGTTTTATTTTTTATACAATTTCCTGCAGGAACAAGACCTCTAAATATGGCTTCTTACATTACAAGGGAAGGCGACAGTACACTAAAGACAGTTTGCTAAGTTTGACTAAACATAGACACTTTACCAGTTTTATGTATATTATTATGTCTACTGATACACAGCTGTAATAAATTCAAGCTATTTTATATATAACATTACACCCAGTAATACACACGTTTTGACATATCTGAGGGTGAAATAATGACTTTCCTTGTTCTAAACTGTTTTCCTTTAAGGCCACATAATGAATCTTCAAATAAAGAAAGAGTATATGCAAATATGAGAGAGCAGGAAATTGCTACAGTTAACATTTAAAAGACCTGAAACACCAAACTATTCTGTGACCACAAATAGTTACATTTTCAGCTTTGCATCTAGTCCAAACTGTAAAAGAATAGCCTAGTGTTATTAGAATATAAAATATGTGTGTGTAACTGAGTTAGCACCTTCATAACCATGTATTTTGTTTGGAAATCAAGCACTGTCTTAAAATGAGAACCATTTAGGCATACAATGCTTCATAGTAGAACATTGTCATTTTAGTACTATATTTGCAGAAAGACTGTTCCACCTACTTCCTTTTTCTGTACTACCTTACATCCCCTTATTTTGATTTATTCACCTCAGTCACCACAACAAAACAGAATATAGATGGGCCATCTAACACAAATCATGGGAAATAGCATTTACCTTTTAAGTATTTAGACTTCCATTCAATACTAAACAGATGGATATTGACGAACCATAACACCTCTTCTACCTGAAACTAAAGCAACTTCACAATGGAACCATGAATATCCTGTACTTCATTTTTTTAATTTCAATAATATTTCCTCTTTTTGCCAACATAATGCTGTAAGTAAATGTAACAACCCAAAACATTTTTGAAAAGAAAATAGTATGAATTGCCTACACACAATACAATTAGTCGCATATCGGTAAGCAAGGGAATAAATGTCTCAGATAATGGGCCTGATTGAAGCTTTCCAAGACTGGAGACTGTCATCCATGTGATGCCCTGATCAAGTTGGATGTTCAATTTAATTTGCTGCAATGGAAGAATCTGAATAGTTTATATGGGGCAGGCAACACCACCAAATACCTATAGATGTATTGACTGTTGACTGTAGTTGGTGAAAATTATTGGGCAGGCTAGACTAGGATAGTTGTTAACTATCATGAACACATCTGCTGAGAAAAAAATCTGGGTTTCTGGTAATGGGACAATCAAGACAGTTTTGAATTGAATAGTGACCTAACTACCTGATATCCCCTGTTTATTTAATAAAAGTATGCAAAGAGTGGTCTGTATATTGCTTATATTGCTGCATCCTATAGCTACCATTTTAAAATGACCTTTTACTTAATCTGATGGCAGTAAAAAAAAAACTTGGTTTCTTTGGGATATTACAGATACAAAAATTACTGCATGAGTGATGACTAATCCGGTTTATAAAACAATCTTTTGGTGTAAAAATTATTTGGCTGTATTTTTGAGATACTGTTTCTTGAATGGATAGATTTAAACAGGATGTCAGCCTATTTAACTTAGGGCTCTATTTATAAAACAGGGAAGTCTGACTAGGTAGGAATCAATTAGTTTCATTGATACACATGGACCTGGAATATTCACACAAGGGAATGTATGATTCCCTGTTTTATAAATAGAGACCTTCAAGTTAAAGTACAAACATGTGCATGTGCAAATCAATTAGGGTATATTTGAACCAGATTCAAAAAACTTTTCATGTTCACCATTATTACTGCACTCGCTTGAACATTACCCGCTTGAACATCTGTAACAAACTGATGTAAAATGAAATATTTGCTTTGATATTTCTAAATGCTCTCATATAAAATATATCAATATCTATTATGCACACCCAAAAAAAGAAACTTTGATAAAAACTACATGAAAGCACAAGTTAAAAAAAAGTTTACAAGTTAAAAAAAAGTTAACCTGTGAAAACATTACACAATAAGGTGTAAACAAGTTACATAACATTTGCAATAAAGTTAATAACAGAAGGCTTTCCTTTCCTTGATGTAGACCACTATAAAACATCCACTAATAAGGCCTAACTGGAGAGTTTTGCCACTGGCACAGTAAAAGTCACAGATTGGAGGGCAAATGCCCATCTTTCCCCTAGCCCATCCCTTTTATAGCTACAGTAATTGTGAGTAAAAGCCATTCCCAAGAAAGAAATGGGTCTTGCCTTCTTATGGAAAGACATTGGGCATTGGACATAGTAAACAATATGTTTACAGTTCCATAAGTGGGTGTTTAGCTGAGAGATAAGAGTGCATGTGCTGAGTGTCAAGCACAGAAATTCCATGCATGCTGGTGAAGTGCGGGGATATCAGTTCAGGTTGGCTGGAGGCGGTGGACTGCTTGTTTGAGTTTTCAGTATAGTAGTAGTGTTAGATGGGGTGACCATTCATGTATCTACCTTTGAAAAGACTATTTTGTTTTTTTTTTTGTATTCAGCTAATAATCCGTTTTTCTCTCTTTATTATGCATCACTTTCTTAAAAAAGAAACATGGATGAATAAGATACTGAAAAATTTAACATCGAATCTTCATCTAAATTATAATAAAATAGTTAGTATTCACAAAGCAAAAGTTATAGCTAGATATGGTGCTTACTTAAAGTGTTATATTTGCATTTACTGAACTTTTATTGGTAGGAACAAAAAATGGAGAAAAGAGAAAAGAGTCTTTATGGAAGGCAAATTAAGCACTCTACTTCAATCATGTTGAGCACTAGTAGAAACATGCAGAGCACATGTTGCATTGTGCCAGGGACATGCTAAGCAAAACGAGAACGCCACCAGACACATACCAGACATTCTGCCAGAGACACATAGAGCTTCTGAAGACCTCTTTACTCTGTATCTAAGACAGGGCCTTTTGTATTCAACATGTTCTTCAGAGGTATACATATTGTTAGCTATAGACATACTGAACACATGGGATTCTCTGGTAGACTGGGATAAAAAAAATAACACGTCAGCATAGATTTTATTCAGCTTTCATTTTTCTATATTTTTTTATTTTTAAATATACAAATATAAATATAGTCTTATGCTCTATAGGGGGTGTGCAGGTGTGAGAGATAAACTAGTTTAAGTATTGCCTATGGACAGTTTTGAGTATCAAAATTATTTTGTAGACGAATGCAATAAAGGGTGAATTTGGTATTTATTTTCCCATTTTTCTTCTCTTTAAAACTATACAAAAAATTAAGTAATATTGTGTTTAAACAAATGATTTTTGTCTCTTAAATATCGGTTCGAGCAATAGTTGTGCAAATATTGCGTTACTTAAAAAAAAAGGTGAAGGTAGTAGACACTAGCTGGTGAGTTTAAGAGCTTGTATTTTGCAGCATTCTTTTAAATTTCTTTGTAACACTCTTTACAGTCATCAGTAATGGATGCAGGATGGGACAAAATGGCATGATACTCGCAGTTTTTAAGATCTATCTCGCGGGTTCAAGATTTACCTTCCTCTCCGACCATGCCAGGGTGTTATTCATGGGATGGAGAGCCATGGAGGCAAAATAATTAGTCAACAGTTGTTCAGAGTCCATGGCTATGGACATGACAAGGCCTGATAAACTGCCCGATACCTTTTCGAGTCGCATGAAATTGCTGAGTACTTGTGTAAGTTCAGCCATTTATATTTTGCTCCATATTTGACATACTGGTCATTATTAAACACAATGATCAACTTTTACCTTTAAAGGTATCTTATAAAGCTCTATTCCCTGAGGTCAATGTATTATTGGGGCAGAAGCTGTGGAGTGAAGGGGGGTAGCTGCCATATGCAAGAAATCCCTAGCACCCTCTTAAGATCCTGTGGGGGTTATTGCGTCTTTTAGGTCTACACCAGCCTACTCAGTGATGACGTTTTCACACATGGGCTTAGCCAACTGTCATATCCTAGCACAAGTTTGCTGCCCTTAAGAAACAATATGGCATGTCTTTGTCTACTACCCTTACCACTGAAGCACCTGAGCACCGAAGTCTCACACATTCTCATGCTGCATATCCTACTGGAATTACTTATTTTATGTCACTGGATCCAATCTCTATGCCTATGTGGAGTATTACACACCATCTTGTTCATACTTTGTTTTAAAATTACACTAATCATGGCCTCATGTGTGACAAGATACCCTTTCTTTCTACTACTCTAATTCAGCCTACTTACATTTGAACAATGTTATCTCCTGGTGGGAATTGCCCAAGCAGATCCAGGACTAAAAGCAACTAATGTCTATGCCTTTGAGTTTTATCCTATATGAGTTCAAAAGAAGACTACTGTAGTAGTTGCCAAGCCATGAGGAAATATAGTATGCAGATAAAGACGGAAGAAGATGGCTTTTTTTCTGGCAAACTGAGTATTGTAAAACTTTTTTTTTAAAAAAAGAACCTTTGTTTATAGACAATACATAAAAAAAAATTATGATTCAGACAAAATTGACTGGACAATACGCAATATTGATACCCCCTAGGGAAATATCAAGAGTCTATGTACACAATGAATTAGACATATGCTCCTTGGAGGTCTTTATGGAGCATTTGTGTACATAGACACTTGATATTTCCCCACGGGGTATCAATATTGCCTATTGTCCAGTCAATTTTGTCTGAATCACAATTATGTTTTTTATGTATTGTCAATTAAAAAGGTTCTTTTTTAAAAAAAAAAGTTTTACAATACTCAGCCTACCAGAAAAAAAACATCCTTTCTTGTCTTTAGCTGCATACTATGCCTGTGAATTGTTATGCACTTCATCCAATTATACACTTTTTGTTTTTTTTTTTGGTAATTACCTAAATAAAAGCGTGTGTACACTCTTCTCACTCTAAGTGATTCAGTGAACAGAATTATGTTTTGAAAATGCCTCCCTGAAAAACTTAGCGTTATCCAGTATGAAGCACAGGTATAATACTTTTTACGCTAGTGATAGGTGGTTTGTTTTTTTATTTAAAATGATTTTTTTCTGACGGGGCAGTGGGTGGACTGAGCTTGCACACTGTCCAGTCATTTTACCTCCATTGGGGCATAGGGGGTTACAATATATAAGTAATGTTTCCTTAAACTGACCATGCCAAACCCCCAAACCCCAAACAAACTAATTTGTGGCTTAAGTTGTGGATAAATTATAAAGGTTTCCACAGACATTTGATGATCATTGTCATCAACCCTCAGATATTGACAAAAACATTTTGTTTGGAATAACACATAGCTATAATGGATATTTCTTGCCAATAGTTATTGTTTCTCCTAAAATAGGATAAAATGTATTACAGGTTATGGCAGTCTCAACAATACTCAATCTATATTCATTCAAATCTGGAATCCTGACAATAATACTTTTGGAATATTAATACAGCTCAAAAATGACTATATGGAAGTGTAATTTAAAAAAAGGCAAGGCGAAAAGAAAGTAGTAATAAAAGAACAGTTAATGTTTACAGCCTATCAATCAATGAAAAACTCATATACAGCAATTTGGTGAGAGTTTGAGAACTATTTGATGTCTGCTAAATAACCTAGAAGACATTACATTTGTATGCTCGGCTCAAGGAAAGTTAATTGTCTTTTAAATGTAGAGATTCAGTTCAAGGCTTTGTTTACCAAGCTGAAAAAAGACTACCAAGAGCTAGACAGCCTGAGGCATGGAACTTGATTTTTTTTCTTAAAACTTGAAGATTGAATTTCAGTTTGTAGGATTAGGAAGATGTCCTTTATAGAGGGTTATTCCTTGGAAAAAGGCAAAGGAAAAGCAGCTGGGAGGGATTAGTGTGAACCAGCATCTGCACATTCAAACTGATGCAGTATTACACATACAAGATATTGTATCTAAGGCTTTCTGGAGAATGCTGAATGCAAATAACATCCCTTTTTTTAACATTTGGAAAAGTTATTTGTTTAAAAAAAGGTCATTGCCTTTATTTCCATTCCAATAATACATCTAAAATGCATGATATGATAAACAAGAGCATTTACAATGCAAACAATATTGGGTAATTTTATTAGGAAGTGCATCCCAAAACTGAGGTCACAGACTTACATATTTTATCTTCGTTATATGACTTAAGGCCATGTTACAAGAGATTGATAGGGTTGCAATTGATGACTACCTTAAAACAATTGTAGCCTGGCTATATTAGTAATTAGTGACTAGCTTCAGAGCGTTTTATATTTGTCACAATTTTAGGGACTCACGACAGATTCAGCAAGGCAACTAAGCAACAAGCATTTTCAAAGGAGGGTTCATCAACTGCAGCCTTCATTCTTCTCCAATGAATGGTTAATATAAAGAATCTTTTATTCGGAAAAACACATTTCACATTACCTATTGAAGATTTTTTTTTTTTTATCTCCATGGGTGGTTGTTTTAGCAAGAACATTAAAATATTTGTTTGCCACTAGTGTTGCACAGCTAAATATTTATTTTTTACTTAAAAAAAAATTAAAGTACTATGTGAACCCCAAAAATGAACCTCCCCTTTTTGCTACCTTTTTTTACCTTATATGTTTAATTTAATGCAAAACAAATCTGTTGATCATGTCAGACATTTAGAACTTTTCTTTGTTGATAAAACTTTCCCATGTTTCAAAGAAAAAAAATCGGTTTTTTTTTTGTGTCTTCATGTAAGGAGGCCTCAGTCCATTTCATTTTAAATAATTGTTACATTTTTGCTAGGAATAGGGGCATCATTGATGGGGTAGGAGTCAGCCAACAATGCAAAATCATTTTTTTGGCCACCGCAGATAATAAGAGCACCAATCTTTTTGTCTTTCTGGAAAAGGGAGTCCCGTATTTCTCGGCCATCCTGAAAATTGCCCACTCTAGGGTGGGAGGCAAGAAATCTAGTAAATGGGTTTGAATATAATTGGTCAAATGATATAAGAATCGCTTTACTACGGATTGGATGCCACTTGTGTTCCACTTTTACGACATTTATTTGATTCAGCTATTCCCAATATATGGACTCGCTTGGGGGACATTTCTCTGAATTGGACAGCTGGTACAGCCTTCTAAGAGGCACAGTACATTTTCTGGATTTTCTGCAGGTCCAAGTCAGGAAAATACCCCCCCCCCCCCATCTCACCATACACACTCTAAATACCGGAGGATGCCAATGGGACCAGTTAAGTGTTTATTTTTTTATATTTTTAGCTACCCCAAGTGTGGCTCGGGGGTTTTAGCAGGATTTTTTTCCCCAAAGTCACACTTTGGCTTACCGCTGGGAAGGTTAATGGAAATATACTGTTTTCCATTAATGGAAATTTCTTTTTTAGTTCTGGGATGGAGTAAATCCTGCAAATTGTTGGGTCAATTATAATGCAAACAGAGGTGAGACCTCTGACTGCCTATTTGGATTACATTGGGTATGAAAGTCGATGTGAAAATTCCTTATTTCCACATTGGAGGAGTGGGCATTAGGGTATTCTCTCCTTAATATATGCCAGAGTTGCCATTGTGAAAATTACAAGGGATTGTTGCAGGCCTCATCTGGAAAGAGTTCTTGAATATGCAAGATGGATAGTGGGTTCCAGGGGGGATGTAATGTGAAATCACAGGTTAGTGTAATAAGAAGTACCATCTGCCGTTGCATGTTGATTGTTGCAAGATTTTACTACTAGCCACTGCATGTTTGGTACCCGAAATTAACATCTGATCTGTTTTACATCTTGTGGGGATAGGAGTAAAGGAAGCGTTTGAAACAAAAATAACCGGGGGAAGGTAATCATCTAAATTAGTGCTACTGTACCCAAAAAAATAAGGTAAAGTAAGGGAAGACCCTAACTTAAAGTCTTTTTTCATTGAGCTTACATCTTAGACAAAGTTAAGTGTGTAAATTTTTGCTGGATTTTTGGAATTAGTACACCAAGGTATCTGAAGTGGTATTTAGTCCACTGAAAAGGATAATAATTATTATAAGGTGGATGATGGGGTGGTTGTACAAAAATGTAATATGTGATTGAAATTGGGTGCCAAATTGTTTATATGCTCAAAGGGTGTGCAGGTGTGACCACAGAATTTTGTCAAATACTTTTTCTGCGTCTAAGCTCAAAAGTGGTTTTGTATTACAGAGAGTTGTCGCAGCTATGGCTGTTCTTATTCCAACAGAAATTTGGCGGTTGTGGAGGAACCCCAGTTGGTGGTTAATTAAAAGAAGCAGACGGTTAGCCATGCAGACGGTTCCATAGGGAACAGTTTATATCTAGATCCCCTAATATGCCTCCTCTGTGTTGTAGACATTTTAGGTTTATCCATGGATTTCTTCAGATGACATTCATTATTTTAGTGCATATACTAAACAAAATTGCACAAAGTGGTCTATTTCTGTAAGAATACATAAAAACAATAGAAAATGTACTAATAGCAAAAATGCTTTGGTCTTTTATTTCTTGATTTGTTTATTTATCTATTTTATTTCTGGTTATTTTTTGTCCAATGTTCTAGCTGTTTTATATAGTTGTTTTGAATTGTAATAACATAGGTCATGTTTGCATCATGCGTGTTCTTAACAAAATGTCCATGTATTGAAGAAAGAAAAAAACCTTTCGTATTTATGCAAAATGGCTATAAAATACCTATCAAATGAAATATTAGTAAATCATAATACAGATATATTTACTTTAGTTATTTACCTATATTATACAAATTAAGGCAAAAATTTTATTTCAAAATACCTATTTCAAATAAAAACTATGTTTTATTATAGCGGCGTAAAATGAAGAGTAAATAAAAAAACATCAATATTTACATTTCTATGTTTTAGATGCCTCAGGTGAATTATTTTGCAAATGTGGAGAAGAGGAACATCTCCATGTAAGGATGCTTTGGAGTAGGTGCGATACTTTGTCAGAACAGTTTGGTTTCTACGTATATTTAGAAACTATCAGGAATGCACCCACTGGCAGAACAACAAAAGTTTTACAGCTGCATTGTTGCCATTTCGTGCGCGGGCGCCCCATACTTAGCAGACCTCTAAACTACAAATCTCTGTTTTGCCTTTTACTGATGCAAAAGTGTCCCATGAAATCTTTAACTTTACAACTGCAGATTAATATAATACTATCCCTGGAAATATCCACATGCCCCATACCTGTCTCTAGCTGTAAGTTGTAAACATTTATCATCCATTCCTGACCAGCAGTAAAGTGTCTCTGAAAACACCAATATCCTATTCTTGACTTAGCAATAAATTCTTCATCAAAATTTCTGTTTTTGTATCCTGATTTTATTCTCCCAGGGCTGTTTAGTGATATATTTTCCAAATAGTATTTCTGCTTTAAAAAAAAGAAGGAAAAGGAAAGAGGTTAGGCAATAATGAGGTACAATGTCCAGTAAACCTGAATTTTCTTAGAAAATTTCTATATACCGAAATTTGGTTGGATGCCATAAGTTACTGGTTCTATTTATATCACTATGTGTGCTTTTTATTGAAAAGCTGAAAATTGGCTTATAGTAACTCCTCACCTTCAAAGCAAAACCCACGTGCAGTACTCTGCAGTACGTCAAACTCTCACCGTAAGGGGTTACCTCCTATTGTAAAAAAATAAATAGAACTTATTATGTATGATCTTTAGGATATTCTACCATATCTGTATTACAACACTGGGTTTTATATGTATGCAATTATTATTATGTACCTTAGACTCTTAGGATGTACTATGAAGTAAAAGGGAGCGTACCAGCTATTTACGATTGGGGTCAGAAGGATTGTGACATCACCAAGCTGTGAAAATACGGTCAATACTTTTCTGGTATCTGCATCCTATACTGTATACTGTATACTTTGTCAATAATGAACAGAAGTAAAATAAAAATATAAAGAAAAAAAAAACATGAATGCAGAAGTTTTGGCAGTGTGCTAGTCTAGAGCATTCAGATGTCTGTTAATACAATGTCAAAAAGGAAAGACATCCTCGATAATACTAGAGAAGCAATTGTTGCTGTCTTTTCTTCTAAGAAAGATTATAAGGCCATTTTCCAAAAAAATAAAGTCCATCATTCTACAGTGGGAAAACCTTCAAAAAAAAAATGGCAGCATGGCATAGGTTTGCAACGCTGCAGCAGAACACACAAGACTTCTGGAACAATGTCCTCTGAACAGACAAGACCAAAGTAGAGATGTTTGTTCAAGTACATGTATCAAGTATAAAGGTTTGTTAGCATAACAACTTTTATAGAATAGTTTATATCAATGTGTCTATCACAGAGATATATTACATTGAGGTGCCGAATATCAGATACCAAAACAAATTCTTTATAAAGCAGCTACGTGCAAAAAAACAAAAAGTTGTGTACAAAAACTTAAGTACATTTGTTACCTAGCAATGAAAGGTTGATTAAGATCATTTCTTGTGGACGTTAATTTCAGAATAACTCTTTCTGTACCTATGAATATTGTAAAAAGCACTGAAATGGTACTGAGGCTGCCACATTTAGGGATCAATAAACCAAGCCAAGGTTCAATGTTTACAGCAATCTTTCAACAAAATTTTGAAAGATTCCAACACGTTTCATGGGAGACTTGATTCTTCAGGGAAGATACCATAGAAGATTTCATATACATAACACCATCGACATGACTAAAAAACCAAAAGCTTACACAATGGGCCTGATTTGTTAAAGCTCTCCAAGGCTGAAGAGGATACACTTTTATAAGGGAAGCTGGGTGATCCGGTGGGGGGTTGGTTTAAGCAACAGAAAAGTCCATAACATAATAATATAATATATATAACAGATCCTTTCAAGGACACCCCCAGGAAATTAAATAAAGAAACCCAGCTTCTTTTGCCAAAGCAGCTTCTACTATACCCATACCCACTATAACTCTGCCCACTTCACTGCCTTCAGACACTTCTCATGTCACCACTACATCATGAATATGACAGAGTTTAGTAATAAATCTGTATTGTTTCCTTCTGGTAATTCTCATGCTCCCACATTTAATTTTTCCACCACCTCTGATCTGATTGTTATAATGGAAACTATCACTTATGCACCACCCTCTATGGTACAAGCAGCAGATAAGCCTACATGTTCATGTGTGTGCAGACAACTCAATGCTGGTTTGACTTCAGATGTAATACCCAAGATATCTTGATCCCACATAGTGTCCATCCAGCATTCTGCCAAGTAACACATTCTCACTTTACTTCAATAAAAAAAAATCCAGCAGTAATGTGCTGAAAACGTGTAAGAAAAGAAAAGAAATGCAGAGACTGTGATAAGCCATAAGCTTTTATTGTTCAGGTTGGTCCTAATGAAAGAATATTGTGGTTGCTACACATGATTACTATTTTATATGTGTAATTCAATAGGCTCAATATAGTATAGGTAGTACATGTTAGCTAACAGAATGTTTCTTCAAATGTATTTTTTAAAAGAGTTTTACTTTATGAAAGCCTACCCTGTAAGAAAAAAAAGTGAAAAGGCCAAATTCCAGCAGTAAATAATAAATATAGCAAGAACTATGCAAGATCAACAATAACCGGAAAGGCACATGATGTACAATTTTGTGTTTTATGTGATTTCTTGCACAACACTCTAATACAGGTTCATGTGGTGTTCTGTATATATAAGGAAGCTGTATTATAGGTATGGCAGATGGCAAAGTTGTGTTCGTGCTCAGTTTAAATTGCATGAAAATATTTCAAGTCATGCAATTAAAGGGGAAAATGTTTGAGTAAGCAAACATGGATTGTAATTGAACCCACATGCATCACGGAAGACAAAAATACATTCATGAGCAACACAGTTCCATTATGTTTTTTTATGTTATACTTCTGGGGATTCCACAGCAAAGTTATTGCTAGATTTAGAAATGTTGTTTAGTTTATTTTGTATTGAAGAAGACAAGAAGACTACATTCAAGTGTTTACATATGTATCATAAATCACTATAGCCACTAAAAAAAGATAAATGAAATACAATTTCAAAGTATTATCAGTTGGATCTAGTTGCACCTCGGCAGACAGCCCTGACAGATAGATTTCATAGGAAAGGCCTATTTGGTTTTTTTGCCTAATACATAATGGTTGCAATAGGGGTAGTCTGTTTCTAACATGGATATGCTTATTTCCATTCTGGCATCTAACTTCTATGCCTGGCTGTTTTGATAACGTAGTCTTCACAGCTGCTAATATAGTTAGCTTGCAAAAATGAGCTGAATCATGTGACAAGGGACGGCTTTCCTCCCAAAATAACTATGTGAAGTATGGATGAATTTAAGTTTAGTAAAGCACACATTAGGCTACCTTTAGTGAAATGCTCAGGTGCAGTGACTCGTGGAAAGAGTTCACTGACTGACACTATTTGTAGTGTCAAAAGTTCTAGTGCTACCTAAATGGCTAATCGTTGTGCTTGAATACCATCACCTAAGCCTTTTATAGGCCCTGATACTATCCAATATAGAATTTTTACAGATGCTGACTCCAAAAGCAATATATTTACAATTTTTTAAGAAAATGCATGTAAGATCCTGATGCACTGGTACCTCAACCCAGAAAGATTACATACAATCTACCCCATCACTAGTGAGTGCTAGAGATGAGAGAAGTGGGTATGATGTACCATAAAAAGTTCTTGGCCCCATACTGAAAACTGGCCCATGATCCCCTAGAGGGTTTGTTGAAGTTCCCTTACATCTTACATCTAGATTACACAATCGTTTTGAAAAATGTATAGCTATTTGGGAACCGTGGGATTTTTATCTACTATCCCCTCCAAAACATTTAGGCAATATACAGATCCCCCCTCCCCTTTGATTATTTGCCAAATAATCAAATGTATAAAACACACTCACAGCTTGTATTATATACCGTATATATATATAGATATATATATATATATATCTATATATATATATATATATATTTATTAGAAAGCTATGCTGCTTGTCACACTTGGGGAGACAGGGCCTCTATGGGAGTAATTTGCTGTCACTTCCATCAGTCTAATCACACATATGTTTTACTTTGTGGAGCTTTGTTATAAATTTACATTAGCAATATCAAACAATAATAAGTACACTTTTTTAATACAGGTAACTATATTTATATATCTTACCTAAATAAATTAATTATATGCTGCAGTAGTTTTGTAAGAATTTTCACTAGGGCCACCCAAGAAAAAAACACATTGTTTCTGCTACATGCATGTTTCTATGCACCTGTGAAGGGTCATTGTCTTTCTGAAAGTATTTTCTCCAAAGCATTCGTTTGGAGCAACAGGGCAGAAATTCAGTGGCTTGAGGAAGCAGTAACTCAAATTGCAAGCTCTCTTTCAGTCTGAATATAGCCTAAAGAAAAACCTCTTTAAAAAGTTTAGGACAACTAAATTGTGGAGTGGGTAATGTACAATATAACAAATAAAGTGCAGTGGCCAGCAGTATTTAATGTACAAAGCACATTGGTCAGCAATATACAGGTTGTACAGGTTGGCAGCATTGGACTGTATGCAATCAGGTGTCCATGGGCCCCTAGGGACAACTGGGCCTCAGCAGGCGTTCCACACAAAAGGAAATCAGTCTCCAGCTAAAGCATATATACAAATGTAGTGAATGGGATGAGCCTAGAAATGGTAAAAAGACCAAAACCCATTGAATTGCCTGTCATCTGACTTAATAAGATAATATGAAAAGCTTAAGCTGTTCTTAAGAACAGTATACCCTTTAGTCAGTATCTAAAGGTGCGTACACACTTCCAATTTTTATCGTTCCAATCGAATGACGAACGATCGATTGGGCAAAAAATCGTTCGTAAAAAAGTAACCAACGACGCCGACGAACGAGGAAAATCGCTGGAAACGAACGACCGGACCGACGGATCCGATTGGACGACGATCGTTGAACATCGTTCGTGTGTACGGTCGTTCGTTGATCGTCCATGTTCAGAGCATGCGTGATGAACGAACGTCCGTTCACTTTCCTGTCGTGCACATAGTTCCTCTATCGCTCAAACGATCGTATCTATTGTGTGTACAATATCTATGAACGATCGTGTCGTAACTCTATGTGCAGGATCGGTGCTATACGATCATTCATATATATCGTGCATGAACGTTCGTCGTTCGTTTTCCAACGATAATAATTGGAAGTGTGTACGTAGCTTTAGACTAATGAGAAATTGTAAAGATGCATCTGATTTTGATCTAGAAGCATGGGCCCTAAAAGACAGATTACTCTTGGGTAGTTATAGCAAGAACCTACTCAAAAAATCTTACCACCATGCAAAAGCATATGATCGCCAGAACCTAATCTTTCAGAACAAACCACAAAAACCAGATGATCATCTTCGAATCATCACAACCTATAACAGATAGCACCGAAATACAATTTGTGTTCTGGTATTTTTCTGAATTCTTGTATCTCCATTTAGAACCTTACCCTCTTTGGAGGATAATGAGCTTATGCACCCTGGTAACAATCAAAGCCAATTGACTGATAAATGCGGGGTGATATTATATTACGATATGTAACTACGTCATAGAATGATGCATATTGTCTAGCAACATTGTTTTGTTTACTTTTTTGCATTTCTGCATCTACGTTTTAAACGCTTACCCTTAATGGATCTGTCTATATACATAGGTCTCTATTGGAGTATATTAAGTGAGATAACTTTAAGCTCTGTAACACAGGTGACATCTACTGATACCATCTTTAAAATCTCATTATTAGGTATCATCCATTGTTATGTCAACCTTCTTTTATCATTTAGTGCCTGCCCTCTATATATGTTTTCATTCACTCTTGATTAACCCCTTAATCACTAACAATTCACACTGTGCTGTTTTCTATTGCGCACGCGTGACTAAACTATCTCAGGCATAGTTAACCCATTTAAGGGTGGTTGGTCTGCAGCATCGGTCTTTTAAGTTGTCTTTCTTTTCGGTCTTTTAGGTTGTCTTTCTTTTAGCAGATCTAATATCTTATACTAATGGATCAAGCAAGTGCACTATCATAAAATGACACTAAGAGTGTAAATATGCATCACATTATCAATTACCAGAGTATATATTTTATTACCTCATTTTTTTCACATTTTTAAATTGAAAAAAACACTATCTATGCACTATGCATTCTGACAAGTAACCGAGTTTCCAACTTCCACATCAATGGGTAACATACCTTCTATGCCCTGTGTATGACAGGTATACATATATCAACATAGTTGTATGATTTTCAACTGCACCTATTACCTAGGATTGTGATCTGAAAGTTGGGAACTGAACTTTTTTCTCAGCAAAGCACATTCCGTACGACACCAATGGTAGTACTGCCAGAAATCTCCAAAAAAGTTGGAGACAGTTGGAAGCCAACCTTTAAGTGAGTGTTAACCTCTAAGCTTACCCTGTTTTCTTTGATACTGGAATGCATATTAACATTAGACAATGGATTGATTTCAGGGATAAATTATTGCACAACACCGGAATATCCAATACCGCTATTCTACTCTCAAGTAAGTTCCAGTCCTTAAATTTTAATTTTTTTAAATATTGAATTTCTTTTTATTTATTTATCTTTACTCTTTTATATACTTAGATATATATATTGCACTATGTTCTACTGTCATTAGCATCAGCTCACCACAATATGTATATTGATACCCACTATTATAGTCATAATTATACTATATCTTTTTTATTTTTTGTGTTCAGGTACTTTCTATATGCTATGTACTTTATATATCCACGAAGATTATTACCCTAGGTTCTATCATGACATACACTACCTAGCTGATAATGTCTATTATTTATTTTTATTTTTTTTAGTTGCCATCTATGTAAATTCTATGTTGACTAAAGTCGCATAAAATGGAACTTCTATGTTGACCAATTTGCTGACTATAGTTTCTTAATTTGTATTATGTATGCCAAGAACAATACCTTACCATTTCATTGTACTATTACCAACAATACTGCGTCTCAAACAATCCCCTAAGAAACCCTTTGGGTAAAACGTGAAACATTTAAACCTAGTAGGTCTATGTTGGAAATAGGTCTACACTGGTTCAATAAATCATTTTTTTGTATCACAGTACCCACTTCTGCTGAGAATAGCCTGTCTTTGTTCTTCCTCTTTTATTATGTAATATGAAAACCTGTTGCAATACAGATTTAATAGTAGTTGGTATTGTCTCCTCTGGGCAATAATTCCATTTAGTATCAAATGCAGTGGGAGATAATCCAATCCTTTCCAGGTGTAAGAGAATTTGTCTTTACACTAGCTGTGTGCTATCCCTTTTTCACCTAGCCGCTACGTTCTTAGGATATATTAACAGCTTAGGATATAATAAAGGGTTGGAGACACATTTGTACAGTAACTGCACTTGTAAGCAATATAGAAAAAGTTCATTTCAGTGCAGGCAGATTACTTCCCTAAAAATTAGTCCTCTTATGAATTCTAAAATTTAACCCAAGTGGATATTTCTAAAACAGAGCCATGTAACTTTGTAGGCCACTTTTGTGATGTAGTCTAACCTAGTACCACTGGTTTGCTAGTGAGCACATTTGGTTTGGTCCCCAACCTTTTGGAGCTCACGGACCACTAAATGCAGGGACTCCAGACCGCACATGCCCGGGGAGCCCTGTTTCACTCAAAGGGGAAAGAAACTTCCCCCCCAGAATGACCTCATGACGCCAGAACTGGCCCACTCTCCCATCGCAACTTTGAGCCTGCCCGCCCACTGCCCTGAGCCTGCGATCCGCAGCTTTGGCCAGTGCGCCCCCCCAGGTGGGGTCCTTCCTGTCAGACAAACCCTGCCCCAGACCACTCATTTTAGAATACTTTCTATAAAAGTGTTATAAATTTTCATTTAAAATATTTTATGTGTTTTTTATCTCTAAAAACTTCCCTTGTGTAGACATCCAAAAGGCCTATTATAGATGTGATGTTAGCAGCCCCAGTAGACTTAGAGCCTTCATCCCAGGTAAACTTTCCCTTTGTTCCTCTTCCAACAGCTTCAAGAATGGATATGTGGTAGGTTAATAAAGAAGAGGGAAAATCTACCTGCACAAAGAGTAATTAGACACACCAGGAAGAGGAGGAGGTTTATGACAAGGAATGGGGAATGTGCTAGTTGAGATTCTTCCTGGAGTCAAAGTCTGTAATAAAGAGTTATATATTATGGAGGTTGATGCTGGCATGAATCTCAAAGTCTGAGAAACCTCCATAACACAGAACCTCTGTGTGGCTGAAAAAATTTTGTTTTGTTTTGTTTTTTTAATAATTTTTTGTTTTTTGGAATGGTAAATATAATGTAGTAAATGTAAAGTCAGTGTAGTCAGAATGAAGAAGGTTGAGAAAAGTTAATTTACAATAGGAGCATGTTTTTAGAAATCTTCAGTCATTACTGAAACTTATTGCACAGAGATAAATTTAGGATGACAGAAGAGTCACATGAACTGGAAAAAGTTTACCCTTAAAATGTGCATGTGGGAAATGCACACTAATTGGGATAATAGCTATTCCCTCTATGTGTAATTTTTTCTACCACAGAAGTGGTGCAAATGCAATGTCAAATGTAATATTATCACATAGGCAATTATGTTTGAGTATTGCCTCCAACACCTGTTTCCGAAACAAGCAGCACTGGTGCGTGCAAAAAAAAACATGCAGTCATTAGCATTCCCAGCTTGGTCTCTATACAGACAAATCTTTGGAATAAATTATTATTACACAGTATTTTTATAGCGCTGAAATATTATGCAGCGCTTTACAGTCCATAGTCATGTCACTAGCTGCCTCACAATATAATGTCCCTACCATAGTCATATCTTTAGCACAGTCTAAGGTCAAATTTAGGGAGGAGCCAATTAACCTAACTGCATGTTTTTGGAATCTGGAAGGAAACTGGAGTACCCAGAGAAAACCCAAAGGGAGAGCCTCCAAACTCCATGCAGATAGTGTCCTGGCCGAGATTCAAACCTGGGACCCAGCACTGCTAAGGCCAGAGTGCTAACCTCTGAGCCACTGTGCTGCCATACTTAATGTAAATGTACTTGGCTATTACAGTGATAAGGCCAATACTACCACACTACCTTTAATATACAGCAAGAGAAGTTCTATATATATAGATCTAAAACAAGCCCTACTGAAGTATTCCTGTGGAATCTATCACTTTGCATCCATAAACAGCAGCAGATAATTCTTGTAAAATATATTTGAATTTCTCAATCCTGATTATCCTCTCCTGACTGACCCCTACATCCTAGCTAATCCTTCCAGCTATGCTCACTCTCTCCAACCTGACTATTAAAGGACAAGAAAAAGGAGTTTCCAAGTTTGCCAAGAGAGTTTTGCTTAAAACAGCAAAATAGCCAGAAATTACCATGATTTCAAACATTCAGCATTTTTCAAGCCCCTCTAAAATGCCGCAATCTCCCTGCAATACAATGAGAAGCACAGAGCTCTACCATATGACCCAGTATCCAATGGCCTAAAGTAAGGCTTGTAAATAAAGTGACTCTCTCTCTCATTCTGTCCCTATACAATATTATATATTTATATCTTCTCTTTTTATATATATCTCTCTGCAGTGTGTATTTTATTCACATATAATTTACTATATATATAAAAATTATAACAGGCCTGTCATTGTAGTTATACAACCATCTTTTATATTTTGTAACACACTTTGGATTTTTTTTTTTTACTTCTCTTTCTTCATTCTGTTCTTTACTTAACAAATAAACCATAGCAAGGGCTGCTTTCTTTTTACAAGAGAAAATATGGAAAGGCATATTGGCATAAAAAGTCATTTACAGTGTTCAGAAAGAACTTTCGTTGTAAAATGATGACCGTTCATACGCATAAAAAACCTTTAATTCAAATCCTTTATTTCCTCAACGTCATTCCCTCAGTCACTCAAAGATCACTTCTGTTGTATGTACATTATCTTTCAACGAACATAACATTACAGCTTGCACAGAATCACATGCTATTTATTCAAAAACAATGTTTAGTAATCATTTATCATTCATTTTCTGATAACATTTATTTAATGTGTGTACACGGACTAACTTTTTTCTTTTTTCCTGCTGTCCAGATATGCAGATATATAGAACGAGCACCACTACTTACTACAAAATATCAGAATATTAACTATGTAAAGCTGTAATAGTCTATGACCTGTTTATAATCAGTACAGTTTTCACTTGTGCTGCATTCTTGCTTCCACCAGTTCAGCTAAATTTCCTTTTGGAATGTATGGTGCTTTACCTAAAACATAGGAATAGTGTTTTATTATTGGTTAAAATTAAAATTTATTATATATGGATGAATACATTTTTTTCTATGCTTGTTGTCTAACACAAATATTTCATCTTACTTTGATGAATACAAAACAGCAAAAATTATTTCCAGAGTCTAATACAGCTGTGTTAAAGGACATAACAGTTTACTCCTGTACTTAAGAAATTTTAAATACAATTATTTATGCATGTGCTGATCTAATCCTATGGCCTGTTGTAACCCTAGGGGGAAATAACAAGTGATTTAGCATTAGCTGCACCCATGACAGCACACAGAGATTTCCCACCTTGTTAGAAATTCTCTGCAATCTGGTCACTTTTACTTGCCATGTGCTGCTTCATTTCTTCAAGGAGAGTCATGAGAGCTAAAGCTGCAGATCTCAGCACAACAGATGATTAACAGATGTCTACCCATCTATGGCTTGCCTAAAGTCCTATATTAGACATCAGATTACTGGCGCTGGAAACGATAGTTCTCTGTACACACAGCAGCATACTGTTCTATGAAGAGGGGATGGGGGAGGACGAGTGGCACCCCACTGTCCTCCCCTCCATAGAAAAGCACAACTTTAGTTCTGAATTGGTTGTTCATCAATCCACCAGGGTAGACTAATGTACACACAACAGATGATCACTCTAGACAAGCACAATTGTTCATCTCGGGCAACAATCATTTAACATGCGTACCAAGCTAAAGTGGCACATAACTATCCCAAAAGTAATCTCACCAATGAGGTGGGTTGCACAAAGTATGTTACATGCATAAGCACGTCCATAGGTTACATGCAACACTAATGCGTTGAACACAACAAAATACACCGTAATCAATTACACCATGCATTCACTAGGCTGCCCTCATGAAATACATGCTAGCGTGTGTAAAAATTATTGGTATTACACGAGCATTAATACAACAATAAAAAAATTGCCAAGATCTAAATGAGACCTTACAGAATCAATAGATAGACTTCATAAAAGGGACAGCCAACTACCATCTTTTCAAAGTATGCCAAAACCTTTTGTCTTATGTTGTCTGCATCACCTGCTGCATGCTATGTTACTACATGCTAACTACTATACTACTACAACTCTGCAGCGCTCTTATTTGCGTGACTCACCAAGCCTTTTGTACCGCATGTGTAGAAGAAACATTGTTTCCTTCTTACCATTAGCAATATGGAAGATTTGACTAGGCTAAGGTCATCTTAAGCTGGACTAATTGTTTTAAGAATATGTTATTGTGTTGCCTTTAAGCCTTGTATTAGTCTATTATGTACAGTAACAAAAAAGGTACATGAGGGATCTGTAGAAACAACTATGACAAATCTTGCCGGTGCCATTTTTTTGTCCTGAAGACCCAAACCATTCTGGAAGAATATGTCTGATGAGAAATTCCTTTAGATTTACCAACAATATGTAGTGAATGTATGTGAAAGCCTACCTTAACAATCCCTTCCATTCATATGCAATCAGTTTTTGTACTAAATTATTTTTGATAAATGTAAATGCAATTGTACAATCATGACCAATACGCATACAGTACTTCATACTTAGCTTTAATTCCTGTCTACTTAAACTCATTATATGATGTTGTTCAACACTCTACTGTAGGTGAACAGCTTTAACATTTTCTGGTAATCAATGAACTATGTGACTATATAAAAATCTAGCTACACAAGGTTTCTTTTGATTATCTCTGCCCCTCCTAGTCAGATCTTATTTCTCCAGTAAGGATGGTGTAATGGATTTTGCATTCATGTTCTATTTCCCTCAGCGCTCATTTTTGCAGAAAGGCAAGGTGAGAACTCTATTTCAAAAGCCCTTAGGTAGTGCTGTCTGAAATAAAATGTCTATTTTTAATGGTAGACACAGTTCTAATTTTTAAAGCAGTCAAAGCATTTCCACTCATGACAAATGCACTATGGTTAAAAGGGTAACTTATCCTTGTTCTTAAAGAAAAATGCTGCCATAAAATTTTGAGTTTCAAATAATTTTCTGTAACATCAATTGCAATAAAAATATTAAAAAACAAAAACAGTATAATAGTATTTACAGTATATATATATAATGTTTTTGAATAATTGATTCCTGTATGGAAACAGGACTTCATATCTAACTAAATTATTGTAATGCATTCTTAAAATACAGAGCAGGTAAATTAGTCTGCCATGCCACATTAAATGCATCTAACATTCTGCAAAATCAAATTAACAAAACACGCTTGAACAACACAATGGTGTTAGCTCACCCTCTGTAGAAACTTTTAGGAAGTAATTAGGAGGTGCTTTATAAGAACAAGTTCCTGCTGTTCAACAGACCAGTAAAAGCTAACTTACATTAACTGATTAAGGCGCATAGAGATGGTTAATGCAGGTGGTCATATAAGTGTGCTAAGTTATAAACTGTTGAATGATTATATTGCAAATATATCAACTAATATTTGGTGTCACTGGAAAAAAAAGGCTTCAGACAACTGTATCTAAGAGCTTTTGTTTGCTATTTTTCGAACTTCTAGAGGCACTGAAGCTTGCATTGCACTCATTTAGCATGGCATGAAGGCGGCAGCTGTCTTCCATGTTTTAACAGTGAAGAGAAGCTTATGGAGTGACTTTCCCATACATACTGTACCAGACACTTTGTTTGACAACTGTGGTTTTCTGCCGGTAAACTAAAAAATAAATATACTTTTCAGGAAAATCATTCTTTTTTTAGCTTTTAATCTTTTAATGACACAAGAGGCAGACTGAGATGTTCTTTTATAGCCCTAATGAGTCATCAGTAAAACAAAAAACATATTAGGGAGGGAAAAAATGTCAATATTAAATAAAAATAACTCAAAAATAAGAATTTACTTTTTTGAAGAATTCAAGTTGGTGCTTTAGACCAGTTTTTGTAAGAAACAAGTAAGTGGACGAAGAAAAGAAAGAGGTTTGAGGCTCAAATTTTTTTTTTGTAAAGAGTGAGGTGTATTGATAGAATATTTTATACATAGACCATCTAATACATAAAAACAAATAATGTTTTTTTCTTTCTGTCCTGTTGATTTTTCACAAGACACGATATAAGTACATACTATACAAAGTACATTGCATTAAAGGTAATTAACGTAACCATACAAGCGTTCATATGACCGCGCCGTGGCGCGCAATAATCCGACACGTTTCGCCACGTTTGGCTTCCTCAGGGATATAAATTAATGCGTGCGAGGAAGTCAAAATGTGGGGAAATGCGTCGGATAATTGAGAACACCCTTATCCCAAAATACTTTTATTACAAAATACTTCAAGTTGATGTCATGTTTCAACTTTTTTTGTTCAAATGTGAATAAAGTACCTATTGAGCATGTCATGCCATCTCCAACTCCGTATTTGTATGAGTGTATTTTCTAAACATATACTCATTTACTATGTTGTTTTTTTCTTTCATCTACTTTTTAGAGCGACTCTTTGTGGTTGCTCATGGGTCATTAAAGCTATTGTCTTCCCAGCTAATTTTCCTTTCTTTACAATATTAAGATGATAATAAAGGTAGTCTTTCACACCATGTTTAATTCTCTGTTCTCCCTCTCTAACATTGCTTTTTCTTTATTTTTATTTCTTCCTTCTAATGTTTGTAAAATCTTTTCTTTCATATAAAAATGTATAGGGGAGCTAATTACATAGGGACTCCTTCAAGCCAGTTGTTTACTACAGATATTTGGAAAGTAGCACACCTGGCTGCCCCAGCTGAACAAATGCCATGAGCTTTGCTTAGGTGGACAAAACTTTTTTTTCATTGTAAAAATAAGAGCAGCCTTGCCACAGAAACGAAAGGTGATGTGACACTTTACATGTCATTCAATTCCACAAAGGTATTAGAAAAATAATAATTTGGCCCCTCTATAAAGAGTGCATCCAGATTCCAAATAATCTCCCCACCCACTAGTTTTAGCCAAAAAAGGAAGGGGGCTCCATATGCTTTTCCCCTTTCTTTTTATGACAAACCAGATTCCAGAGGACATTTTATTGATGGGAGTGGGGCACACACAAGCTTACTGTCTTCATTTAATATCCAAGAAGGTCCCAAGAGAAAAAGTAGATTTCTGGTGTATGTTTGTTTATTGATATATGTACTGTTTTTTAAACTGTGCGTGTTGATGTATGATGATATCCCTTTTAATCTATGTGTAACTCCTAAGCCCCCTTAAAAGTCACTGTAGAAACTAAACTGATAGATAGTCCCAGCACAAAAAAAGAATGTTATTAATGATTTAGGAAAACAGAACATTTAATCTCAAGCATGTGCGCCACTACAGTTCAAGTTTTGTGGGTGACATGCAGTTTGCAGTGGCCAGTAAGAAACATCTTGCTTAAAAAGGTACGCTTTGCACACAGTAAAAGTTTCTACATCATTTCAGGCAATCAGGCAAGGTGCAGTAAATTAATTTAGATTTAGCTATAGGTTGGGACACACTTTTGAGTGTATATTCTAGTTAAAGTAGTGATTGCATTATACAGGACATATTTTATTCTCCTGCAAAAGGATATGTGATTATCTGAAGGATCTATTGCGGAAGCAGTATATCTACCATTTACTGAAACATTACCTAGGGGGAATCAATTACTTCCTTTGAAAGACATGGATCTGGAAGATTCTCCACCAGAAAATGTTCCAATGAATGCCAGATTCACTGTTGTATAAATATACCCCAGTTCATTTATTGTGCACCATTTTCTGAAATTACACCAATCATTTCTAAACAACAGCAATAAAGTTGTTTAGTGGTGTGTAAATACTTATTTAAAGCCATGGGAACACTTTAATAACAAAGCAATCCATCTGCAACCCTAACCCAAATGCAGAAATAGATAGGAGCACAATGATTTGACATGAGATTTGACAGTTAAAGGCCCTCAAATTATTAGCAGCAGCATTGTTTGTGTTATATTTGTATCTTTTAGCATCCCAGGACATTGGCAACCCATCAGTATATCTGCAGGTAAAAAATGTGATAATAATAATGCCAATGTTTTAAGTTAAATTTAAAGGTTAGCAATAAATTAGTTACAATTAAGTGAAGGTTATATTTTTGTTAAAAATGGAAATTAAACTCCAATTTGAGTAAGAAAAATTCTCAAGTGAATGCAAACAGTGGGCCTGATTTATTAAAGCTCTCCGAGACTGGAGAGGATACACTTTCATCAGTGAACCTGAGTGATCCTAAAAACTTGGAATGGATCTGGTTCAGTATTTCAAACATTTGCTAACATATAGCAAATTAATTTAGGAAATCCATTTTGTGGGTTTGTTAGATCACCCAGGATCAATATTGAAAGTGTATCCTTTCCAGCCTAGGAGGGCTTTAATAAATCAGACCCAGTGTAAAAAAGCAAAGTGGCCAGAAGAATACTTGTTTTATGGGCTAAATGTACTTAACATTTATACACTAAATTCAGACAGTCCTGTAGCTGCACACAAAAAAAACAAGGAAATCTGCTAATGGGTTTTTGAATTTGAAAAGTTTAGAAAAAGTTTGAAAAAGATAATATTTTTGCCTGATTTTAACATTTGTTTAGCTTTTAAGCATAACTAAATGTAAATTATAATATAACACATATGATGCAGATTGTTCATAGCAATAACAAAGCAGCTTTTATTTTATTTTTTTTGTGTCCTTACTCTAATATGGCTCTATTAACCTTCATGATTAGGTCAGACAGACCAAACTGTACAGCAAATCTAGCAGCTAGAAGGGTAAGGCAAACCATTTAACACTTATTTAAATGCGTTATCCAAAATGGAAAAATATGTGGCTGTAGTTGCTTAAAAAATGTTAGCTACAGTTAAGTGCTAATTACTTGTTCTCCTAAGTAAAGTCTATCTCAGTCTACTATTATATCTAACACTGCTTTTTCAACAGTTGCTCTTGTCCAAGGTTGAGTGAATACAGTGTAGCCAACCTAGGACATGAAATGTGTTATTGGCATAATTATTAGGTAGTGACTACACGGAATAGTACCACTCATATCAGATGCAGTGAAGTCTTATAAATCAAACCCCATTGTCAAAAACAGACAATTTGCTACATTCTGTAGTACCAATAAACATAAACACCACAGTCAATGCATATTTGCCCAAAATGTACTTACTGTACAATAAACATTCACTGCACATTTACCAACCGGAATAATCATTTTACATAAATGATACATAAAATGATGAATACTGCCATGTATGTCATTGAATTGCTGCTTTTTGCCAGTCTCTTCAACCGGTTGCCAATCAGAGAATCCAGTTCAGACTCCTAATCCTCACTTACAAAGCCCCATAACCTGTCGCCTTCCATACATATGCCTGCTAATTTCCAGATACTGTTCCAAATGCAACCTTTGCTGCTCTGCACATGAAACCATCATCTTCTCCTCTTTGGACTCTTCTCATGTGCTTCATTTCTTCTTTGGAACTGTCAGCCACACCACATCTGTGAAGCTCCAAGCCTTGAAATCTTCAGCACATTGTCAACGCAACTCTTCAGATAAGCATACAATCTCTCATTGTGCCCCATTCAATCACATATCCACATCTCACTCCCTCTTCATCATTTGTCAAAAGGCTGGCTACCTTTTCACTACAGTTTTCTTTGTTAAAATCATTTTTAATAAAAAAAAAAAGGTAGGTACCAAACAATGATACAGTTAAATCAGATATAACATGACAAGTAGAGCATATATATTCACTGGTGTTTTTATCACCTAACCTTGTGTCTCCAACACAATTCCCTCTGGATTGTTGGCTTGCAAGGACTTAGTCCATCTACATTGTGTCTTGCTGTATTCATTCATTGTGTATTGTTTGTTTGTAGTTTTTTCTTATATTATTGGATGTTACTGTACTGTATATAAACTGCGTGTGTATGTATGCATGAACTATCTGAAGTGTACATTTCCATGGAAGATGACAGCACCATAAAAAATATAGGCACTAAGCACTAATTTTTACATCCAAACCATTGTATTCCAAATTAGATTTCAGTCAGTCATTCTGCAGCAGAGAAATGTTTGTATCACTGTAAGGAATTCAGTTAGAATTCACTCTGGATATACCTAATACACTGAACAAGCAGAGTTAATATTTTGGAATGGATTTTTTTTTTTGGGAGGTCATTGAGCACAGTTGTTATTCCACGTGTAGTGTTTTTGCCTCAACAGAGTACAACATTAATATGTTAAAAAGTTAAAACCTGAAACTCTTCATCTGAATCTTACAAAACACTATTGATGCTCGAAAAAAGTGGCGGGACTAAGATCATGGTGTCAAAGATGTTGATTACTCATCACCACAATTTAAGAGAAATAGCAAGTGAGAAGCCACACACTTGGGACTTCAATTGTATAAGTAACACACTGATGAGTTAATTTCTATGGGTCTTTGCTGCCTCCTTCTAAGTATGGCTCTGATGTACAGGGAACTATAAAAGGTCAATGACAAGTACATTCAAGTACTTTCACTGCTTGCATAAAAAATATATTTAAGGATGTGTTGTTTACATTATATCTTTCTAAAGTTTAACCTTAAACTAAACATTTAACTTTTCTATGGTATCTGCTGGTCATTCTTTGCTATCACTGAACCTACAATGAGAATATTTGTAAATGAAGCCCATAAAACTTGTCATTTGTTCAGTTTAAAATCCTGGATTATGATTTCTCTGTTTCCCTTTAGCATTGCTATAAAAGGACTACATTTGTGGCAAACCTTAAAAAAAGACCAACTAGATCTACTAGCGACTGAACTTTAGTTTGGCATATATGCAGCTACATAATCACACATGACTAATAAATGGCAAAAATTTTCTGTATTTTATATGTACAATGTTCTAAAACAAAATAAAAAAATGAACAGAATAACTTTTTTCAATTTTGTACTTTTTTATGTAGTAGTACTTTTTTAAGTAGAAAAACTGGAAAATAAATAGTTTATATTTACACAACAAATATGTTTAGGTAGAGATGGGAGGAAGAAGTTTCTAAAAATAATGGTTTATGAATGAAGCCTGACATCTTTCAACATTCAGCATTCCAACACACAGAGCTCTGAATGCTATATCAGGGGAGTGCATTTTACCCCTGGCCTCCAGGGGGAGCTTCTCCTGCCTTTGGGTCACCATGGCTTTTCATCCAAGTTTCATAAATTGTACATATATTGCAAGGTTCCATGTTCTAATGAGACCAGAACACTATATCCACTTTGCCCAATATTATAACAGCATTACAAGTGAGTGGCTATTTTTATTTTGAATGATTCAACAATTCCGACATTTCATATAATTGTAATCTCAAAATAGTATTATATATTTTATAGACAGCTTGTTTTCCTAATTTAAAAGTCATCTGGACTATTTACTCAAACAAGCCCACAGAGAGAAGCAGCAGGAGATGAAATGGTTCAGTAGCATTCTTGTCAGACACCTCAGTAAGACTTCAGGCAGTGTGTAAAGAAATTCAAGATACAAGCACTGAAATAGTTTTATAGGTTTTAGAACACAAAAAAGTTCAGAGGCAAGATGTTTTCCGCAGGAGTGCATAGCTGTAATACAACAGGTTGAACAGTGGTGGTCTCTTTAATACAGGAATCAGACATGTATGCAGCTTAAAGTGTTTGTTCTTAAAGTTGTGTCTCCTTCACAGCAAATTTCTCAAAGCTCTAAAGTGCCCTATAAAACTCAACTCAGGTGGCAAAAGCTCCTTACTATGTGGTAAAACAGACTACTGTACATAACTGTTCCCTAACTCGTTTTCACAGCTGAATAAGAATTACCTTGTAAATGTTTCCAATTATTTTCCTGCCATTCACGTTAATAGAAATGTTACTGGGCACATTCTGTTCAAGGTAGGCAATTACATTTTTCCACCTACTTAAACAATTGCAATATCAACCAATCAGAATTCTCTTTACTGAAGTCAGACACGTACAATATAACTTCTACTGGCCTGCTTTTGGTGCTACAGTTTGTACTTTTATTGAAAAAGCCTGTGTGTTATAAATTAGTTATCTGAGTGAAACAAAAGTTAACAGGTAATGGCAGTATAACATTATATGGCATTATAGTATGTTTTTAAGGTCAAATATGCTAACTGAATATTAAATTGTATGGTAAGTATAAACCTTCCCAAACTTTTTACATTGCATTTTTTTACATTGCTGGCCAGTGGGAAGGATGACACAGATAGCCAGAAAGATCATTGGTATAAATTAAACTGACCTGAACCCCTAGCAAGCTCTGGAAGAACCCCATGGTTGCATGGAAGCCTGGCTGAGAAACACTGCACTAGGCACTATCTTAAGCATAATATATAATGGTTAAAACACAGCCATTCTGTGGTTTATTCTATTGGTGTTTTTTTTCACCGTTGGCTGCACAACATATAATCATGGCTGATTTATTATTCATAGGTAAATTTAATCCAGGACGTTAGCTGCTTTAATATGTTCTGTATATTAATAAAGTATAAGTGCACCTAATATAAAATCTCATTTACAGTTTAGAATGTTAATATAACACTGGTCAACAAACATTTTCTTGCCAAATAGATTAAAGACATTTTAGGTTATGTTTGAGGCACAGTATCCAAATATGATATTGGTTTTGCCAGACTGGCTCTAGTTTTTGAAATAATGACCTCATAGAAAACTAATGAGACATAAAAATTAAAATTAGATTTGCCTATGTTTACAAAATTAAATTGTTGAAATACTTAATGTCAATATATTCTATATTCAGTATATGTACAGGACTTATCATAAAGAAGTCATTGAAAAACTTGGTTTGTCTAATTTCCTTTTATGCAGATGATCAGGACAATCACGTTGAAGGCTCCAGCAGTAGTCTGCCATCATGTGTCTATCCCATCCGCCCTGATACCTTTCTTCCATCACCTTTATATCTTGATGGAACCTTTCCCCTTGTTCCTCACTAAAATCGCCAAGGTTTTCTGGAAATTTTTGCAAATGGCTATGGAGATAGTGTACCTTTATGCTCATAGTAGCACCCACATTTTTAAAGTTTAAGAGCAAGTTTTGTACCAGTTCTTCATAATTTTGTGCTTTATGGTTACCTTGACAACCATGACAAAACTTTAAACTTCGAGTGGAACTGTCTATGAAAAGCTGCCAGTCTTCTGCTTGGTATTCTTGTACTCCCATATGGGCTAATAGTCAAGGGATGTAACCACAGTACACAATGTCTCCATCCTCACTGAAATATGGTAGGAGTGTCACCTCTCTTGTCCTATAAACCGTTTTTTTAACTTCCAATCAAAGACAGTTCTTTTCTTTTAGCCTGGATGCTAAAAGTTTAGATGCTTGTTTTGCCAGACTTAGGTCACATATTAAATCATTGAGCTCTTCTTGGGAGAACTGCTGTTTTGATGAAACACTTCCTTCATATTCACTTCCACTCCTAACTCCTGGATTACACTCCAAACCCTGTATATCCTCCATGTCAGATACAGGAATATCAGGGAGTGTACTGAACACTGGTATGGGAACATCAGCACCATGCGACACAGGTCGTCTTGCTGATTCCAAATCAGGGTACTCCCACTTGTTTTTATTGTAACAATTGAAACCTTTTACATTCACAGCTCAAAAATAACAATCATTATTATGATAATTGGGCTCTTGCCATACCATAGGTACACCAAATGTCAAACTTTTCAGTTTTCCATTTTTCCACTGACGTAGACACTTTACACAAGTTTTGCATACCATATGGGGAGCCCAATATTTATCTTGGTCCCCCAGTTTAATACCAAAATATCCAAGATATGCTTGTTTCACAAATTCTGTAATGTTTCTTTTCTGTTTCTGCTGAGAATATTCACTACAAATGTAGCAAAATACATTAGAAAAAAGAAAATGTATGAAATAAAAAGAAGGCAAATTAAAGTTTCATGAAAATAATGCTACATTTAGTATATAGAAAGCAAAACATTGGTGTAAATAAAGATTGATAATAATATGCTGTGTTAACATTTGTTATTGGTAAAATCGTCTATTCCAATTCCTGTATCACATGAACTACAGCCAATTCAATGAAACAGATGTCATTTCTGGATTCATCAGACCTGAAATACACTAACTATATTAAAAATTCCTTTTTTTGAGCTGTGTAATTATTAAAATACTTTTCAAAAGTTTTGAATCAATTGCTTTTCTTAAAAAATAACACCTGCTGATCTTCCTACCAAGTTTCTATTTTATTTTCTTGCTGTTACAAAGCGACAACTTCATTATCACCCTGTCACAATTTCTTGTTTTTTATGCAGACCACCCTAAATGGACATCTCAATGCACATTATGCAGGCACGATCATCCTCAGAAATTCTATGTTGAGAAATGGCAAGCAGACATCACAGAAGTACATACATGTAGCTCGAGGGTGGTTGTAAAAAAGCTGCAGGAAATCAGTAGCAGTGAGATGCAGCAAAGTATATGTACTTTAAAGGGGATCCATCATCAAATTTTTTTACTTAACAGATTTTTACTTAACACCAGGTTCCATTCCTGCGACCTGGTCACTAAGTGGATTGGTCGTTAATCGAGGAGCAAAGGATAGACCTGGTTGTGCAGCGCCTGTCAGCAACATGCTCACTCACAATCTGAAGCCTGGGGATCATGCAGGAATGCGGAGGAGGAGGAAAGCTGGAGACCGGAAGACCCAAAAGGAGATGCCAAGTGGATGTACATTGTACAGTTTTGTACAGTGTACTCATATTTACTAATTTAAATATGTAAAATACTTTATAGGGGGAAACAGGATTTCTTGCAGGTAAACCATAACAAAATAACATTTAGTTTTCTTTAAAATCCTCTACAAAGTCCCATATCGAAGTTTGTGAAGATCAGATCTGTGGCTGAGAGACACATCGGCCACAGAGTCTTCATCAGCTTGGACTTCCCTGCTTTACCCATGTTTGCTGTCAGTAGTGCCCGCTAAGAATGGTATAGACGGAGGTCCCAAACTAGGCTGCCATCTCCCAGGCCTGTCAAGCCACGCACTGCGAGAATACAATTTTTAATTTATTTGTATGTATTTTTATTTTTTATGCACTGTTTTTGTGCCCTTGTTACACTGAGTAAAAATCCCCTGGTGTCAGTGGGAGTGAAAATCCCCTGTGAAAAAATGATCTGATGTTAGTCGTCAATCAGAGGAAAATCGCGTCATTAGTAGACAGCGAAAGGCAAAAATGCAGTGGCATTAGTAATCAATAAGAGGTCAAAATGGTCAGGTCAGATATTAATGGTCAGTAAAAGGAAAACTACCCCACTTATGGCATATGGAAAAAAGAACATTCTGAAATGCTCCAATATTTCTTTAAGTTGGAGGAAAATATTAGTGACTTAAAACCCTTGCAGGTGGCTGCGTTGAAGCTCTTTAGGACCCAAGGCCTAGGGGGGCTTTGCAGTCCTTGCAGTATCTACAGTAACAGCTACAGACTACAGTATCAGCATGGGAGGATAAATGGCTCTATGGGAGGGTGAGAGATGGAGAAATTGGGTAGTTTGCAGGGGGCTATAAAGAGGGGCTGGAAAGAACTGTGGAGGGCTGGTGGCACAGAACTTTAGCAAGTAGTAGACTGTAGGGGACTGTGGGGGATAAAGTAGGGGAGCACTGAATTATAGATTCTGTGAGAGGTGAGGAGCTACCTCCCTACCAACTGTTCAGACCTGCTGTCAGTAAAGATGCCCCAAAGAAAGTGAAACTTTTTCCTTAACCCTCCATCTGTTGAAGAGACAGGTCACATGATTGTCTGGGGAAGAACAGGCTACCTCAGGAGACCCCTAAGGAGAGGTCAGTATCTGCTCTGCATAAGGATAGGCATTAATCTAAGTTACCTTCCTTCGAAACCTGAAAAAACACCAACCAGCCCTGGAAAGCTTGTCATTTCAGCCCTGGGTGCCCAATGCTACTCTGCAGAGTGTCCTAGATCCCTGTCTCTCACTAGGGGCCCTGAATAAATTCCCTGCTGGCTGGGTCTCCTAATTACTGCATCGGTAGTTTTGCCAGTTTTACTAGTCCAATGAATGCAGCATATAATGGAGATTAACACAGGCAAAAATGTGGACCTTTGCACTTTCTATAGAAATCATGGAGAAGTAAATATAAATGCAATGGAAGTGTTCTATTACCAGCATTACCAGGTGAAAAGAAAGGGAAAAAGGGCTAAAAAAGAATACTAATGCAGCCACTACAACTATTGACCAATTATATGCACTCTAAATACTATATAATTAATATAAAATAATTTTGTTTATGGGTTTGGATATACTTTAGGTTGTGTCATAGTATTTATTATTCATAAAGATCTTTAATTAGGCAGATATTATTTGGTACAGCATTTTCACAGCCTGCTTAACCTGTATCAGGTAGTTTCTTAACTCAATTCAGTAAAATAGGTAAAACTGGTCATATACAGAGCTTATAACTGGTCCTTCGCAAAAAACTTAACACATAGTAAGATCTGTCACAATGTACCATGGTTCCAGTTCACCTTTTCTTTCTTTTACACAGTTTACATCTTAAATTTTGTGTGTTTTATATAAGTACCATTCTAGGTGTTATATACCAAGCAAATAATAAAACTGTTCAGTAAACTACTAGTTCTAGCCAGGATGGATGACATAGGAATGAAAAATTGCACTTCTATAATTTCCAGGTCACTTGTCTCCTAGTGTTTTCTCTATGGCAATGAATGAAAAATGAATTCCTGCAAAAGGCATGGGTAGCTGCTTTCACATTCACAATGGGAGGGGATTTCCCCATTATAGAGTGCAATAAATATTGGTAAGAAAAGTGTTCTTTGCTTTGCCCAACCCATAATCTGTATAAAATTTTGCATAGGACTTTAAGTAATCTACATATACAGTCAAATAATATTACGGCTCCTGTGGCATTTTCAAATGAATAACCTGAACCTTGATGGAAATCAAGATCAGTGTATGTATGATCAGAAATGTAGATCAGATCATCTCCAAACAACCGAATTAGGGGAGTTTGAAAAGAAAATATCTGTTGTACCATAATGATGGTCAAAAGATCCTGCAGTGAGCATCTTCATGTACTGTACTGCTTTTAGTGTGAGCTTATCAGACGTGATTCAATAGTAAAATCAGTGCTTCTTGTGTATGGGCAAGTTAAGTTTTTTGTATGGTACATATATTACATGTCTATGTCTGGATTACATGGAATATGTTACCTAGGTATACATATAGTATGAAAAAAAGGTAAAACACCCACACATACTGGCACTACACTGCCAAAACCACTTACTGTGTTTTGGAAAAACTGGCAATCACATTCAATTATATGTAATGTCTCTAATTATATCATCACAGCCATTTTCAAGGAAGTTCTTTGCACTCACCAGCAGAAGTAATTGGACACAGATCTGTGAACGGAATGTTAAGTCATTACCAGAGTTGGGGAAAAATAAAGAATTTACCAAAAAGTTAACTACAGATTTTGTTCTGCTAAAATGTTTTTAAGACTGCACATACTAAATACAAACAGACATACATATATGGTTACATTTTGTATCACAAGCAGTTCTTTTTTAACATTAACACATTATATATACATTATATATAAAGTGGATTACCTATATGTATATTAAAAAAAAAAACACTAACAACAGGGAACTGACTTTACTTAGAAAATACAGATATGTCATTATATTTAATGTAATTTACAAAGAGTGCCAAAATGAGTAGGAAACACGTTGAGTAATTTTGAGTAATGTACTTTTAGATTAGTTTGATGACTGATGTACCAATATTAAACAAAATATAGTGCATTTTTTAAAAATTAATATTGCAAGGAAATTAAGCCTTTAGGGCTCTGTCACACCTATGGTGTGTAACTGTGTAGTTGGCTGCACCCGGGCAACTGCTGCGGTGTACCTGAGAGAGGAAAACCACACAGGTTCTGCAAATATTTAAACAATAACCTTGCTGCCAAAAGCAATTTGTTGGTTTTGGGAACAACAATGCAATCTGCCATGCAAAAAATGGTTTCCATCTGCCCTCATTTACTTGAAAGGGAAAGAATGGTACCATGGCTGAGCCCATAGTAAAAGACTGTGGCTCACCGAGGGTCTACAATGGCCCTTAATGGGCTATCACATCATGAAAACATATACACAAGATTAGCTATCTACTAGCAACTTTGTTTTTTTAATTACTATAATTTTGTGTTAGTATTTTTAATTTCAAGAACCTATTACTGCTTGCCATTGCTACGACCGTGTAAACACTTAGGATAAGATGTGAAAACTTTATTTACTACATATAAAAGAATGGCATTTAAAAGTGAGCAAATTAAGTGTACGTTTTAAGCGCAAGGGTTCACCAATATAGGAGTTAACATAGATAGAAGGAAGTATGGTATGCCTAGCCTGAGAGTCAAATATATGAGGTAATAAGGCAAAGACAGACTTTTACAGGCAACGTATCAATTGTGTGCAAGAAAAAATTAATTTATTTATAAAACTTGTGTTTAACTAAAAACTAGAAATAGTTTAACTGCTCTATGTATTCACTAACACATTGCTGCTATGCTAGATTTTTGTAAAATACTTAAAATGAGTGACTACCAAATAAAGATGTCAGCAGAAAATGTCTCGATACCCAATGCGTTTCGCCCCAAAGGGTTTCCTCTCAATTCCAGGTCTTTAGGTATAATATGTTTTCTTTTCAGTTAAATTGTCCAGGATTATGAGAAAACTTAGAACTTTTCATTTTGGTTTCAGCCTTAACCACAGTACAGTACTGATTTTGTGTCTGGGAACATTTTTTTGTTGTACAGTGGGGATTCTGTATGTGTAGATATATCTGGTTGTTTTAAGTATTTCTTTTGTTAATTTCTTGTATCTCTAATTTGGCAACATGGTTGGCTTAGTGGTTATTACTGTGGCTTCTGGCCAAGAGGTTAGGTAATTGGCTTTCCCCCAAAATTGACTCTAGACTTTGGTAATGACTAATGCAGGGACACTAGCTTTTAACCCCCTTTAAGGGACAGATAGTGGCATAACTCAGGACTATATAGCACTGTGTAATATTTCTTTATATGTAAGTGTGTATGTAAACAATGTAAGTGCTGTATATGTATGCAAGAGTAGAAATGTCAAACTCCATGGTAGTTGTTGGAGAGTGGGGAAAAAAAAAAGTTAGTAATATGGAAAAAAAAATTATATATCCTGCCTAGGTATCACAGCACATATGCTTCTTCCTGTTCTTAAATAATTAGCATTTTCATTTGGGAAACTTTAGCAAATTTCCTTTTCTGCTTGCAATTCAATCAAACAAGGGGAGAAGGAAAATATTCCCATTGAGGACAAAGACAGCAGCCCCAGCTAACAGAGGATATAATCCTTTCTCACTCTTTAAAAAATATTTTGGATGGAGAAGAAATTTACTGCATAGCTGCTATGTATAGTCAGAGATGTCTATAAGCTAAAATCCTAATTAGCTCTTAATGGACTATAATTATTGGATCAGTGCTGCAACTAATGTGTCCTTTGGCCCAAAATGCAGTAAAAATTCTAGAATCACAGGTCTAGCCTGACTTCTTCACCACTAATAGTTATTGTTTTTGGATGAATCATTAAACATAAACATCTGGTGGAAGGAACAAAAATAGCCATCAAACCCAAGAAAAGTCTTAATCTCAAGCAAGTAAGTAACTTCACACTCAATTATTATGGTACAACTGTCTTTGTGTTTCCATAGATTATTTCCATTATGAATTATTTGTGTTTAATATTTAAAAAAAATGGTAGCAACAGTACACTTCCCACTGTAAGAATGCAGGAGGGGGAAAGTTTTGCTTAATAGAATATACCAGAATAGATCACATTATATAATAGAATAATATAAACATTATATATGATTTGCATAGCAGTTACATGCATTATTATTTTAAGAAAATGGGGTAATATAAGCCATACTGAAAACTCAATAAATAACTCTCACCTATCCTGTATTTGTATATACTGACAGGCCTTTTAAAGAGCTTAGCAATGAACTCAAAAAGTCTGCAATCAGATTTAAATATGCTTTTTTTATTTTGTTAGGTGTATGTTCCCATAGGAACCAGTTTGGTGAGAATTCCATATTTAGAGGTTTTGCAACTTGAAATGTATATGCTGTGTTATCAGTTATATAGTTCTACGCAGAAGGATGGAAACATTGCATTTCTTCAGAAACTTAAGCAAAAATGAATTATTTTTTATCTACTCAAATTTTACCTATGGCAAATTGTGCTGCTAATCCAGTAGGGCTGCTTGTGAAAATAAAAGACCAACAAAAAGGTTAGGAGTAGTAGTTCCAAGCTTAAAGTTTGCAGAAACTTCAAAATTTACAAATAAGTTTAGCTACCTATATCTCTGGATGTGCTTTGACATGTTGTTTTTACTGATGGTAACATTTCATAATATTTTGTGTTTTTTTTTTCCTCAGCCCAAACTTCCCATATTTGTAGAAGGGTTCATATTAAAAAATAATTTTAAAAAATAATACATTGAGTAAACTTTTTTTTTAAAGGCTGTCATTAGCAGGTAAAATATGGAATGATTTTTTTGTTTTACTTTATGAGATAAAAAATTGAGTAGGTATTTTCCCCACATATCTGACCCCTCTCTCTGAGGAATGAGTACAGGTGTACATAATACCTGTTACCAGTTACCAAAAAGAGATGAATATTCCCCCCCAAAAAAAACACCACAACACACCAAAATTTTTAAACTGTAATATACTTCACTAACAGTTACTTTTTGGAGTCTACAGTGTCTGAATATGGGATCTCATGACAAATCCTTTTTAGTACTGGCTGCCTGGTACTCATTCTTAACAGCTGCCTGCTCTCATGTATGGATACATAAAAAGATACATTATAAAAATATACATAACACTATTACATACCCCTGTACTTGAAGATTAAAGAGCACCTGTCACATCAATATTAGGCTAAAGCTAGGTACACACTTTCAATAATTATTATTAGAAAATGAACGATTACGACCGATCAAAGATCGTTCAAATATAATCCTCCAACAGTGTCCACATGCTAGATACAATCGTTTGAACGATGCAGGGAGGGACATGTAAAGGAGAAACTGTACCGCAGAAACATGCACAATCACTGAACGACCGTACACGATAGATAGTGAAAGATCGTCGTTCATTTCCAACGACAACCCTCGTTTGTCGGTGTCCTTGGTCACTTTTTTTTGGCCAATCGGTTGTTCATCGGTCGTTCGTC